>NW_020455977.1:2503306-2516259 GCF_003342845.1 Nothoprocta perdicaria
AAGGGGTTAGGCAGCACTTTTTTGCTGTTTTTTTTTTTTTTTTTTTTTTTTGAGGGAGGGAAAGAAAAAGGGAAGAAGGAGGGGAAGAAAGAAAAAAAGATGTGTGTAACCAATAAACAAATGCAGATACATTCATGCATTAAATAGGCCTTCCCTGTGTGTGAAGAAGAAAGAGTCAGAAGAAAAAAAAACTTGTGACACAACATTTAACAGTTTTTGACCGTTAATAATGCTTTTTAATTTTACCATTAAGCAAATTAATGTAAAAATCTTATTTATTTTTACATTAAAGAATATAAATTTCAGTATTTTGAAGTGTTTTCAGGTGAAATACCTCAATTTTGAGGTATTATTATGCAAAATTGTAACTRTATCCTCTTATATAGAAAATAATTTCCAAGATATTAGCATTAAATTCACTGTTCTTTTTTTTCTTAGACGTTAGTTATGACTGCTAGGAGTCTAGGTTCCAACTCTTAGGACTTCTAAAGGCTGAAAGTTACTGCTCTTATTATTTTGCTTCTCCTTCAAGATGAACCTATAAAAATACAGACAGATTTATCTGGACATCATGAACCTGAAACTCATTATTATGTTTTTTTTTTTTTTTTTTTTTTTTTGTGTGCCCTTTTCTTTTTGCTTTCCGTATCTCTTGACAGCTTGTTACAGTATGTGAGTAGACATGTTTCTGATTCTATGTATATGAAAAAAAATCCCAACCTGGTCATTTTGTCATTTATTTGATTTTTGTAAGTACAAAATAAATAGACTTGATTTCTGTCTCTCTAAAATGTCAGGTGTCTATCGTTAGCAGAAAGATATTTGCATATATTGTGCCTTTTTTGCATTCTGGAATTAATAATGATAAATGTAATGGGAGTACTCTTTCATATGGACTAAGTATTAGAGATGATAGGATAGGCTATCCATTTACTAAACTATGGATTAGTTAGTTGCTGAGTTGAAAGACCTCGAGACTAGCTAATTTGCTAGGAGTTTGGATTGTCATTTTTTTTCCTCTTCAGGAATGGTAGAAAGAATCAGATACTTGGTGAAACCTGAACAATGTTAGGCATGTCAGTCAATGGCATGTCAGTTCCAGGTGGGAAAAGCATAGTTAAAAAAATACTAATGTAAGAAGCTAAACTACACTTTAAGCAAATATAAGGAAAGTTAATAGGATCACTGATGTTCGAAGAAAAACATATAGTTCCTGATTGTTTATCTCTCTGTTGTAGTAATGTGGTAATATGGGAGGAAAAAAGTGATGAAATAGTACAGTTGAGCTCTGTGCTTTGAGGTCTGCTCAAAGTCTTACCCTAAGTTAGTGTCTGTGGTTTCAAAACATGTTGTGGCTTTAACAGCCCTCTGTAAACCAAATTCCCTTCTTTGTAAGGCTTGAGCTGTTTCTGCAGTAGAAAGAAAGTGGAAAGTCCAAAAGTGGGCTATGTTTGAGATTTTCAGAATTTATTAGGAGAATGTGACTTTGCTGATACTGTSTAGCAAGCAGCACAGGGTAAGATAACTACTTTCAGGTCTGCACTCTGCATCTCTTGTGAACAAAATATTGCCTAGAATAGGCAGGCAATAGCATTCACATCATCTTGTAGTGAGTCCTTCAAGGAAGCATCCCAGTAGACTTGTCTGCCTCATGAGCTATGTGACATCTTTGCAGAGCAGCACGAGGCAAAATGTGGAAGGCTAAACTTTTCCACACTTATGGGTAAGTCTGTGCTAAAGAAGGGGCTGATAAAGATTTTCTTCCAGATTTTCCGTGGGTAGGTTGCATTGGGTGCAGGTTTGCATCCAGTATTTGACTAGCTTTGAAATTCCTACCAGAATCCAACTAACTTGTTTTGTTTTTCTCCCCTCTGTCTCTCTTTTCATCTGCAAATTCCATATCAATTACAGATAATAATTTACTAATTCATTTTTGGACATGATGGCAGTAGCCATAAGTGTCTCATGATTTTTGTAGAAAGCAGACTACTCTCTTTAAAATATATTAAATACCTTGAGGAAAAATTAGAATATAAATAACTTTAAATAAAAGAGTAGAAAAGGTGTTTTATAGGTTTTTCCTCACAGCATGAACTGGAGATAGATTGATTTGAAGGAAGGAGGTCATCTTATGTGGTGAATTTTACTGATCGTCTATAGTCAAGAAAAGAAAGAATGCACCAGCAGCTAAGAGGCTGTGATTCCTTATTCAGTTTGTTGAGTGAGCAGTGGGTAGCAATCTGGAATGAGCTAATGTAAATAACACCATTGGAAGCTTGGCTTTTGTGCAGAATATGGCTTAAGTAAATGTTACTGTGAATGACTATACTCACTAGAGGATTAAATGTGTGCACTCTTTTCTCCTCTCAGAGATAGAGTTATCGGAGTTCCTACTCTAGCATACAGGCCAGCATATTTTCTTGCAGAATATTTAACCACTAGAAACAATAAATTAAGTCTTTAATTGTATTGTTGCTTCTAGTTGAGGGATGTGGGGGGAAACACAAGGGAAGGAAGCAAGTAAGTCAGATAGGTGGAGGTGACTATTTGCTTTCTTTTGCTATTTTTTTGAAAAGGACTTTTAAAAAATCTTATGACGAACCAGTGTGTGTGTATGTCTTGGCTTTTGTTCGCTTGTTTTCTATTGTTTATTTGTTTTGCTTAACTGTCTTCAATTTTTGTCTGCATGTCTTCATTTGTCTTATTTCTCCATAAATGTACACCCTATATGTCTGAAATTAACATTAAATTTCCCTTCCTCCAATCCATGATAAGAAATTGTGTGACTATTGCAGTTTTTTTATAATGGTATATGGTAGCCAGTGCAGGCTAAATGCTGATGAAGATATATTTTAAACATATACATGAATTGTTCCATTATTACTATTTTTGTGATGCCATGTCAGACTATCTATCTAATCTCACGTGAAATATCACCAGTTACTGAAATAAGTATTTTTTGGAAGAGTATGATCACTGACAGTAATCATAAGATAAGAAAAATATTTTCTCCAGTGAAGAGAGGTGGGCAAAGAGAAAAACATCTGTTATAAGCACCATTAAAGTAGGGTACAAAGTATAGGCAAGCTGTCCAAATAGAAATCTCACCAGTGAATAGTACAAATACTGTCTTTTCCAGGAAAGCAAGGAATAGATTCTGCAAATTATTAGCCACCTAAATAAAATGTCTAACACTGTGTCCATTTTTTTCACCTTTTACACTTACTCTGCTTTTCAAAACACAATTTTCTCTGTTAAGAATTCTCCTAAGACAGAGTCCTCCTTTTGAAAGGCAGAAAGATGAAGACAAGAAAGCCTGACAACAGAAGTATTGTATGACCCTTATTATAATGGAGAAACCTTAATAAGCTAAGTTTGGGGAGTTGAATGAAATAATTACAACTAAGAGGTTATAATTAATTGGAGGAGTTACAGTAAGTTTTATCCCAACTCTGATGTAACTGATGTGCCATTTTCTGTGAACTCTCATTGGAAAAAAAATAAGTTTAGGGGGTTACAGTTAAAGGTTATAAGACACATTCTGTAGCCTTTGAAGACCTTGTTCTATTTTAAACTGTCTTTTAAGGGTGTTTGAGAAAGAAGAAACCCTTGCATATAAATCATGAACATGAAGGTATTGTCCTGGATATCTTAAGCTTTCTAATGCTCAGAAGTGACAAAATTTATTCCTCATATCAAATTAAAATATAGATAGTAATTATTTAAATGCAAATATTTTTCAAAATTAAAAGCTGATGAGAATTATATTTATAATGATATTTCTTAGCTTGATAGTTGTCCAACTAGCTAKATTTCCAACTATTAATCTTTAGCATATCACTGTGCAGAACACAGTGATTCTGTTTGATCTGTTTTAATACCCAATATATTCTATTAATTTGTGTAGCTCTTTACTGTTTAAGGGGTCCATTCACCACAGTTAGTTTTGAGCTTTTAGACAGAGTTTGTGAATGGCACAAAAAACTAAATATAAGAATGGACTAGTATATTCTTGAAAKTGCTGGCCTGGTTTTTGATAGATTTTCAGGCTTTGTAAGCATGATTTCTGGCAGTAATACATTGAGGAGGGTTTTCTTAAGAGACTGACTGTGAACAAACTGAATCAGTCCAGTTTAGCAGACCTCACAAGCATTTTCTTCAATACATAAGCCAATGCTATCTTGGGCCATATGCCATGGAGTATCTCTTACATTGAGGTTGCAAAATGTGAAATGCCTTCCAGACAGACTTAATCCAGCTATGTGACAGGCTGTCTTGCTGCAGGGAAGCACCAATGCTCTCTCTCGTTCCCTGAACTCGTGCACCAGATCAGCACATGCTTAGCAGATCATATTGCAGAGACCTGACAGGAAAGAGGCTGGAATAACATGCTGTGTGAGATTTGGACTTACATGTTGAGGTTGTGAGGCAAGCGCTATTTAGGTAAGAGTAGAACATGAAATTTGACAGATTTGTACCTTTGTTCATTTAAAAAGAAGCTATTGTAAAATTTGGAGTATGTCTTCTATCTTAAGAGGTGTGTAAGTCGTGTTTTTTGCTCTGTACAGACYTGTCAGTCTGGTACCTTATGTTTCTGCCACACTCCTAGTGCAGTACAGTGCTGCCACAGTGGTTATGCTTTAGCTCTGTGTGACTAGAAAAAGGCTAGGGCCTGAGCAAGAGGCAGGAGCTTAAGATCTTGAGCTGAGACCGTGGTCCGTGTAGTCCAATATCCTCTCTCTGGCAGGAGTCAGTAGGGAAAACCCAGGGGAAGGATATARGAAACGGTACATCTTCAGAGTGATTTTAATGTGGGGGACTTGTTCAGCTCTTGTCAGTGTGTTGTTCAAGAGGTCCCCACGCTGCAGTTTGCATCTCATCCACTGCATCTAATGGTCACTGAAGGAATCGGCCTTTATGGTCTGATGGGTCTAATTTTTTTTGAAGATATTTCTACCCTTGATCTATGTTATGTCCAACAGTATTGYGTGCCACCACATGATTATGCATTATTTGAAAATGAAATTTTATGATTGTTTTAAAAATTCCCTTAGTTTGAGTTTTATGTTGGGTAGAGTGTAGCCACAACCTGATTCCCACCATGTGAAGCCAAGTGTGTAGAGTACCTTGAAGGGCATTGAAGAAAACCTGAGAAATTTTCCTCCTCCTAACAAGTACTCTAACCATTAGGAAGCCCCCTCTCTTTCAAATGTAAAATCATCTGGATCTGGATTGAAAGAAATTACTCTCTCTCCACTTGAAGCCCTGTTCTATTCCCTCTGCAGTTGTAGCAAGTCAATAATGGACTTCTAGTGCCAGAACTCATATCTCATAATTTTCATTTTCCTGGTAAATCAGAGATGACAATACAACTCACAGTTTTATCCCAGGCATTTACCCTAAGGGTAGCTATGACTCCAGTTGGTGTTGTTGCCTGTTCTTTATAGTGATGACTTACCTCAATCTTTGGTTGCTTAATGAAAGAACCCTTCTTTCCATGCCAGGCAAAATGCAAAGTTCAGCAGGTATTGATCCAAAATAAGCAGCAGTACCAGCAAAGCTGTTCTCTGTGTTGTAAAGATAGTAAATTCATCCTGAGAATTAAAACAAACTGCACCTATACAAATTCTACTTCTCTGCAAGTACTGCAACCCTATAGTAAAAGACATCTTTGTTATTGTTGTCAAATCTCGGAGGTCTCCTGGCTGAATTTGTACTTGCACTTATCAAACATACAATGTTATATAAGAAAAAAAAAAAAAAAAAAAAAAGTGGTCCTGAATGTCAGTCTTTAATTATCTGAAATTTTGGATCAATTTTACAGTTTTATCAGATTTCAAGCTAGCATGTAGTTTTCAGAAGCCTTTTATATTTTGTTACTCAAGAAGGAGCACAATGATCAAAATAGTTTCAGGACTGCACCCCAAAAGTTCTGTTACTTGGGTAGAGTAATGAAAGATTTGGTATTTGTAACAGAAGAGAAATAAAAGAGAGAAAAATGAGGGAGGTRTATTACTACCACAGGATCAAATAGCTACTAGAAAAAGTGATGAGATTGCCACATGCATAAGCCACCCTTACAGCATAAATACTGCAGTCATGCAGCCCTGGTATGAAAAGAATGTACTTCACACCCTTGCTTATTTTGCGGGATAATTTTTTCATATGAATGACTTTTTTTTTTTTTACACAATAAGCATATTTCCATCCTTGCTCTGAATTTCCAAAATTATGTTTGTCATAGATGTCTTAACAGGAGCATGCTAGCAGAAAATGTTTCAGCCTAAATTTCACTGATGACAAATCTGAAGGAAAAAAGTACAGAACTAGTTACTCTAGGTCACAGAAACTCATCCTAGATTAGAAAAAAAAAAGTAGCTCCGGTTTTCTAATCTTGGAAGGGTCTTAATCATGGAATCTCAAAGAAATAGAGAGGATTTTTTTTAGCAACAAGAGATTTGTAACAACCTACACTATGATGAAATAGTATATTTATAAAGACGAATTCTTCCTTTAAACACAGTGCATATCTTTCATAATATTAATGCTCAGTCAGCAAGGCAAAGGCTYTTTCATATAAATGTTGAAGTTAATGTCCAAGGGAAACAAAATGTTTCTATAAAAAAGTAGTTTCTACTTTCCAAAAAGTTCCTCCAATAATGCAATGCTCAGAATAAAAGCAAAAGAAAATGATAAGGAAATGATAAGAAAATAAGGAAAATAAAGTTATTGACACATTTTATTTATTYTTAAGCTTATTTGTTTTATTGTCTTCTTCTTTGGCTTCCTTTCTTTTATTCTTTAATTATTTAAACATGTGTCAATAACTTTATTTTCCTTATTTTTGTCATTGAAACATGTTTATTGTTTGATAACTTAAGGATTTCCATGACAGATTCTAGCACGCTGTGAAGCATCAGGGGCAGATGAGGACAAAACATGAGGCTTTTACTGTCATTAATTCCATTTTTTGAGGCAGAGCTGAATTTGTTTTCAGTCAATAGAAAAGAATATTATTGTTGCAATGGGTCCTGGTCTGTCTTGCTGTTTCTGAAATCAAGGCCAGCTATACACTTCCTTTCTCTAAGGCCTGAGAACATCAGTGTGTATGTCTCAAGATAGTTCCTGTTCAGGCCAACTGGGAAATTCCTTTTCCTAATCATGACAGGAGTTCTTGTTCCAGAGTGTGGGGAAATTCACTTTCTCACTTGTTTGAAGCATGTGTTCCTCTCCATGTCATTCACACTTTTGGTTGTTGTGTTTAGACGTTGCTTCCTTGAGTGGCTGTGTTGAAACTACATTTTCTGTTTGTATTTGTGTGTTTTTTAACTGCATAATCTCCTATTGTAACTGTGTAAGTATTAAGTCTTATTTCCATAAAGGAAACAATGATTTCCTAGATGTCTCATGGAAATTATAATGCTGATCTGGGGTTTTCTCTGTAGAAGGAATAAAAACTCATTGATGAGAAATGTGAACTTTCAGATTCTAGCCTTGAATTTATCACTTTGAATAGGCAGTGATTCCACCATTTAAAAATTGTTAAGAATCAAATAGAAAAATCCATTTCTTGCTTTCCCAAATATATGAAAGGGGAACAAATAATTTAATGTGCCAAAGAACCAGTGAAGTTTTGTTTCATCTTGCCATATAACTTCTATACAAATTCACTGAAACCGACAAAGTTGAGCTGGCATTCAGGCTTCCTGAAACTTCTTATCTTACATCAGGAGATTCAAAATGAAAGTTAACATGGTGTAAAAGATGTATAATAGCCAACTATTTTTGTTGTCTTTCCCATTATTTTGGACACAAGATTTTTCCATTTCTAGTTAACAGTGTTCTTAATGTACCCTTCACAWATGAGCTGAATGATTGAAGATGAGCTCTTTGTTAGTTGAAAATTTGGGAGTGAGATTTGGGTAGTTTACCTGATTCACTTTCTGATGAAAGATGCTTTGAAAGGTATCTGAAAGGTATGGTGACTTTGATACTGTGTTTTTTGTTTGTTTATGTTTGTCAATTGTTAAATTATTAACAGAACGAGTAATTTTTTTCCCCTTAAGAAGGTGCTTTTCTCTCTTTAGGAAACCAAGACTCGCTCTGTAATAAAAACTTGAATGCTTCTTGGATATACTTAGATGTCTGAAGTAGACCATAAAACCCATGATAATCCTACAAGAGTCTTTGCAAATCTCTCATATCTTGAGACACTATAACTAGTTATGCTTGTGAGTTAGGTTCCATTCTGCTTTTATGGCAGACTTTCTTACCACAACGTCAAAGTTTGGCTTCTTACTCTTAAGGCGGGGGAGAGTGAAATAGAGTGGTTAAAGGCAAGCATCTTTGTCCTGCGTATTTTTTCCCTTTCTCTGTGCATCGGCTGAAATAAATGAGATCTTGAATCTTTCATCTGTAGAAATTACTGCCTAGGTTAACTAGAATAATTTATATGCTTGAAGCAGTTTAGAAATAAATGACACTTAAAGAGTTATCGAGCAAAAGTTTTACACCACTAACTAAATCACAGATTAGCACACAAAAAGAAGCAGGTAGTCATAGCTTGTGTATCTGTGATGCTTTTGAGCAGAACCTATAACCACAGATTTAACTTATTTATAGACAAGCAGGGCTTTCTTAGGTAGATGGGATATAGGTAGGAATTGGCTGTAAAATATCTTCTGATAGTTCAAATTTTGACCAGGCTATTTATTAGGTGTTTAATGTCTTTAGTTTATGGACTAATGTTTGTATGCCTACAAGTATTCTTGAGGAGTATAACCTAAATTTAGAGGATTATAGTACTTTTCATGTTTGTATTTTACACTACTAAGACATTCTTGGGTGGCTGACCAATGACTTGCACATTGAAGGATATTAATCAATCATACAGTCTTTAGTAACTTTTCCCCATGCAAAACTAGCAATATCTGGTATCAGATTGTTCTGTCCTTACTAGAGTGTCTGTTCTATGAAATGTTATAATCACCATTAAAATAGCTTCCATATAATTTAATCAATTWGATATACCATTATATATTTTATAGTAGCTTTGTCTACTACTAGGAATCTATGCTTAGCTTTATAATATATTTATAAAAATCAGAATCATCAAAAGGCCTTGCAAGTATTTTAGGGATATGTATTCAAATTTTTCCTTCAGAATTAATGACTGTGTATTTCCAGAGCTTTGTTAGTAGAAAGAAAACCTAGGAGAGCTTGCTTGACTAAGCCTCCATTTCTATTAGCTGGTGTGGAAACTGGGTAATAAGCAACAGGCCCTCCTGATATTTCTCAAAATACAAATACAAAATCAGTTTATAGTTAATCATCTGTTACTGATGACTCAGCACACAATTTATAATCTGTATCACATTATTGTAAAAATTTATCTTTAATTTTCATCCAGATCCAAAGAACATAGTTAATTTTGAATTAAAGTTGAAATAAACAACAAAAAAGAAAACCCTATGTATTAAAATATTACAGCAAATTTTAACTGCTGCAGTAAACAATTTGAAAACAGTTCAGTGATAACTTGACATTTCAGGTACATCATATGGATATTTTAACTGAGAAATATTGGCTGTATTTGTCATCATCAAATGTTTCCATCTGTGAAACAAAATATTGAAAACTGTGGGCCAAATTCAAATGAGGAGCAATATTTCATTGAGCTGCACCCAGTGATACCAGTCTGAGTTTGATTCAGTTCTTAAAGTAAATTGAAGGTTAAAATCTCAGTATTTGTCCTGGCTTTCAGTGCAGAGATAGTTAAACAGAATTGATGTAGTACATAGAGGTAGATGAACATTTGAACCTGGACACTAGGTTGTGAGAAAACATAAATGGGTGAGGAGTGATCAGCTGGTTGATCATTGCTTCATTGCTCATGTTGCTTCATTGCTGATGTTGCTCATAATCCTCATACAAGATTACAGTGGAAAGAGAGGCCCTGTAACAATGACCAAATTGGGGTGACTAGCACATTTGTGCATAGGATGAGACTCAGGAAAGAATCCTTTTCCTAGTAAAATACAAGGAAGCTTTAGTATGCACCAACAAATATGCCCTTTTAAAATGAGCACTGCTGGCTTTGGAATACTACTCACAGAATCACAGAATGTTTAAGGTTGGAAGGGACCTCTAGAGATCATCTAGTTCAACCTTCCTGCTCAAGCAGGGACACCCAGAGCATGTGGCACAGGGCAGTGTCCAGGTGGGTTTTGAAGATCTCCAGAGAAGGAGACTCCACAACTTCCCTGGGCAGCCTGTGCCAGGACTCTGTCACCCTCACAGTAAAGAAGTTCCTCCTCACATGGAGATGGAACTTCCTGTGTTTCAACTTATATCCATTGCCCCTTGTCCTGTCACTGACCATCACTGAGAAAAGCTTGGCCCTATCATCCCTACATTCTCCTTTCATGAACTTATACATGTTAATCAGATCCTCTCTCAACCCTGTCTTCTTCAAGCTGAACAGGCCCAACTCCTTCAGTCTCTCCTCATATGAGAGATCTTCCAGTTCCTTAATCTTCTTTGTCGCTCTCCACTGGACCCTCTCTAGAAGCTCCACATCCCTCTTATACTGGGGAGCCCAGAACTGCGCACAGTACTCCAGGTGTGGCCTCACCAGAGCTGAGGAGAGGGGCAGAATCACCTCCCTTGACCTGCTGACAACACTCCTCCTGATGCAGCCAGGATCCCATTGGCCTTCTTGGCCACGAGGGCACACTGCTCACTCATGGCTAACTTGGTGTCAACCAGGACTCCCAGGTCCCTCTCCGTGGAGCTGCTCTCCAGCAGGTCGACCCCTAATCTGTACTGGTGCCTGGGGTTATTCCTCCCCAGGTGGAGGACCCTGCACTTGTCCTTGTTGAACCTCATGAGGTTCCTCTCTGCCCAACTCTCCAGCCTGTCCAGGACCCTCTGGATGGCAGCGCAGCCTTCCGGAGKGTCRGCCACTCCACCCACCTTGGTGTCATCTGCAAACTTGCTCCGGGTGCACTCCGTGCCCTCGTCCAGGTCATTGATGAACAGCACCGGCCCAGTACTGACCCCTGGGGGACACCACTGGCCACAGGCCTCCAACTGGACTCGGCCCCATTTATTACCACCCTCTGAGCTCTCACTTGCCATGGCATATTCCCTTTCCCAATGACTTTGAAAATCAATCTGTCAGAAAGAGAAGAGAGCAGAAAATATTTTTTCCAGCTACAATATATTCTGTAGGAGTGTTGTTCTCATCTCTCTTTGTATTGTTTGCAGAGGAGCAGGTAATTCATTCCAAATTATTATTTCAAATCAAACTAATTTACCTCATGCCTGTGGCTAATGAGCTTTTATTAAAGACTGAGTTGTGGTCTGAGTAGGTCTCCAATATTTCTTTCCAGAATTTAAATAAAACTTCTGTGTCTCATCATTGCCTGGTATCTGCAGTGAGTTTCACAGTTCCTGCATACATCACATCTACCACATCTGACCTGCCATTGCCATATGTTTTGAAAAAGAGACAGAGAAGGCATGTGAAGATAACTGGTTCAACATGTGCTCACAAGGTCAGGAGAGCATTAGAGCTACCGCAGATAAACAAAAATTACATTTTTCTTGGTTATGATGTCAGATGTATTTTAAAAAGCTTCATAGTTTGCACGATAATCACATATTCTCCAGTTATCATTATCAAATTAATTGTAATAGAAGCAGATTTTGGGAGAGTTTATTTCCATCTTCTTTTCAAATCTTACATTAGATGTTATTGTTATTTCTTGCCTTTTTTGCCTCATATATTTTATTGTCTCCTTCTTTCAACTGGAATTATTTATACTTTCATATTGCAAAGCAAGGTTTTAACTACTAAAAAATGAGACAAACCAACACTGTAAGAAAAATGTGAGGGAGTCTATTATGAATTTATTTTTATTTTTTCTTACTGTCTCACTGAATCTAGGAAGTTGCAAATCTTTTCTACCTTTCCCCTCCATATAGCCAGTTACAATTTTTCTTTGAGCGAGTCCTCCATGCTCCCTTTGTAGGAGTCAGAATGATGGATAGATAGGGTAGATAGGTGAAACAGAGAAACAGATTTAAGACTAGCTCCTTTTATTTGCTAAGGACTGTCAGGGCTTAAACTGAAAATCTATACATACTACTCTTTCAGCAACTCAGTGCAGAGAAATACTAGCACGATGGACATATTAGTAAGTTTGTCCCTAGAATACTAATTTTCTTTTTTCCTCCTTCATTTGACTTCTTGRAGTAATTTCTTTTTTACATCTATTTATTGTTAGTCTATCTTTCTGTATATATGATATTTTCTTCACTTTTGCATCTTAGCTAACTATATATAGGTGGTGAAGAACAGGTTTAAAAATACCTGTTTCTTTGGCATGCATGCTTTCTATCTGCACAGCTGGTTGCCAGTCCAGCTGTGATTCAGACTTACTACATCTGCCCATGTTTAGGAAGAGCTTAATTGCCTACTTGCTCCCCAGGCTCTTGGACGATTGTACTTGTCTTTGCTCACTTGTGACCAGTCCTTAATACAACAAAAATACCTTGGTCTTTTCTTGGTTTATTCCTTTCTTTTGAGCTCTTAAGCCTGCCCCCAATCCATCTCTGATAAGGCTTTATATGTAAATTACGTGAATAGTTACACTGGAAGTCTTGGTATTAATGTTTCCTTTAGGATTTCACCAAAAATGTCTCTACAACATGTACTAAGAAGCTTTTACATAATTTTACCAGGAAATTTAGTTTTTGAATTGTAAAGGAAATAATCACTTAATGGAGAGGAAATTAAATTCATGTTTATTTAAATCTTAACTTTTTGAGGAACAATAAGCATCCACAGGACATTGCAGCAAAGAAAGAGAAATTTGCTGTTCAGACAGAAATATTTCTAAAACTACCATTCCTATCTCCAGCCAAAAAAAAAAAAAAAGAAAAAGCCA
>NW_020455977.1:2516332-2532254 GCF_003342845.1 Nothoprocta perdicaria
AAAAAGAAAAAAAAAAAAACCTTAATACTATAAGCCTTGTTTGACATCAATTTTTCATAGTACATTTTCATGTTAAGTATTGCTATTTCTCTTGCTTCTTGTACCATTTCAGAGACTTTTAGATCCGAAATGCCATAAATATCAGAAAGTAAATAATGCATCATTATAGAGGCATTTCATGAATAATGTATGGCTGTGACATGAAGGAGCGTGCATAACTTACAAGGTAACCTTCTAAAACATTGATAAACATATGCAACAAAACTTTGTGAAAATGATTCTGAGCTTTGCAACATTTATAAGCATATGTAGTAAGAAGACAAAATGGCAATTTATTTAATGTACAGGAGCAAGACATTACCCTAGGCATTTTTTGATGTAAATGCAGACCCTAATTATTATTGCACTTTCAGGCTATCAGAGAGCTACATGAGAATACAACTACACCGTTACTTAACTAATGTAAGGAAAACCTGAAATACACTCAGTTTTTAAAGGCAGCACCATTGATTAGCAGTTCCTTGTAAAATGTAAACACACTGCTGCAAATATGCTAATGTCAGATTATAGATACTCTGATCAAAATGAACAAAGCACTCAAAAAGAAAAGAACTATTCTGCTCAAATATTAAATATGCACCTTAATTATTTTTGACTATTATTGATGTATCATAGTATTTAATTACTTCTGTTATTGATTTATCATAAAATACCTTAATTATTTCTTACTATTATTGATTTATCAAAGATCATTTTCATATTGCTTTATGAGCATGAATCTTGGGTATTTTGTAAACACTTATTTAATTTTCTTAGGTGTATTTTATAGGAAAGCCTTCTCAATTAAAAAAAAAGAGCCCTTTGCATATAAACTCTGTCAGTGGTACTATGTTCTACTCATTTCTTTAGTGCATAGATTGTAAAGTGCACTCTCTGAAAACAGATCTTTGTTGCAATAATTTAACTTCAGGTTTGCTTTTTTTTTAAAATATATAAAACAATTAAAACTAGAGGCAGAGGGAAAAAAATCTGTATGACAAATGACTGTAAATAAGGCAGGAGAAGATTGCAGAGAATAAAGAAAACCATCTAGCTCAAGTATAATAGAATTGAGGAAAAGAGATAATGGAGAGAAGAAAAGACAGAGATAATGATGTGTGTGAACTGCCATGACCTAGTGCCTGTCCTCAGAATGTGATTGCTTGTTTTCAGCACTTACTGATAAATAGATCTGTGTGTCATCACATCCTCATTAAACCATTTTCACCTTATTGTACATGTGTTTCATTTCTAAAAATTATTATATTTTTTTAGCTAGGTACAATGGAGTTAGATATTTTTTACAGTAGGTAGAATGGACTCCCACAAAATGTAGCTGAAAGTCTAATACAAYGCTGTTGGTCAAGATTTTCCAAATAGCACATACAATTATATCTTAGATTCTTTCAGTCCTGTTAAATACTGTGGAGAAAATTGATTTTAGTAGAGAACACCAAGAAAAATTAAATATTGCAGCATGCTTGTCATTAAGGCAACATACATTATGCTTTTATTCAGTCATCTGCAGTTTACCTCCAAATATCGTGTCTCATTTACGACGTACTACTGTTGAAAACCAGGATCATGATATACCTTTCATTTTAATGCCATTTAGACATACAGATGTTCCAATTGCTTATCACTGCATGGCCATTCCTTTTTATATTCAGATGTATTTTCATATGTGGTTGGCAAGACATACTCTCTGAAATTAAAGCAAATCCACACACCTAGTGCTTTCCTGTGCAATCAAACCATCCATTTAAATAAATTGTAAAACATAAAACCTTTACACAGAAATTCTGTTTGAACAGGTTCTTCAGTGGTGGAAGAAATAACAAGAACCAGGAACAAAGCAAAATTGGACTAAAAATACCAAATTACTGCAGTACAAAAAATATCCAAATATTGAGCTATGTTTCTCTATGAGGCAGAGATCCTAAATTGAGAAAATCATCCTAAATGGAGAAAAAAACACCTGGGATTGGTTACATTGAAAAGCATAGTAAAATTCTGCATTTTTATAAAACAAAAATATCTTTCTATTTTGTCTCAGCACATATCCCTCGCCTACTCTCAGTGTCCCAAATGCTGTTTTTCACGATTCTGTTCAGTGATTTGGTTCCTTTGATAAGTGGCCTTGTTATGTACACTGATTCCTCTCATAAAGTTGTTTTTCTTATTCTACTTTATCATCACACCAAGCATTTTTGCACTCATCTGTCTGTAGGGAGATTTAGAATGGGGTTCTGCATGCATTTCAGTTCCTGAGGGAAGAAGGATATTTGAGGGATAATATGTCACATTTCTTACACCTATTTTTTCCCCCAAAGCTCTGATTTAGGAAAGGACTTAAGCACAAGCTCGACAGGAGCTGCGTGTCAAAATCCTATTGTGTTTGTTTTTTAATCACCATTAAGGTTCAAAAGAAAAGACATTTCATTAGATATTAAACATTTTTCCCCGCCTCATTGCCATGCAAGTATTTCCCTTACTAGTTTATAATTACTCGATAGACTTGCCTTTGCTTTTTGAAATTCAAATCTTCATAATTTTGTGTTATTTTCAAAAGAAAATATCAATACTACTTTGGTGGCAGATAAAAGAATTTTTCCCTGTTGAGTAAATCAGGGTTTATACTTTTTCTGGTGAAGACCAAAATTTGATGTATCAGATATTTCCTGTGTATGTATCAGCCCTGGTGAGGCCACATCTGGAGTACTGTGTCCAGTTCTGGGCTCCCCCGTTCAAGAGGGATGTGGAGCTGCTGGAGAGAGTCCAGCACAGGGCTATGAAGATGATCAAGGGCCTGGAACATCTGCCCTATGAGGAAAGGCTGAGAGAGCTGGGAGCTGGGGCTATTCAGCCTGGAGAAGAGAAGGTTGAGGGGTGGACCTGATCAGTGTCTATAAATACCTGAAGGGAAGGAATGAGGAGGATGGGGGTTGGCCTCTTTTCAGTGGTGGCCACTGATAGAACTAGAGGAAACGGCCACAGACTGAAGCACCAGAAGTTCCACAGAAGCTTAGGGTAAAAATTCTTGACAGTGAGGGTGACAGAACACTGGAACAGGTTGACAAGYGAGGTTGTAGATTCTCCTTCTCTGGAGATCTTCAAAACCTGCTTGGAYGCAATCCTGTGCCATGTGCTCTAGGTGACCTTGCATGTGCAGAGAGTTTGGACTAATGATCTCTAGAGGTTCCTTCCAACCTTATTGATTCTACGATTCTGTGCATGGGGGTGGGTGTATATATATACACTTTTATGCACACAGTCACACTTATAGCTTCATGTTGTATGAGTAAAGAATTGTATATTTGATAAGGAAATTGCCATGAAACATTTAAAATTAGGCTGTGTTAATATGGAATTCTTTATTTGGGAGGCATAAGAGAACTTCAAAAATGAAAAAAGTTACAGAAATACAAAACACTGTTTAGGACTTTTATGAAGAAGCTTTAAAAATATGCTTATTTGGAAATCCTTCTATTTAGATCACTTTCAAAATGAAAATTCCATTTGATTTGAAGAGCAGAGCACTCCAAAAAGTTGCAATGTCTGAGATCTACTAAATGCAAGTGATGTTTAGTAGAGGTTTATGTGAAGTGCCTCGTGTTTCATTTAGATATAAATGCAAAGGCTTGTTTAGAAAATGTGTTGTAATTATAGCCTGGATTCTATTATGTTTTAAAAAATATAATCCTAAGGGCAAATTAACAGAAATAAACGTATCACAGAAATTTTCTGCTTTGATATAATCTTTGCATGAAGGTAAAACTTTTGTGAAAATAGACTTTGAGAAATGGTATTAGGAATAACTTGTTTTCTATACAAACTAATCATAAATTTGTAGAATTGCATGGATTCTAAGTTCTAACAAAGATTTTTTTTTTTTTTAACTAAGTTATTGCTATGATTTTATGTATTTTGGAGCACTCAATTAAGTGAAAGATACAGYACCTAACAAGTGAAACAAGGCTATATTCACTAATTCGGGGAAAAAAAGACAGTTATCCCAATAGTTTGTGTAGCATGTGTAGTTTTTWAAAAAAAAAATGTAAAAGGGTTTATGGAAGTTCGCTGTTAATTTATTTCTCTCCATGTACTCTAGGCTTTGAGTCAGACACTGGATGCTGCAGTAGTTAATTACCTYGACATTCAAGGTAGCACTTAACAGCTTTTTCATGGAACTTGGTGATATGCAGAGACTGGAGCTATCTTAGGACATGGTCAATTGCCACTCAAATTTCATTTTAGTGTAYGGACTCTGGGTTACTGTAAGTAGAACATAGATAGCTGTGTGAATGACCAATTCGCAATAAAAACTGTCATCAGTGAATGTGGCTTTTTTGTTTTGTTTTGTTTTCTTTATTTGTTTGCATATGAAATAACTGTGATCAGATCACAATTACCCTCTACACAATCATTATGTGAAAAGGGGAGATAAAAGCTCACATTTGGACACATTGTACTTTTTATCATCTTGAGCTAGCTTGATCATAACTTTGGGGAGGCAACTCACAGGCATAGGAGTTAGCAAGACCAAGCCTTACTTATCTGCAATTTTGATCTATGCAATACTCAAGTATCTGTTCATCAGTGTGATTGAGGAATTCTGTCAGTCATTWTGTTCATGGTTCCAGCTTCCTAGGCTGAGGTAAACTGTGTTTTCTTGAAGCATGCAGGACATTTCTGTAGAAGGGGACAGAATATTTTTTCTAGTCAAGAACTTCTSCATTTCATGTATAATTCCAGCAAGCTAAATCTGCCAGAATATTATTTTAAATGAATTTCAGTTTCAAAAATAATATAAATATGGCCAAATTCTGCAGCTGTTCCCCTAGGCCATAGTCTAATAATTATAGCACCAACAGCCATGGGGATTTACAGTGTTTGTATTCCCTCGGGGGTGGTTAATATCTTCACAGCATCACCAGCAAAYGCATCTTGTTAGTGCTCTTCAGCTGCTTAATCTACCTTTCATGAGCTTTGCACTGAAGTGGATGGGGAGTGTTCAGGTGCTGTTTCTTCTGATTGAGATGTGARGTCTTTCACCTGGTGAAGACAGATTTAGAGGCACTGGTAACAACTTAGTACTTATCCTCTTCTGATGGCTCTACTCAGTACCTTAGGCCCTTAGCAAGTGTTTTTATTTCAGTGGAACCATTTGCAGATCAGACATATTCTCATCCAGAATGACAAGGATGGGTTAGGGTAGTAAATAATCTTTGCTTTTGTCTATTTTTTTCCAATTCATGTCTTTCCCTTTACTCCCAGGAGAAGGAAAGCCACTCCTTCTGTGGGGCTGCAATTTCTTTTGTAATAGTAGACAAGTAAATGGAAAAAAAACGGTAAGGAATAACTGGAACTCTGAAAGCTCTATTCTCTATAGTATGTCACTGACAGCAACTGAGAACAGCGAAAAGGGGCTGGTACATGTTTCTTTCCTGACCTCTCTTTCCTTCCTTAAAATGCAAAGATCAAGGAATGATGGAAATCAGATCTGTATTTTGGGGGAGCACACTTACTAAGTGATCTGACGTGCTTGATGTAGCCACTGCTGCCTTACAGCAGGGTGAACTGGGAACTGGAAAGGACAAATCTATTCTAGAATAATRAAGAGTGCAGAATACGACCCACTTATTTATAAGTTTGAGGAAACAATTAAAGCAAATTTGTTGTGCTTCTCATCCTGCTGTAATTACAACACAGAACACTTCAAATGTGGTTATTGCCAGAACTATTTGCATATTCAGTGCAAATTAAAATAATCATATTGATTATCTGTCAAACTGTACCTAGGATAAGTATAAAATAKATGGAATACAGTATTCATTTTCTTACTATGATATATTACCTAAAATTGAAGTGTTATGATCCCAGGAGTGATGCATGGATAAATATTAATCTGGGAATGTGATATTACTTTTCACATCACACTTGCAAGTCATAGGAAGGTATATAAAATGTTTCATTCTGGCTTTGTCAGTTTTCAGCAGAAAGGATGTAAATCTGTGATGCATCACTAGTAATTGAAGAGAGTAGTTAMATAGAGTTTCTGAGGAAAGTGTAGTCACAGCACACGGAGCTAAACTCCTAGAAAAATCTTTAAATGACAGCTGAAAATGTGAAACTAGAGACATAGTAAGAAATAGATTAATTTTAGAAGAATAAAAGATRGAATAAGCATTTTTTTCTTCATCCACTTGTATATATGACCATAGTGGAGAATCTGACTGTATGAAGTGATAAGCAAAAAATAATCCATCAGAATTCTTATTTAGATTCTATGGGATATTTTAAAAGTTTAGCACTGTAATGAGTCAAGAATAATTTTGAGATTAAAAGGTTGCTGAAAATTATTTTGGTGGGCAAAACAAAGCTAGCTATGACATTATTCTGCTGAGTAAAGAGAAGTTAAAAAAAGAAAGGCTGTCTGTTTTCCAAACATAGCCATTTTTATGCAAAAAGCAACTATGATTTCTTTTATTGAGTTTATTTCCTCCTTTTGCTATTCCTCTTTTTCATCCAAATCTAACTTAAAGGCAATTACTACTCTAGACCTCTTATTCTCAAATTACTCTTTAGAAAAGAAGGTGAAAATGAGAATATCGACAGATCTTTTATAGTGAATGTTAAATTGTGAGCAATGAAATAAATGCTAAAGGTGAAGTAAAAGCAATGGTGGGAAAATACAGTAGAAATTAACTGATTTTTGATTATTCTTTTGTGCCAGCTTTATGTTGGTACAGCTTCATTATGTTTCAGTAGAACTCTTAGTTACAGATAGTTGAAATAAAAAATATTTTAGATTCTCTGAGTACTAAATAAAATGCTTAAATTTGCACACTGATATGTAAGATAGACATGAATGTTCATAAATATATAAGATTCTGCAGCTCTGAGGTCCTAGCACTATCTCTACACATATTCTTAAATTTGCAGTGTTAATATTTCCATATTGCTTCCATGTTTGCAAGCAATAGAGAAAGTGGAGATATTTGCAGTTCCATTGCAAAAAAAAAAAAAAACAGACAAAGAAAAAAAAAAATGTCAGCTGCTGAAGCAGAATTTAGCCTGTTCAGACTTCATTTAATTTCTTGTTGGCAATAGAATGAGTTTCTGCTTTTCTTCAAATGTTGAGACCAGGGCTYCTGCATCCTGGCATAAAAGAGGAAATGAGTGGCAATTGGAATGCCTCTTACTCTGGTTGGTGTTGAGAGGTAACATATATGGGAAATTTGACTTGGTAAAATACAGACGATAACTGTGGCCACTTAAACTTGAGATTTAATTTTAAGGCAAAATTGATGGATTGGATTTTTTAAAGTCCTCCTATTTTAATGTCTGCTAAATATATTAGGCTCCCATTTTAGTTAGATTTTACGAGAATGTTTTAGATATTTGTAATAGTGCTTTCTGATAGATTTTATTTACTAAAATTGATATTACATTGTATTTGTTATCTTTAGAAGCTTGTAAGAGTAAACTAAGAAGATAAATGTAAATTCACAAACTGCATCCTTCTAATCTGAATCATCAGCCAACTCTTGTGGAACTTCTTCTGAGTTGCAAAAATATTGCTCTGATGGGGTGATGTGAAAAATAGGTCGCCAGTGGTGCAAGGAACTCCAAGTAAGCGGTTATGAGTTTCTGACGTCTCTTCTACGATGTTGTTCGAACCTAGCAGAAAGTGGGAAAGGGGGGTGATGGAAGGAGGAGAAGCGATTAATATTTTCTCTAAGCAGTCAGGAACTTTGAAAGTTACGAACTACTAAAACTAGAGGAAATCTTAGCAGCTAATAAAATAGACAGGGAAGGTGCTGTTTTTAAGTGGTAAGAAAACAGTTATTCTTGGTGAAGCCTGCATTTTAGTATTGAAGATACTTTAATGGCAGTTGGCATGTCACTAGGAAACTTCATCTTTCCAAAAGAGCAGTAGGCAAAGCTATGTGGTGTTTCATCTATAGGGATCTTTTCAGAAATTCTCACACTTTGACTTTCTAGCTTATATGTGAATTACAAGAAAAAGAAATCATATTATATATGTATAGCTGATAGGTTTCCTGCCCTTGCTGGAGGAAGAAAAGATGTTTAGAAAGCAACAGTATGTGTCTCCTACCTACCTTTAATGCCAAGTTCAGCAAAGTAGCTGTGTAATTATACGTTTAGAGGAAGGAAATGCTCCAGGGACATACTTTTAAGAAGTCTTAAAAACACAGAGCCCAGTCAGTTTCAGCTGTTGATCAGCAAAGAATTTAAACCATAGGCATAAGAGCTGAGCAAGCTGCTATGACTATGGTTAAGCAATTGTAAGTCTGAATAGATAGACTGAAAACCCTGCAATAAATCTGGATCAGTTTTTAKGTGCTAGACCTTTCCCTAATGTCCTTCTGTTAGGCTAAGGAACCTTGCTGGAAAAGAAGTGCTGACTTTCTGACAGAAAAGGTTAGATTTGTTCAAGGCCAGAACATTTGTCTAATAACTCCTGCAGTTGGTGGAACAACCTGATTTAGCCTGCAGCAAATACCCCTTTGTCATTGCCTGTGAATCAAAGGAAATTCTGACTACTCCACCAACCCATCCAACTCAACATACAGCCTGCTCTGAGGATTTCCTTTTTATTCTTTTAAGGCTTTCATTAAACACGGGGCAATAAATTCATGAGCACAGACCTGGGTATTTGTTTGACAAACATGGAAACAAGATCTCATCAGGATAACTGAACACTGCACTCCTCTCCACATTAGACAGAAAAATCCCAGCTCATGTGGGAAAAACACCACAGGAAATTACTGTGTAATTAGATCTTTAATTTTCTAATTCAAGGCAAGCTCCTTCAGTCTGTTTTACCTATCAATAAAAGATTTTCCCCTGCCACATGCAGCAGCATTTGATGTGGGTTTAGTCATAAGCTCTAAGGCCTAAGTTTCAAGTCATGCCTTTGAGATTCAAGCCGATAAAGGCATGAAAAAGTTTTGGACTTTTGAGTCCATATATCTTTCAAATATAAAATTCAATAAAACGTGGTTCTTTCAGTGGAACAATTCACTTTAATCTACTAGAGATTATTGCAGTGTCTATCAAACATTTGTTGCTATGTAGACATAGCTAGCAACTTCTTTGTGGAAGTCTGCAAAATAAAATAGTCTAAATTTAAGGAGTCTTTTAGGAATATTTTAAGGAAAATAACTTGCAAATGAAATAACTAAATACATATGTTAACAAATAACAGAGCAGAGGAGGGAATTTTTATTCTTTTGTTTGCTTTTCCTTGTTTCAGCTCATATATGCACAGCTCTCTAAGTGCTGCCTCTCATATCACCTAATCACTTGGGCATTTGAGAACAGCAACCAGGGAATAGAGCGGATTCCTACCTAAGTACTGAATGTTCGCTTATGACTATGTCTGTTTACACAGCCCTGTCATGTTGAATAGTAGCAATTTGGGAGCTAAAGATAGAGGAAATATGGAATTTTTTAAGAAGGAGGAGATAAGTATTTTTTTCTTTTTCCTTTTCCTTTCCTAAAAGGAAAAATATAGAAAGGAATGAAAAATACAGAATCAATGAATAATACAGAAGGAAAACTTTCGTATTCAGATCATAATGTCACTTAAATCCTTAGATACAAATTATTAACATAACCTACTACTCCAAGCCAAAGACTGGCTTTGAAAAGGTATTGAGTTGGTGTTACCAAGTTATACTATTTCCCATCTGTTACCTTGCTGTCTGTCAGCAAGATTTTTGTACTCTTCTTCTTTTACTCCCTACCTCAAACTGTTCTACAAAGAATTATTTTGTCCTGGAATAATGAATGCAACCTATTTAACTGTTCACATATCTTAGCAAATTAGGATATGCTATATATGAAGAATATGACATAGAATTTAGGTTGTATTGGCAACTACACAGTCACAACAAGTCATTCATGAACAATACATAATTCTAGTGTTACATTACAATTCGATAGATTCAATTTATTTGTGTTTTTAAATAGCTACATTTGCTAGCAGATGATCTGTGACTAGAAATACATAATCTCAAGGGATAATTATGGTGAATAATTTTCCTTGCTCTTAAGGGAAATTGAGACATTGTTATTGTGAAATGGGAGTAATGAGAAACTATGACAAGATTATATCCCCAGAAGAGCCTTCTGAACAGAAATACCAGAAATATACTGCAGGTATAGTAGTGGTATCCAGGTATTCATGGTAACCAGGTGGTCACCTGGATGCGACCCTGTGTCCCGTGTTCTGGGTGTCCCTGCTTGAATGGGTAGTTGGACTAGATGATCTCTAGAGGTCCCTTCCAACCTTAACCGTTCCATGATTCTGTGTGATTCTGTGACTGTCACACAATAAAAGTGAAAGAAGTTACATGGTGACAAACACTATCTAAGCACATGTTAAAGGATAGGTACTCTCCTTAGAAAGCTGTAGTTCAAACATGGAGTAGTTGGAAGGAAAAGAAAAAGTATTACAAGGTGATAAATTACCCACACAAAAATGGTCGTGACAAGCAGAATAGAATGAAATGTCTCCTTCTTGTCTTGCTTTGTTATCTTGACTGTATTGGACGATGTTCTATCTCATGGTAAATTCCTTTTCAGGAATAGAATAAAAAATCTTCTAAACAAAAAACATATTTTTACAACTCTATTTTACATTCTATATTCTATTTCCGTGTTATAACACTCCATGTTAATTTTCCTGCGCTTTATGTGAAATAATCATTTCACATTCATACCTCATTTGCCATAGAATGGAAAATTCTACAGAATATTACTGAATTTCGAAGATATAAAAAGTTCTACAGGCTGTTTTCAACGTTAAATACTAACAGACTTTGTCCTGTTTTTAGAGTATTTTCTGCTTAGGGAGTAGTACATAGCTCTGTAAATGCTTCTTTACTGGCTCTTGTTTATATCTGGTTAATGAATTGCACCATGATTCCCCTGAGCTGAAGGAAGTAGCATTATTTTCCTTTATTTTTTTTTCTTCCTTTCCTGATTGTGGCACAAAACTTTGTAGGGAAATACTATAAAATTGAATAAAATATATTATTATTATTATTAGACTCATTGAAATAGAAGGATGAGAAGCAATATGTGTCCAAGGAACCCATTTGAATGGATTAACTTTTTTTTTCCCAGCTGCTCTTTTTTTTTCTTTTTTCCAGACATTTCTCCCTTCAAGATCAAGTTTTCATAATATTATGGATTAATTTGAGATGTCACTTAGATGTTATTATGCATACCAATTTGTCACTTGGACAAATGGACTTGGATGGAAGCCTGTGAACTGTCATTATCGTCCCAGTCAATATTTGCCCAACTTGAGAGACTGAGAAGAAGAAAGTTTATCTGGGCAGTTACAGCCTGAATCTGGCATCTCTTGGCAGACTGCAGATTCAGTAAAAAGAAAGGGAATTTCACTGAATCACAAACAAGTGATCTTGTGTAAATATTTTTGCTAACAAAATAATTTTTGAAAACTGCTTGCATCTGCAATCATAGAGCAGAAAAGCCATAGAACAAAATTAAAAGATATTTCTTACTGATTTTTAGTTAATATTGAAATCTTACCCACCAGGTTGATCTAACAGCTTTTGTGGCTAAACAATGTACGGGTTATGTCTGTACAAGTATGCAAAGGCATAGACCCTAATCAGAGGAGAGAGAGATAAGCTGCCTGTGCAATTTGTGGATGTATATTCCTTAGGCTCATGGTAAATTTGTGCTTATAATCAGAAGAGTAGGATAGATTGTATGTGTGGATTTACCTGTGAAACCTAATGATCATTTTACTTGGATTTTATTTGTTTAATTTCCTTTGCATTTTTTAACAGTAATATACTTTACACTGGCAATTTATTTCATTGTAGTGGATTTGTTATAGGCCTCTACTGAAATTATTATTGCTATTGTACTCTTACATTGCAAGGAGAGTTATCAGTGAGTGTGGATTTGCAGTAAATTAATTTCCTCCCTGTAAATGTAGCCTCATGATGATACTGTAACAGGACTAATTTAAAATAACCAAGATTTGAGGACTTTTTTTCATTGTAATATCACACTATACTAATATTCATCTGCTTGAACTGCATTTAAATTGTTTTTTAATGTGCATGCCATGGATTTGCAGTAACACCTCTGTAAAATTGTGGAGGTATCGTGCAATCCTGAGTATTTTTCAGTCACAATTTATGTTACTTTGTTTTTCTTCCAGTTCAAGAAATAACCTGTCCATATTTTGAGTAAGCTTTACTTATCTTTAGAAGTTTAGGTTGGAATATCTTACTCAACTATCCAAAAGATCTAAAGCTCAGGAATTAGTGAAAAGTCAAAGGTATTTTCAGAAGTGTTTTCACTTCTGAAAGGTATTTTTCATACGTGTTGTCCCAAGTTAGGAATTTCCAGGGTGTGATTCATTCAAGTTCTCTCTCTCTCTCTCTCTCTCTCTCTCTCTCTCTCTCTCTCTCTCTCTCTATCTCTATCTCTATCTCTATCTCTCTATCTCTTCAGTGACTGTAGGATTAATCAGCTTGTACTAGTCTCGCCATTACTGCATTTTTTTTTTAAATACAGTTGGCATTTGGAGAGGACAACCTCAAAATAACCTCAAAATAAAAGGGCTAAAAGACAAACTGAATCAATACACACATGTCAGGTGACTGTACATACATAGATGACCAGGTGACTGGTCATTTAATGGTCATTATTACAGCAAAAATAAACATAGATATGTGATTTTCTGGAATAATGAAGCATACACTTACTTATTCAAATATTGGCATTTTGGCTACTATTATTTTTTGTTTGTTTTTGTTTGTTTGTGTGCTTGTTTGTTTTCCATTACATAGATCTAAGGTGTTTTCAACTTATTCTGATGCTAGCATATTAACAACTAACAAATTGTCAATGTGTTCCTGTAAACTGAGTTTAGCCTGAAGGAAGGGAGATGTTAATGTGGTTTTTTTGCTCCTTTTTCCTGAAGTAATCCCTATATGAAAGTTTTTCTTTCACTTCAGAGTTGTCTCTTAGGGACCAGAAAGTGCCCTGGCTGTCCTAATGGCTGTCTGAGAACTTTAACAATAGCTCTACCAAAGAGTAGTTTATTAAAGTTGCTTCAGGTTGAGTAGAGGGGAGAATCATCTCCATTGATCAGCATTGATTAGTAATACTAAAGCAACCGAGAATATCAAAGGACTTGGCCACAAGAGCACATTATATATTCCCTGCTTCTGCTTCATTCATGTCTTTTTTAAACTAACATTTTTTCCCCTGAAAACTTTCTCAAGGTAAATCACAACACAAAGCAAACAACTGGCTACACATAGCGTGAGCTGAATCATTTACCATGCCTAGTTTGATACTATATATAAGAGAAGAGTTTAGTCATGGATGGTCCTTCAAATAGGCTTACCCAAGGATTGATTCAGAATTTCTGCCCCTGTTTATGAATATTATGAATTACACGAGATGACTGATGCAAATAATTAGCCTTTAGAATTTTAAGAGTTGAAGTTATTTACAGTATTTACTTCTTAAGAGTTGGAAATAATTAATAGCAAAACTAATACGCTTTTAAATGTTTGTTATTAATGTTCCGCTTCTTGTAGTGAACTTTGTTGTCTCATCCTTACTCTTGAGTGCAGAATAGGTACATTTGTTAAAGTATATTGCTTAAAAAGGATGCTTAAAGGATGCTTAATGAATAGAGATATCTCTATCAAAAATATTATAGAAACTTAAAAGTACTTCTTTCAGTGTGCTCATTTCATTTTATAGACATTAAAATAAAAATCTGCAAGTGGTTTTGCAGATTATCTTTTACTTTCTTGTGTTCCATAACTAAAAATGTTAGATTGCTCAGTTCCTGCTTCTCTAATCTTTATTTGACTTCTTAAAATGCTATGTGGTGTTTTCACAGTTCCAAGACATTTTAACAGTTTCAGTGTATCTAAGCTACCCAAAATTCATTAAAATTATTTATTTCTTCCTAAAGAGGTCATAAATTTCTTTTACACATGCGCTTTGTAGTATATCTGTCATTCTTGAATAAAGATTTATGAGTAAAGACAAATGTATCACAGTCCAAAAATGCAGCTTTTGAAGTCTAAGTTGGCAAAACTATTTTTGCATCTAGTTAAAGGAAATGATACCTTTTATTGGATTTCTTAATATGTGTTTAAAATAGCGTGGTATAATATCACTCCCTATATTTTCCCCATATGCAAATATACAGTTGCTAAATTCCAGTATATCTAATATTGTCTCAATATGGAAATTAAATATTGACATGATGGCATGATGGAAATTAAATATTCATATTCTTAAAAGCTAAGACTGTTAACAGGAAAGCAGATAGATAAAAGTTGTTACTGTATATATTTATACAGATATATATATATCTTAATCTTCTATTACAAGCTGTAGCTCTTCTTTTTGCTAAAATTAGTGGTGTTAGAGCAGTTGCTAATGGAAAAGATATTAGCAAAATATTATTAAGGATAAGTTCCTGAAGTTTAGCAGTTTTGATGGCAACTGGAGACATTCAAGATGTTTCATTCTATGCCATTAAAAGAAATCAGAAATGGAAAAATATTCCCCATAGGTTTAAAAACAAGAAGGTCTTAGTTGATACTGAAAATAATTGGTTGAAGACATTCTAACAGTCATCACAATCATTCCAACAATCTATCAATGCATACCAGGTAGCTCAGCCCAAACCCTTGTAGTTAAAAATATATTTGTCAAATTCAAAATTAGGTACTGGAAGAGGACTGCCTAAAGTCCTGTCATGTGCACTCCAGCAAAAGAGCTAGAAATCTCCAATATTTTCCATCCCTGGGCAGATGGTTTTGGCATCTCTGTTTTGTATCACATTTTCTTCAGCAGAGATTGCTGAAGTATTTCACTAGTATTTTATCTAAAGACTTCTTGTATTTAGTATTGTATTTAGTATTTTCAAAAGAGGCTGGGAAGTCTAGGAGCATGGAAATAAAAGCGGATGGAATACCTGAGTAGATGGATCAAGTGATAGTCAGCAATACAATTTTTTTGTTTGTCTGTTTTCAGGTTAATCTTCAAACTAGATTTATAGGGAAAATGTTATTCTGTTTTTGTGTCTATTTTCTTGCCTTACACACTTTGCTTATCTTCTCTCTCAGACACGCACTCACACCATATGTCTACTTAGTCTTTATTTTGCCAAACAAAATTCAGTTCTTTTTCTATCTGTTCCTGCAGTTCTCCCAGTTTCCCTAGTACACTTTTCTGACACTGTTCAGTTAGGTATAAAGACGATTCCCAAATCTGGGTGATCAATAACAACTTTTAACTTAGTCTTCTGTAGTTGTTGATCCCAACATTAGAGAATCAGCTACAGTAGACTTCTTTCCACTCCGTCTTTCCTTCTTTTCAAGGGTCATTCATGAAAATTCCTAAATAAAACTGAATCTGATTCTAGTACTTGATGTACTCTGTTAATCATCTTTGTCTGGATTTATAATTCATTTTCCAGCACACAATACTGGTCAGCCACATTTCATTTAATTCCTTTGCATTTCTGCATTTTTTACATTAATTCCTATCTGCTGTTCAATTAAAGTGCTCCTTTATGTTGTAATGTCAAAGATTTTATATGAGCCAAATACAGCTAGTATAACTTATCTAGACAGTCACATGTCCTACCAAAGAAATCTTTAATTTTTCTTTAGACTATCTTTACTTAACTAAACTCTGCTATTATTTTATCTCATATTCCATTTATTTCTCTGCCTCTTTATGTTTTTTGGACTGTATTTATTAGCCCTTTCAAGATTTTTTGTGTATATTGTCTCTGCTTATTTTTCTTTTTTTTTTTTTTTTTTTT
>NW_020455977.1:2532285-2771978 GCF_003342845.1 Nothoprocta perdicaria
TTTTTTTTCTCATTTACTTAGTGAGAGCTCTATATAATTTTGTATTCTTTTTAATTTAAAACAGTGTGGTATTCCTTTTCGACTAAAAATTTTTAATCCAATGCTTATTGCGTCTGAGATGTTCATCTGTGACTCTGCATAGAAGAATAAGTCTAGAAGATGTAAACAATATAGGTCTATAAAAGTCTGTTTTTAATAAAATCTATCCTCAGCCATAAAAGAAGCTCAAGCTTTGTGGAAATAATTGCACTGCATACTAGACATCAGGGAATTAACACCAGATCTTAACAAAGATGTTTTTCATTCATAATTATTCATAACATTAATGTGTGTCATGCTTTTCTCTTTCAATAAACTATAAATACAGACTAATTAATTTGAGGATCTACTAATAAATATCCCATTCTGTTGCAGATGTCTGGAGAGTCAGATTGTGCAGGACAGAGAGGAGGTTACACATTCATAAGTCACAGCCATGCCACACAAAGACATAATTTAAAAGGCAGAATGTCAAAACAATCCTCTTTTCCAATTATTAAAGCATTTAGAATTATGGTGGTGTTATGGTTCTTAATAACAACATCATATGCACAAAATGGATTCTTGGGTTATCTTTGAAAAAAAAATTCATGCTTTAAAGACGTCTATTTAATTTAAGTTAAAATAATTCAGGCAAATATAATCAGGAATTATAGGAATTAGGAAATAGATACAAGTAGTTAAGGGTTTTTGTTTATTTGTTTGCTTCTTTGTTTTTTTGTTTTTTTTTTTTTTACTTTCCTGCTCGTTTGTTTACTTCTGTTTTAAATGGAGCTAGCATCTTGCAAGAAATTTGAAAAAAAGACAAAATTTAAAGTGTCAGGAAACCATTTCAGTTCTGAAGCCCCATCAAAGAAAAAATGCTCTTACCTGCCATCCTCGATTAATACATGGAAAATGGATTAATACTAGGACAACACTCAGAATAATCTAGATGAGAGTGCATTTTGTACAGGAATAACTTAAACAATACTGAGTTTGAAAGCTCCCACAGACAACATAGTCAGTCCTTTCCTTTCCCTCTCTGTAAAATGGAGGAATCAGAAAAGCTGATGGTGACGCAGCACCTTGCAGCATAGTTGAATGACCCATTCTCTTTTTGACCCAGTGAATCCTATTTTACAATGTGAAATTGCATATATATGTCTGAATAAATAATCTAATTCAGACACAGATACATCCCACTTGGATTCTGATTGCACGTGCTAGGTGAGTGTCATCTAGATGGGCTTCTGATAGAATTTTTTTTTTAATCTTTCTTTCTCTTACTAATGTGGATCAAGATCAGTATTTCCAGATCCCAGTATTTCTTACGAAGTATGCTTACTCTTCCTGGAGGAGTTCCTTCCCTCCCCTAGGGTGCAGAGATGTTTCCAGTCTAAAGCATATTTCAAGCTCTGTTTTGGAGATATAAATGACAGTGGTTCTTCTATGTATTCTTTCTGCTCTTGTCACTCAAGTTAATGCTTTTACAGCCCAATAAACTTAAATAATATACCCCGCCTACAGACCACTTGCAAACTACAATTAACAGATAATAACTGCAGCCCATCCATAAGCTTTGTTTTTAATTAGGAGCTGACAAGGTAGGATATGTAATAAATGCCTACTACTCACTTTGATTCATAGAATTAAATTCAGAGCAAAATAGTTTCCAGTTTTAGAGTGAGAATATACTGCTCCCTTGCCTGCCAATCTCTACTTACATAATGGGTAGCCCTATCGTTTAGAAATGGGTTGCCACTACAGATTTATCCACTTTCTCTATGTCTCTACTGAAATCACTCTTTTTAATGTGGGTAATTACTGAATACTTTTAAGTTTTTATTAGCTGACTTAACAAATCTTTTCTAAATTATTGCTAATTAGTTGTTGTAAGTGACACAATGAGTACTTAATTAGCACTCCTTTCTGTATGTGTGTGTGTCCTTATTTGTGCATGTGTTTGCACACTTGAAGGAACTATTTTCTTTTTGACCCAACTTTAAAAAGGGTATCCTACTTATTCTTTTTAATCTTGAGGTTAAGCACAATGTGCTCAAACACATTGAGCTCAAAATGCTCTCTTCAGCATTTTGCAATCTTGATAGATCTTTCCAAGATGACAATCGACTGCAGTGCCAGAAGAATGGGTTAATAGTAAATTTCTTTGATGTTATACTGATGTTGTACATATAGCACAAGACTGCTTTAATTTGCAAATAAACCATCTGATTGCTAGGAAAGTTATCTTTTCATTCTCCTCTGAAAATGTTGAAGTTTTGTAACCATAGTAATACAACTGGTTGTAGGAATAGGTCACAATTAATTTCCAAGCTCAAATATAGTTTGCAAGAACTAACTTCTGTTTTTATGCTAGTTTTCAGCTGCTTTGAGGGTAGTGCCTTTGCTTTGTTGTTTCTAGTCTCTGACTAGGAAGCAATATGGGAATGGAAAATGCCTTGATTTATTGGTATTGAGCTTGGAGAAGATCATCAGGAAAACTGAACAAGAGAAGAGAAAAAAAAAAGATGAAGAAAGGGGATATACTGAGAAGCTGGATAAAAAAAAAGAAGAAAAATAGAAAATAAATATAAAATAATAGAAACAAAGGAAATACGAAATATCAACCTATCTAATATGGGACTCCAAAGTAATTTTAAAAAATCAAAAAAAAAGTCTCTAAATATAATATTCCAGAAGAATCCAGTAATATCTTTGGCAATTTAGAAACACATTTAGCTGAACTTTTATTCTGACCAGTGACTTCGAGCACAAGCCTACCCTACTACAATGGTTCCTGGAATTAGGTTGGTTTAAAATTTTCTGCTTACTCCAATTCTATTTTCTTAATAATCAGGCCAAGTGATTGATTATTAAACAATTGGTCTCATCCAGCCAATTCTGTAAGCTACATCACATTCAGCTCAGGCAATGCAGTTTCATCTAGATATAGGTCTCTTTACAAAACACGTCTGAACTCCTGCTACCTCTCTATTAAAAAAAAAAAAAAAAAAAAAAAAAAAAAAAAAAAGCTGTAAGGGAAAGTTTCGATTTACTTTTAATTTTAAAGAAATTGAACCAAGATATTATTACTATTCAGCAAGTGATTGCACTGAGGCTGGGGTGGTAGGTGTCTAAAAGGATGCAAGCATTCCAATGTAAAGTTTATACAGAGTTTATGATCTCAGTGGCTGGAAAAATCAAGCTATAAACTAAACTTCAAAATCTGTGAAACTCTCTTATCATTTTGAAACAACTGTTYAATGACAAATCTTTTACACAATTTCACAATGTTCTATTTTACAAATATTGCTGATTTTTAGAACTTACAAAAATTCAAAGTGTGTTAGTTTACCAAGCAGGTTGCATGTTTGATAATGTAATTTCTTTGCTAAGCAGATATAGGTGACAAAACTATCAAGGAAAAGAACATTTTTTAAGACTGTCATGCATTCTTAGATTGGCAATTGAATGTTTTTCAGCACTATTATTTTGCAGGGAGAAGTAATTTTAAAAAAAAACAATGAAGTCAAAATTAGTAAGAAAATAAACTGTGTAACATCTGTTTAAGAATGGACTGAAACAGTGAAACAGTTCATAAAAAGAGAATGTGAAAGTTTGGAAACAAATTATATTTAGTTCACACTAAAATTAACAGAAACATAAAATGATTACTGCATTAGTTACTGTTTCATTCTTTGATAACCAATTTTACAAAATTATAATACTCTTAATTGCTCARTTGTGATCCTAAAGCTATTGTCTCTTGAATCTGCACAGAAAATATTTTATGAGATGCAAATGAATCATATTTAAATCAGAATTTAATTTGCCAGCTGCTGGAGAAAAAAAAAAAAGTGATGTATTCAAATGAAATACTTTTCAAAAGTATTGGAGCTTAATCTGAATTCCCAGATTTTAATCTTTGCTAGAGTAAGATAGGCTCATTACTGTCAAAAGAGTTGCCTTAGAGACATACCAGACTAACTGAAAGCATGAAAAATTAAATTTGAAATGCGCTTATTAAGGATAAAGATGATAAACCCATTTCTGAAAGTGGAAAAAATATATGTATTCATTAAAATGGCAATCATTTCTTCTCACTATGAACTTCTTTCCTTAGGGAATCAAGAGCAAGTAACAACGATGTAAACTTGAGAAATATTTTCATTTCCCCCCTGCCACCCAGCGTCTTAACTTGATATAATCTTTACATGAAGTTTGATAAGTATGTACAGATAGAGTTTGTTTTGTTTTGTTTTGTTTTGTTTTGTTTTGTTTTTTTGTTTTTTGGTGTGGATATTTTTGACCCCAAAGAAATATGAAGGTCCAAAGAAGTTACGCTTGACAAAGATTTTTGCTGTGGTCCATTGTGAAGATTTTCATGAGCACTCTGCATCTACTACACTTAAAAACTATGGAAAGAGCAAGTATAGAGTTCAGTCTTTGAGTACTATTATCCTTCTCCTAAGAATAAACTTGTATTAGTATGTATTAATATGTGACAGGTAGATTGAGAATAAGATGAGACAACTTTTGAATTGCTGCATTTGGAAATAAAAGGAAAAAAATTAAGAACAAGGGAATATATAGTATGTAGAACATGAAGGTACCTTCAGGACCAGTGCTTTCACTGCTTCTGCCTTATTCCTATGAAAGAATGTAAATAGTATTTACATCTCTAAAGCTTGACTCTTTGTACATTTTAGCTGTTGCTACTTGTGCGTAATGACATGAGTCTTTGATTCATGAACAGTAACATTTAATTTTGAGGGGCTTAACATGCACAGAAAATATCTAGCTCCACTTATCACAGTTCTTTAACTGTGTGGAAGCAGAGGGGGAAGAGGCAAACACACCAAACACGCTGCAAAACCACGTGACTGCAATGGTTTACCAATACAGATTGGAGAAACAAGAGTATGAAAGGCAAATTCTACCTGTGGGCAGATATCAACTACAGTATATAAGATTAAAAAAAAAAAAAAAAAAAAACAAGTTATCAAGTATATGCTACGATGAGCTGCCTCTGATTGGGGCACTTCAGGTCAATAAGATTAGATAAGTACATACACGGAAAAAACACTATGCAGCAGTGAACTAACAGCAACGACCCAGAAACATGCAGGATGACTTAAGAAATAGGAAGTTTGTGCAATAGGCCTTCAAAAGAAATAACCAGAGCCATATAAAAGGACAACCATTTCTTGTTGCTCAGCATCTGAGAAGCAGTTCCACTTGCTTTATCTTTGCCTCTCAGATGGAACAGGTCCAACTCCTGCCTTTGCATCTGTTGAATCAAAGCAAACAAAAATAAACCTGGACCAGAAGAAAGAGTAAAAATAAGGGAGTAAAACCAGTAGGTAAGAAGTATTGCTGTAGAGGAGGATGTAAGTGGCTATAAGGATGCTTCAGTCATAGTGGAGTGCAGTTAAGAAGTCAATGTCTAAAATCTGCAAATCCCATATAGAGAGAGTTTTAGTTCTCCTAGAACTAATAGTTGAGGAATATCTATAATCAATTTACTATAATTCTCTTTTGAAAGGCTTACTTAGGATTTTTTTCCTTGTTATGAATGCTTCAGGAGTTCAAAATCAAGTATGTAAAATGCAAATCCAAGGCAGCAATCATGTGTACAACATGTCTTACTTTCAAAACAAAGCTGTCCCAACAATGTCAGTTAATTATCTCAAATTCTGTGTTCTGAGCAAGCTAGTGGTGAATGCAACGGTAAATGAATAGAATCTGTCTGTCTTATGACGGAGAGGCAGGCTTCTTCTGAATTAGAGTATTCTTTAAATGTTTTATAAAGGATGTATTAATCTTATTATGAATGTATATTTTTTTCTTTTCCACTTGACAGGGAGAAAAACCCTTAGGAAATGAAACATCTCAGTTACAGAAATATCTGGATCAATACAAATTTTGCAAATATACCTTGGTAACAACATAAGTATTTGGTCAAACTGCATTTATCTATTTATTTATTTATTTATTTATTTATTTATTTATTTATTTATTTATTTATTTATTTTAATATGTCATACTGGATTTGGAAAAGAAAAAATAGAAATAGATCATTCATCTATTCATCTCATTAAATCTTCTATCAATTAGAGAAAGCGAAGCAAGATTTAGTCATTAGATTTACCAGCTGAATGTGATTGGCTCAATTAACATCAGCTCTCATTTCTTGAAGTAAGAAACAGCATAGCTAAGAGTAATGTGTGAAAACGTCTGGCATGCTAGCAAAAAATGAGACATCAACAAATTACCTAAAGTTAAACAGCCAAATTACTGTATATGTAATTTAATGAAAAATGTGAAAGTTGTTGGATTTTAATAGAAAATGTGGAGATTAAATGTCTAGGTATATACCTGTAAAAATGAAATCTTAAGATTTTCTCTCTTTATAATAGAAGATATTCAATCTATGCTGTATGGTTTCCTTTGCCTATACTGGAAGTTGAAATTCAAACAGATGATTGCCAGGGGCTTTCTCACTCTCTTTGAGGAAGGTTTACATGTAAGAGAAAATTGCTTAGGAATAAAATTTGTTTATTAAGTGGTATGATGACAGAAGTCACTGTCTTTTGTATGCTATTCATTTTTAATAGTAGATTGAAGTTCAGGAAGATGTGAACCTCCTGTCTTTACTTAATTCAAGTTTGAGTCAAATGCTTTTCTTTTTCACTCTAATTAGTCCCTGTTTCCTAAATCCAAAATCAAAGACAACTACCATAAAAATCAAAATGAAGTCCCTTTCCCAAGATTTCAGACTGTTCAAAGAAGTAGCGATAGTTCTGGGGACAGTAATTGCAGCTGAGGCTACAGCAGGTGACTAAATGAAAGAAAAATAACCTTCAAGGATATTTAAAGCAGAAGACCTGAATGACTTCTGTGACCAACAGAAATTTCTGAGAGGAYCTCTGAAGAAGGAAATGTAGAGTACAGCATGTAGCTTGGACCTTGAAATGCCAACCTACTCATTTTCAAAGGTTGCAGGGGAGAACCCTTTACTGAAATATTACCAGTGAATTATTTTCCAGASATCCAAGCATGTATGTTTTTCTTCCATGATGCAAAAATGTCTGTTTACTGAGACTATATCCTGAGGTGAACAAAAGCTTTGAAAAATAGTTAAATCATTAATTTCGATTTATATTTTAGAAACCCCCCAAATATTTAATGAAAAGCCTTTTATTTGAAAGTTTGACATATCCATTTAAATTTTTACCTTTTTGTGTATAGGTATGGTTTATTGTTTAAGTAATTTTTGAGCCCCTTGTGTCCTTCAGAAGCAAAAGTCATATCAATAAAGTATTTTTTAAAGCAAATTTGAACAATAATTAAAAGGTAGTTAATATTTCCAGAAATCCAAACAAAGTATTTGCTACTTCTGAGGAATACTTTGGCAGGTAGTGGATTGCCTTGTGGGTTAGAAAAATGGGGAATTGCTCTTGGGCAGCTTTGCAAAACTTGAAACTTGRTCTAACTAATTTTATGACAATATTTAAATTAATTTAAAATTATCATAATCAATTGAGTATTTTTATATGTTGAAAATATCCACTTTATTCTTCAAAGAAATCACTTTTTCCAATGGTACTGCAGTACTACCACTATTTTAGTAATATCTACAAAGCATTGTTTATGTAATATTCCCTTTGGAATTTCTTTAATGAAGTAGATTGAGGAAGCAAAGTAAAGAGGTTAATGATCTGACCTGTATAGAYAGCTGCATCCCACAGCATCCTCTAGAAATGGCAAGCTAATTACGCTGATAGCAACTGTCTTTCCTTAGTTCCTCTGGTGTGTTGTTTTTTTTTTCCCTCCCTTTTAAGTCACAATCTGTTTTATGATTTAGGCAGTTTAGGACTCTCTTTTTTATATATGCTTATAAAAATCAACTAGAACAAGGAATTTATCAAAATTCTTGGTGATTAATAATTTTGGCAGAAGGGTACCAGCACCATCAAGTGATACCGAGAGGTGAAATGAATAGCAATAAAAAGGGGAATATGAATCACGTTTCAGGGGTCTGCCTCTTCATTTCTTTTGTCTTCTGGAGTGAGAAGGAGTTTTTGTTGCTTTAGAATTCATACAAGRCTTTGAGAGATTTGGAAATGAAGGCTATGGACTTTCTTATTTTTGAGAGTGAGAAGGCTAATCAAGTTTCCTTGGGGCAAGAATAGTACTTGCCCAACTTTCTAAAGGGTCTTTCCATCTAACCTGAGGCTAGAAATGAAAGAGGAAGACAGAAGAAGTAAAGCCTGAAAGAAGTGTTATGAAAGCAGTTGGGAGACCTTTATCTGTCTTCTGAATGAATCTTAATTTGTTACTGTGTCAGATGGTGGCTTGTTATTTACTACTTGGATGATTGCCTGCATATGAGATTTCATTTTTCCCTGAAACATATTTTCTTTTTGGCTTCAGCTATGGCTGCTCAGCTTTCCATTGATGTGACTTCCACAGAGGRGTCCATGTCAATGTAGAAAGCAGTACAGTAGTATTCAATATCACACGTTTATTGAAAGATGCCACTTTTCTGGAATATTGTGTCTTTGAATAAGGCCATGAATGACAGGCCACTTTGACTCAAAAGTGAGTTTACATATATTACCATACAAAGAATTAGYTAAATTTATCTACCACATTTAAAAGAGGAAATCACATCACTCCTTCTCTTACAGCATAATCTACCTTGCACAGATGTTTTACTCTCATCTGACTGCAGGATTCATTTTTCTAATTGAGAAGGACATTAACCCAGGGAGACCAAAAAAAAAAAAAAAAAAAAAAAAAGTAGTACTTCTCTGTTAGGTTAGTGGTGAGGTCATCTAAGTGACAGAGAAAGCATAAGGACCTGAGAAAGCCAGACAGGCAAGAGCAGATGATGAGAACAAGGAATGAATAAGAAGCTTGTGTTACACAGTAGATACTGAGTCAAGCTTACAGCCGTAGAGGTTAGTAGTGGTATCTAGGGATGATGGCATGCATTAACATCAACAAAAAAGCTGATATAGGAGAAAAACAAAAGAACAAAAGCCAGAAAGCCAGAAAGGAAGAGGAAAAACTCTCCCCAGTTGGGAAGAGCAGTGAGAGGATCCCTAAATTGGCATTTGGAGTTCTCTGGAGAGGTTCTCTCCAATGCAGCTGGTGGCAAAGAGGATCTCTTACCTTGTTTTCCCTTGCTACTGTATGCTTGTCACTGGGACCTGTTCCCATTCATGGTGTTATTAATGCYGAATGGGGTGTGAGAACTAGATGCAGATGTGGAACATGGTTGTTAAAACTGTGCATATATAAATTATGAGAGAATATTTTTATTTGAATTTTTAAAAGTCTGTCATCTACTGTTTGGTACACAGTGCTTTGTTTCTCTGTCATAAAATATTTTTTTTCAAAGTGAGATAAGAAAATGGGAAGAATGAGGAATGATTCTTTTTCTCCGGTGTTTGCGGCTTCCCATGAAAGCTTTCTGTGGTGCACTTTAGGAGCCTGCAGATGCAAAGCTATAGGAGCAGTATGAGAGCAAGAACATGAGAAGAGTAAAGGAGGAATAATGCCACAGAAGCTCTGGAAACACCACCTCAATAGCTTAGGTAAAGGTTACCAGGTTGCAAATAGGAAACCCATGGCCTTACTGTGCACTAAGGTGTATAAAGCACTGTGCAACATTTGTTAGTTATTTTCTGTGTGAATTCACTATACCATATACTGCATCTTATTTTCTGTTTGTGTAGGAGTATTTGTTTATTTCAACATGCCAAAATACATGCTTTTTGGCTGRTTTACTCTTAATAAGCAATTGGTAGTTTTTTTTGATGTTTTCAAACATGAGTTTGAATATTATTTTTAAAATTAAGGGAAGTTGCTCTATGCCATAAAATGTGCATATATCACTACCCTATTTGCTCATATTTACACATATGGGGAGGCCAGAAATGATTTTGTTACAACATAGTAAAATATGAGTGTCCCAGCCTTTACTTAAAGTCAGCTTATTTTGTTAGAATAAAAGGAAAAACAACAAAACAGCCAGAAAAATAGGAGGTTTTCCTCCATCCTAGTAAGAATTGACGATCAGGGCAGACCTCACTTAGTTATAGACATTCTTTGCCATTTACTGACAGGAAGAAAACACATGGGTGCAGTCAGTGGCATCTACTTGGTAAGGAAAAATGACATGCAGGTAGTAATAAAACGTTATTCTGAATTCTCTAGTGCCTTATGTATTTATTATTGAGTTCCTGTGCTTTAAGGAGAGTGTTCAGTCTACCTTAGACATGAAAGAGTTTAGTCTACATAGGTTTCCCATATGATAAAYTTACATCTCTACTCTCAGTAACTCCTTGAAAGAAGTCACTCYATACCATTCTTGTGCAGTTGAGCATCCTGACCTTGATACTGAGGTTTAGTTATCTAAAGGAGATGTTAATAAATCTTCAGTGGTACGGCTACCTGAACTGCAAAATGATACAAAACAGACAAAATCATTACTGCTCTTGTATGCAATACTGCTAGATAAATTGGTGAAATGATTTACAGACTCTGTGAATAATTTCTGTATTCAATCAGAGAGTATTTTGAGCTGTTCTAAATGCTGAATTTATAGCTTTGGATAGCATAGGAGATTTTACAATAATGTTGTCATGTACACTTTTTTCTTTTTTTTAACTTCTGCTGATTTCAATAAATTTTAAGCTTGTGCAGCTTGTGCTAAAAAGCCTGTGTATCAGGATTTTTTTTTTTTCTAAAATATTTTTTTCTCCATGTGTATTCAGTGTCATTTCTACTTGATGAGATAGAGGACCAAGCCATGGTATAAGCACCAGGCTTAGTATTATTAGAATATTTCAATAATCTTTGAGTTAGTAAGATATTTATCTCTCKTTCAAATTTTTCAATCATATACAAGTATTTTATTGCCCTTTGCTTAAGACATTCTCAGTCACTTTCTTTACACTGCGCTTTAGCTTGCCAAAGCAAGTCACGGCAAGACTTGAGACTTCCCATGATGTCACTGGTATTTGATTGTAGCTTCTGCATATTTTGCTCCCATAGGCTAAAGAGAGCATCAATATTTAGTTATTGAAACTTGTTTGGCCAGTAAGTGGAATTTAGTTGAAAGCAAAACTTTTACTTTTGATATATATAAAAAAAAGTTGCTTGACTACCTAACATTACTGAATCACTACACAATAATGAATTGATTTTTTTCCCCAGGGGTATTAGATTTGTTTTGGGTTAATTACTGAATACTGAAACACAACAGGGTGTGTGTTCAGGGGTGGACATGGGAAGGGGAGAATTGATTTTGTTCCACATTACAATGAAAACAACATTATTGGTATATGCCAGTGGTTGTTTTCTGTTATGTAGCTTCCTTATTTCTGCTATAAAAAAATATTAAAGCAAAGCAAGCAGATAGAAAACAAAGGTCTAGGTTTTGGAATAATGAAGTATCTTCAGTTTCTTCACAATTGTGTATGCTACTTCTTGTTTGTACTGCTTAAATTTTCTGAGATTGAATGCATGGATTTTTTGACAGCTACCTTTTATCGTGTCTTATTTTCTTTCACTGAGACAACAATGAGACCAAATTACTTTTTTTCTTCTTCTAAGGTAAACAAAACCCTGATATTTTCCTGCCTATTTAGATTTGTTCTGCTTACTGCAAAGCAGTTCCATATGCTTTAAATTTCTCAACTGTGGTCCCCTTTTTCAGCCAAAAACTGAATCTTTCTCCAGAGGATCTTTCTTTTTGGCATGTCTTTCATTCCCTAAGCAATTTCTTCCTAAGTTGTTAGAATCKCTGCAAAAATCTGTAGATCAAGGCTCAGGTGCTCCTGTCCTAATCAATGTCAATCATTCAGGAGGTGGTATCTGAAGGACGGCTGTCCATAATAGATTAATCATAAGAAACATCTGCCTATGTGTCTCTCAGGCCCCTACTTTACATTTCCATTAAGATAATTCTGCCTGTTTTTTTGGTTAACCTGCAACAAAAACTAGTTCACAATTCTCAGTGTTTTTCCATCTGGATTTTTCACAAGGCCATTATCAATTTGGAAACTCACAGCATGAGCAAAAAGAAGTTTTKCTCATGGGTTTCACTCAAAAATGCAACAGTAATGAGTTCTTTTAGTTTGATTGGAGAGGAAACCAAGCTCCAGAAAGGGTGAGTGTGGAGTCCACAGCATAATTCCTGGTAAATGGTGGAGCAGGAGTACTCTGCCTGCTCTGGAAGTGACGCTCCCTGGACACTGCTCATCAGTTTCTGAAGCATTTTTTTTTAACATAATTTGTGTCAACCTGTTAGGAGAACATTCTGTAGCAAAACTTTTTTTCCCCAGTATCATTTTAGATTAGCTGTTGCTTCTCTTGAGAAAACTATATGCAGAATATCCTGCCTTTATCAGAGAAGTTATTTCATAGGAACAGACACATGGGAGAATGCTTCTTCTCCCTGTTAAAATTAATTGAAGATTTCTATTAAATTTCAGGAAGTGAAAAGCTCATGTAAACTGCAAATGATCAAAATGGACACTTTTAGCCTTATTGCCCTGGCACTGTGTTGTCATCTAAATAATGAAATATAATAATTATAAAGACAAATCATCAGTAGAAGCTTTTATTAGGTAGTTTGACATTGCTATGGGAACTGTAGACGATTGTTAAAGTAACAATGAATGCCCCAGAAAAGGCACATATGAACTAGTGTATATGAAAATACCTTTGAGATACTTCAAGCAGCAAGATCATACAGCTATAGCATTTGTATGAAACGATGAATGTTAATCAGGTACTAATGCGTGTCTACTAAATGCATGCATTGTGTGGTATTTGAACGGGTGAGGAAGGTCTGGATACTGTCTTWTGAGTATCTTGCATTTTCATGGTATACAAAAGCTATGTGTTGTTACTATGTTCAGGGTCAAGTGGATTTGTGATAACGATGGTTGGAAGCTCCATCATCTAGTGCAAATGCTACCTGTGCTATCCCTTCTACCATCTCATTGAGACCTGATCTTATTTTAAATTTAATCACTCCTGTGTAGGTGATAAGTTGTTTTGCCAAGTAGCTCAGTGCTGCCAGAGGAGAATTAGTACATTTGTGGCCTGCATGTATGCACATTCAGAGGGTACAGCTTGTTCTTGTCTTCTTCATGGTTTATTCTGTGACCTCTTTCAGGGACTGCAAATGCAATTTATTCTCCTTTATTCATATCATGAATCACGATTAGAAGTTCCCTGAGCTCAGCATGTGAACAGTAACTAGTTTCAACTGGCCTTGCACAGTCTAAACAAGATGAAAGGATAGGGCCATGAAGCTTTTCAACTTTGTCCTCAGATCCCTTTATATTTCTGAGTTAAAAAAATCCATCCCATCATCACTTCCAGTGGGGAAATACATTTCCACAGATTCTATGCATTTCAAGTGATAAGATGAAACTTTCACAACAGTAGTTAAACAGCTCTTCAACCCTAAATCATCACATTGTAAAGAAATCTAGTACATCATCTCCAATATTCTTGTCATCAGGATATTTTCTAACCCCCTGGGCTACCACTCCATAATCAACATTGTCTCATAGGAAGAATGGAGCATTAAAATTCAATGAGAAGGGAAAATGATATTTTAATGTCATTTCACACTAGGTTCAAAATATGTAACTTGCTTGCTTTCCCTCAGGTGTGTAGTAATAACAGCCAGTCTGCCTAGTTCCTATATTCAGCTACTTGTATTTGCAACATCCATAACATCTACTTGCTCAGATATATTGCAACATCAGCAYCTGTACATACGGTGAGGACAAATATCCACAGAGCTAAACCACCATACCAGGAGTATGACATAGCAGGCTCAGCAGGCACAGTACTTAATAATGGCATATGTAGGACACTAGCACCAAAAATTATTGTACAATGGTGCAAATCTTGTGAATAACTGCCAAAGCTAGTGCTTAGAACAGCTGTAAAATTCATTTTTAAATTTATTTATTTTAAGTAAGCAGTAGCAAAAGGTATACAGGAGATCAGATATGCGGATGTCTGACAATGATGTGACTCTTTTATTTGAAAATGCTTCTTTTCATCAGGACTATTAATCTGCAAACCTTTTTCCTCAACTCTGTCGTTTGGAATTAATCTAGGTCTTATAACCTCAAATTGTGAATTTATATGACTTGAGCACCTGAGGCCTTGCTACCTTAGTCTGAGTTATAGCTGTCCTATCTGTAGGATCAGGTGAAATGCAAATTATAGTCTGGCCCAGAATTTAGAGAAAATTCTGAATGACTTTGTACATTATACCATGATGGTGACTCATCAGTTGCAGTCTGTCTCACTGCTAGTTTCTTTTTATATATATATTTACTTTTCCATCAGTGCTATTCTGTTTGCAGCATTGTAATACTTATGAAACTGCATGGTTCATATGTATATATTTGAACATTGCTATATATTTTTTAAGCTGGATCAGTACTATGTGCAGTCAGTCTCTGTGCAGTAATAGCACAAATAAAACTGGTAAAACTAAATAAAAAGTAATAATTTTAATGATTATTTTTCAAAATTAACATAGCTTTTAAGAGTGGTAAGAAGGACATTCCATTGGAACCTTGGTTCAACTTTATACATGGCTTTTAAGTTATTATCTGTACTAAATGTGTAGCACTAGCTAAATAAAAACAAGTGTTAAATAATAAAAAAAATGAAAAGAGATATTGTAGACTACTTCAATATCCTATATAGGAAAGTTATATAGGAAAGAAGATATATATATATATATATATATATATATAGGAAGATGTATATGTAGATATCTGCTTCTCCTAATGAAGTTTAATATTAAAGCACATTAAAGGTTTTCCTACAAAATATTTTCCAGCTTTATTCTCCATGAACAGATTTTCAAAATTTATTTACAAACCACTTTTAAAATTAAAATGGCATAAATCCTACACATAGAAGATACTTCATACCAACTTATTTATTTTATTTATTACTGTTTTTGTCTTGAGGCTCCATGACTTTGGACAATATGTCCAATATATCTTAAATCATTCAGATACTTTACAGCTCTTGTGCTAAGAAGTTAGCAGTTCCAGAGTTGCTAATGTGKGTATGTGCATGTGTTTCTCTGGAATCCAGTGCAAGGTCAGCTCTGTTCAAATCGGTGTTTTGTGGTTTGGATTTTTGCAGTCCCCTTCACCTGTCTTTTCTGTGATACTGTCTTGCCTTTTTAGTCCACATTTTCCTAGGAATAGGTGCTGTCTGGAGTTTTCTTGTTTGTTTGTTTTCCTTCATGAAGAAAGCCATACTGCTGTCGTGGTTTATTAATGGCAGTGAAGAGTGTGTTTGAGTTCGTTAAACACTSTGCACAAGTGTCTTAAAAAACTTATTTTCCTCCCTTAAAAGATTTACAACTTTAGGTATCAACTAGATTGTGASGTGGTTTTGCCAATCTCCTGCTAAACTGCATTACAGTTTTAAGTCTTTTTGTAAGCAGAAGTATTGTGCACCATGTGCATTTCCCCAACCAGACTTAATATTATTTTGAAACCAGAGGAGAAGGTTGATTTCTCGACTCTTCTCAAMTGCAGAAACACTACTGTGAGACTTACTTATAGCAGACAACTAGCATATTAAAGAAAGAACTCTTTTGTCATTTTTTTTCTAAATAAGATGACAGATTTAGCAATGGAATGATGAGTTTAAATGTAACATCATCTCATTACAGTCAGATAAATTGTGCATGTTAATTATGAAGGAGAGAATTGCATAGTAGACTTTGCTTTAAGTTATTATCAGTTCTGAAACTCTGTTGTTGGAAACTAAACCAWCTTGTCCTTTGGTATTACATGGTAAATTCTCTTCCTGCTTGTTTAATTGTGCCTGAGTTTGTGCTTGGTATCTGGTGCAAGTTTYAGAAATCACACAGGTCTTCTGCTGATGATCACTGTCCTATTCACTCTAATATGGACTGCTTCCAAAGCAAATGCAGGCATGCCAGCTTCTAATAACACTTTCTACAAATATTCAGATGAAAAGGGTCATTTGTTTTTCATAGAAAATGAATACAAAGGAAAAGAAGCATAGAAGCACATTTGTTTTGAAATACTTGTTGTTAAAAGAAAAGCTTTAGTCCTCTTGTGTCTTTTGTAATGTAAATTATTACCTAATAAATATGGCTTGAGAATATGATGAAAACACAAATGATTACCAGACAAAATTATATTGCTTGATCTTTAAATATTACAAGGAATTGGTAGAATAAATGATTTACACTTTTCCTTTATCTATTAGTTTGGGATTATAGTTGCATCACTTATTATTTTATTTGAAGATATTAAGCTCAAAAGATACAGAAATCATAATCCTGATTTTATTTTCCTGTCAGCTGATGCTGAACTGTTGTCCTCCAAAACTGCAGCAAAATTAGGCTCACTAACACTATCAGAAAACAGCTGATACTAATGGAAAAAAGTCTGATTCTAGAAGTCTTTGGAATGGACTGCTAGAAGATTTTGTTGTGAATGTTAAAGTCATCAAAAATGACATGATTTTATTTTGATGCAAATGACAGCAGACAAAGGCAATCTTCAGTTTTTCATAAAATCATGATACACATGGTAAAATCCACTCTATTCYTGATCGTAATTTTATTCTAGCCCTCTGACACTTGGATAACATCCTCTACCTTTTCTGTCCTTTCAGTGGTCCATATTCTACTTAATTCCATATTCTACATAATGCAATTCAAAACATTTACATAAATTAAAGAACATCTTTGGATTGCAATAATTAAACTCATATAATAAGAAACCCGGGAGAAAATTATTTTCATAGCTACAGATACATTTGGGATACATGATCAGCAGGTCATACACTGCAACACCATCATTAAACTCCAGTGCAAGCACATGATTTTAATTTTCTTAGTGGTGTGGAAACTTAGTTTTGTGTTGACACAGAGAGCAACACGCCAATGCATGACTGGTAATGATACTTATTCCCTTGTTAGGCAAATAAAAATGACAAGCTAAGTCAAGCACTGCACTGAACTAAAATGCATTTAAAAACAGTCACTTAGTAAATGATAAAAAGCTATTTTAATTTAACAATCACCTATTGAAAGACTTTAATTAGATCTGAGCAAAGGGTAATTGAAGCAAGCCTTGAGAAATAAATTAATCATTTAATAAGCCTCATCACTGTTTTAAAATTATTGAAACCAATATCAACTATAGGATTTTATCCCTTGGGCGAGTAATGAGTAATGCAGTCGATGAAACTGCATGGGTGTAAAACCCATGTGACAGTTAAAAGTAAATTAGATTTATTTTTGCTATATTTTATTTTATGTATTCTGTTCCTCCTTTCTCCATTCGTGAATAATATATCCCCATATAGGGATTAGGCATACCAACTCAAATTTTTCATTTAAAAATATTCACTTTTCTGAATAAACATTTATCAAGGGATATGGGGTTAGCTAATAGTATTTCACCTTAATGCACACACATACATCCACATGCACATTAGTTCTGAAAAATAAGAGGTGTCTGTCCTGGGACTAGACTGCTCCTAACTTCCCGTTGGCAAGCTGGAGGGTAAACCTGCCTTAACGAACAACAGATAATAAATAGTTCTTCCCTCTATATGAAATGTAGACAGAGTTCTATAACAGAACTATGTTTTTTCCCCCTTGAAGATGGGAAACACAGACTAAAATCTATGTGAAGTCTTTTATATAAGATCTGGAAGGTGTCTGTAGTTTGAAAACCCAATAATGCTGGAACGGCTAACACAAGCATGGATGAGAATCTAAGGCACAAAACCATCAAAGACATTTCCATAAGGATGGAAATACTATTTGGAGCTATCCACTTACAAACTTTGCTCAAGGGTTTGAATTCATATGAGAACCTCCCTTTTTATTYATTGGTGTCCAAATGTTTTCATATAAAAATACATTTTTACTACTCCTCAATTACCACCTAAAAACATTGTAGAAGTCAAAAGAATGCATTATGGAGTCACAAGTAGGCCATCTTTATATGTCTGTTTCTACATGAGAGAATTATATTGGGTCTCTGAAAGATATCTGATTGTATTTTGTAATGAATACTCATTAAAAAAAAAGTAAAAAACAAACAAAAAAAAAACCCCAAAAAACAGAAGGTGATTGATTCCACATGTACCCAGAGTATTTCTAAATTCTATTTATAAGAATTTCTTTGACGGATTGCATAAAAGAAATAAGTTTGGATGTTGGGAAAGATGAGGTTTAACCTAAGGAGAGCATAGGAAGATCAGCTATTTTTAAGATACAGTTGTATCCTAGAGGAAATAGAGTGACAGCATAATTTAGCACCTGTGAATCTTCGCCCAAAACTTCCATGTTCRTCGCCACTCTCTGTGCAGGTGGTTGTTTTGATGTGCTAATTTTTATAGCTGCTAAGCAGTTCTGAGACACTGATCTTAAGTTACTGCATGAGAGTGCGGTGAGATGTGCACAYAGCCATGAGGAACCACTGAATGAAGTACTCTTAGGGCTAAGATATTTGATTTCAGTTCAGACTAATGATCTAAAATAAAGATTACAGTCTTGTTTTCAGGYACCTGAACCTTTTTTTAAAGGCACAATTGTGCCTGCCTATAAAGCTAAAGGAAGTTGTCAAATGATGTAGATTTCAGACGGTAATTCATATTTTGCTTTTCATTCTTCTACAGATAGTAACTTCATCCTTGCAAATGCTCAGGTTGCAAAGGGATTCCCAATAGTTTACTGCTCAGATGGCTTCTGTGAGCTTGCTGGATTTGCACGAACTGAAGTCATGCARAAGAGCTGCAGTTGTAAATTTTTACTTGGTGCTGAAACAAACGAGCAGATGATTCTTCAGATTGAGAAGTCATTGGAGGAAAAGGTAGAATTCAAAGGAGAAATCATGTTCTATAAGAAGAATGGTAAGTTTTTCTTTCTTTCTTTTCCTTTTAGTTTGAAAGTATGAAACAATCTATATAAAATACCACATGCGTGTAATGATTTTGTATGTCTGTAATAAGATCTACAGGAATACATTTGAGTAAGGACACACTGTTGCAATACACATTGTGATTCTGTTTGTATTTGTCTTAGTGATTTTATGCAATTGAAGTGAATTTTGTGTAAAAAGTTACAAAGCCACACAGAAAAGAAATCCAGAGTCCTAAATTGCATTATGAAACAATTTTCTGCGTTCAGTGTGACACTGTATCTAATTCTTGTAGTGGTGAAGTCCTGACTCTTATGGCTAACTTCCCAATTTAGAAATTAACTCAAGATAAAAACCGGGTAGGTAACGTTTTCAGCCCCTTCATTAAAATGTTCAGAACTGACTGGTCTAAACGACTCATTCTGCTTAGCCTCTAGCTATAAACACAATAGTCATACTTTTCAAAAATGGGTTAGTACTCTAAATCAAATATGCAGTGTCACATGAAAATTTTCTGAGCATTAAGCAACTTCATAGACATTAGTAAGCTTTGGGTCATCCTCTGAAAGCTCTAGTTCTTAAGGTAGGGCATTTACAAGTCTAGGAAAAGAGAAAGCAAACAGTGGAAGAAGTTCCCCATGGTGCACCCTCTTCAGTTGGTCATTTATATCAGGCTCCTCAGTCTACATAATAGGTGTTTTTACTGCAGGTTTCTTGGAGTCTTTGAAGTGTGTCACCCATCAGAGATGACACTAATTGTGAGATACAAATAGGATTGTAACTTGCCCAATGCTATTAGAGCCTTCCCATGCTTAATGATCTATAGGTGTCTGTAAAAAATGACTTCTATTTAAATGCACAATTTCTAGATGTGTGTTTGGACTATGTATTTTCCTTGCAAATCTTATTTACTTCTTTGCCGGTGAAATATTTTCCTCTCTAATGTTGTTACTATTCTATTAAGCACCTTCAAAAATTSTTTCCTAATAGCAACAGGAATGCACTGTCAAAAAAATAGGCAGTCTTTTAGAAAATTCGGGGAAGATAGCCCTTCTTTCTCTAATATAAAAGAGAGAAAGAGTGAATAGTTGTCACTCTCACGACTGCTATTTTTCATAATATGAATTTTGGAGTTATTTGAAAGTGCTCTTGAATACTTCTTCCTCTTRGTCTCTTAGCATTTTAAGAAGACTCCAATAACTTCTTGAGGAAGGTTATCCGAAGAAAGTAATTTCAGGTTTTTAAATCCTACATGAGCATGGGGAAAAATATCTTAACCCTGAAACATAAGGTCTGCTTTTCCCTAGTGTTGCAGAGTGCTGATTAGACACAATGAGAAAGAGATTTCAAAGTATGCAAACGTAAGAAATAAAGCTACTATACTCATTTCACTGTCTTGGTCCAAACGGATAAATTGTGCTTCCTTTGTGCTATGAAGGGGTGCTTCAGAACAGTTACAGGTATGAGCAATGCAGGCACAAAAAAATTGAAGGCCRATTTCCTTATCAGTGAAGCAGCTGGAATCATAGAGAAATAGGTAATGGGGAATTTTTTAGGATAAAAGAATTCCTACAATCCATCCTACTTACATCCTTGTGTATAATCTGAATCAAAGCCATTCCAAGACATTTTCTTTGTATGAATAAATTTCCTTACTATTATGTTTTCCATTTTCATGTATTTTGTACAACTGAGAAGAAGAAATGAATAAGTATTAAAATAACAAGAGACTATTCTTGAATAAAAGCAAAATTTATCTTATTTTTTCAACAGAGTTGCATAGTACAGACTGAATTTGATAAATCATTCATCGATTTTAGCAGGGTTTTTTCTGGAAAAAAATTTGAATTTATGATACAGTTAAACTTATTCAACACTGTCAAAAAAAAAAAAAAAAGTCTGTCACAGACAAATGTTTTAAAAGCATTTTAAGGCAAAAGAACTTTCAGAATAACTGCCCCAAAATGATTGTATTGATTCCTCTGATTGTAACAGGGGACCTTGAAGCTCCTCTGATATTGAAAGTAATTGTGAGTTGGACTGGTGCCAAAATAAATGCCAAGAACATAGACAGGAGAATAGTGATTAGCAARATAGAGTAAAATTTCAGTGTTCTGTTCTCACTTCAAGATGCCTGTGTAACTGGGTAMCTGGCTTTAATCCTCTATTCAGAGTTATAAGCTTGCTCTGTAGGCTTAATTGCGAGACTAAATGAACATCRGGACATACAATCACAAAATGTAAAGACTCCTTAGGCAAAAGGTCCCRGTGGAAAAAACTAGGAGCAGGTACTGTAGAAGTGGTTACAACCTAAGGCTGATATTACAAGAACACTTCAGGGACTGTTTTAGATCAGGAGAATTTAAAGTGATAATTTTTTTTTWAAATCCTTCTTAATACTGCTTTGCAGAAACTCAAACAAATTTTGATATCTTTAAAACAGCCTAACAGTTCTGATTTTATGCCAGGAAAAGTTATTCATTCTGTAATGTTTAAACAAAAATGCTCTAGTAGGTTTGAGTTCTCCAGCCCTGACATGCTCTCTTTGCCAACTTGATATGCTATCTACAGAGCAGTGTCAGGGATACTTCTGAGCTGACAAGAGTAGATTGCTACTGCTGGTTGAAAACATCTACAACAAATTTAGTTGTTGATGATGATCATGTAAATGCAGAATAACCTTGCTGAATTCAAATGTTTGGGGATATATCAGCAGAGCTGAGAAGAGAACCCACTCTCTGGATTTTGTTTCTAGAGTGATTTGAAAGCAGATGAGTTCTATGCTAAAGAACTACRTAGAGAAATTCCCTTTCTTTTCTTTCTCCCTGCCAAAACACTAAAGAAACTGATTGTCTGCAAGAACATGAAGTTAAAAAGTTCTTCAAGAGTCCCAAAACTAAAACACTAACAAGCAGCAGACTTGTGTATTTTTCTTTTTTTTGCAGACGGTCTATGAGGATATGACAATAAGAAAGATAATCAATGCAAAGTAAGCTCTCCATTCGCAATTGCTGGGAAGGTTGTGTCTTGATTGCTTCCAGAAATCATCATTCCCTATGTCTCAAATCAGTTTATAGCCTTTAAAAGGGGTCTGTTCTCACAACCATGCTCCTGGAATCTGCAATAGCCCTCAACCTTCCTTTAATTAAAAGCAATTACGCCTTTTAGTATGCATCTACAACTTGTATGAAACACTGCATCAWCAGTGGTGGCCACTGGTGACTAATAGGCTTCTGGGGAGCTTCAGTGTGATGTCCACTTAAATTTCAAGAATCAGTGTGAAAAAAAAAGATTCTACCTGACCCTTCCCAATAGTGTTGGAGAATACATATTTTAATAATTCTTTACTGTTATCTGAAAGAGGGCTCAGAAACAAGACACTTTGTTAGGTTAGTGGAATATAAATGGAGAAGGAATCAAAGTCAAAGTCTCTCACAGAGTCACTGCATGCCTGCACTTACGGTTAAAAGACCATTAAAAAGTATAGGATATAACACAGTTAGATGAACTTCAGCAACAACCAGAGGGAAAAAAAATAAGCCTCAAGACTGAGAGATAATCTGTAATCAGCCTCAGCCTATAGGTGTGCAGCTCAATAATATGGCTTCAGGATAGCATAGGCTCCAATACAGCAAGCAAAACTTTTTTTTTTTTGTATTAAGGTGTTAAGAAATGGGTTTAWTTTTCTTTAAAGAAACTTAAGTTTTGTTAAAGCTCTTATTTTTTTGCAAAATATATTTTGCTTTTTACAGGAATGGTCTTACAGGGTTTTTTTTCCCTCAAGATGTTTCAAGATGTGCTTYTAATTATTGTCTGAAATTTGAAGTATTTCACTAAAATCCTGTAATATTTTGGAACATCAGTGCTACAGTAGTAATTCATGTAAGATATATAGTATCTCTTTTTTTATAAAATGACTCACCAGTTTGCACAGTATCCCGAAATACACAATGTCTGTGGGAAATGTAAGCTTAGCAGTTAGTAAGGAGACATTTAGTAGTTTTCTAATTGATAAACATCAGAATTTTCTATATGAAACACTAATTTCCTATGGATATTGACTAACTTACATAGAGAAAGTGTATTGACAAGCAGGAGAGTCCATAGCAATGTGACCTTACTGCTCTTCCACCCCTGTTTCACCTTAGAAATACAGCCTATAAATAAAACCATTAAAAAGGCTTTGTGGTTGTTTTGCTCATGTTATCTAAGTACAGTATAAAATCGAGGAGTGGAGGGAATGGTGGTAATGGTGGTAAAATGTCCTGTTAGCAATGTGATCAGAACTACCCGTGATCTTTTAATGTAATTTAATGAGACCTTGACAAAATTGTTGCTTGCTAACTGAGTTGATGCTTTGCTCCCATGGCACTGATGGTGACATCAGCTAATAGCTTCTTTCAATAGCGGAATGATTTATTAAAAGCATAAGTACTGAGAAAAGACGTGTTCCACTGGAAGCAGAGAGATAAGCAGATAAATCCGTATGCAAGCTTCCTACTGTTTATTGCACTGTAACACAGGGATAGCCCTTCATTGTTTACAGATGTTGCAGAGCAGCGTTTCCACATAGGCAACGTGGGCTTACAGCTGCACTTAATATGAATAACCATTCACTAGTAATGCTGTGTAAATGACATATATCATTACTGTTTAATTATATAGATTTTATATATGCGTTTTAAGAGGTACAGCTACACTGTATTGTGGTGTTATAGTTTTACAAAGTCAGACCAGCAACTCTTCAAATTTTCTCATGAATTTAGAGGTTACTCACTGAGGTTGCTGAGAGGCTATGTTTTATTTTTATGAAGATTTTCGGTTAGGCTTCAGGTAAAACCTGACTTTTGTCCCTATGTTTTACCACTCGTTAGGCTGCTCTTTGTTTAAAAAGCAAAAGGAGAAATTATCATTTCTTCCSGTTATCACATCTCTCCGTTCTGCTGACAATTTCATTAGCTTGTCGCTGATCCTCAAATCCTTTTACTGAATTATGCCCTAGACTCTGCCTAATTGCTTTTTCCCATGCTGACAATTGTGATGAATTTGTGAAGTAGCTCTGTGTTTTTTGAAAGAGCAGCATGAYACTCATATCAGCACTGTCTATTGCAACCTCTTACTGTTTTGGCTTAGGGAAAGCAGTGCAATTTTAGAGAGTGGCTGAGTAGCGAAAAGGTTAAAACCTACTACTTTCCAGCTGATGGGGTTACTATAATTCTTTTCAATGAGCAGGCTCAAAGCCTCTTTACAGCATGTGCTCACATGGATTCAAATGGTGAACTGGGGAGATTAATCCTCTCTACAGCCTTATGTAACTCCTCAGAGTATGTTTCAAAATCYTCCTGTACAAAAGCATAACCAGACAGGATGGTGATATCAAGTCCAAATCTGTGGCATGACTTCTTCTCATTATCTAATAGAAAAAGTAATAGAAAACAAAAAAATGACTTTATAAAGGGAGCTTTTCAACATGAATGTCAGCAGAGTCTCTTATTCTTTCAAGGAAAAATTGCCCGAAACATTGTGAATGAGGCTGTAGTATTAGCAAATCCTCCCAACTCTGGGACATTTTCCATTCTGAAGACTGTGGACTCTCCATTTCCAGGTGCTGTCACTCTGCTAACATTGACACTGGAATCACAATCATTAGAATATTTTGAAGGAATTTATTACAGTTATGTTCTTATCAGTTGTCATTGAAAAGGCAAACATTTTCTTTGCAGGTGGAGTGGCCTGTTTTGGCATTGATTTTTTTTTCACTTACAGGAAACAAAAAATTCTGTGTCCTCTTTGAAACTTGTTTTTAAAGAGAATAAAGTAATGAGTTCAAAAACAAAATAGTATYATTTGAAAATATGGTTGTATCCTGGTGAATATGAGCTATATCTCTCCTGATGTCAAAAATTGCAGTTTTACTAGTTTGGCAGATTACTGGAAGAAAAGGAGAAAGATGTGAAGTGTGTGTATGTGTGTGTACACATTTTTTTTTTGTATGTATGTATAGTCATGTATGACATGTATGAGTCATGTACGTGACTCATAAACATGTACACAAATGTATGTGAGAGAGTACCTTGATTTAAGCAAATGTGTTGCTTTCCTCCCCGCCCCCCCCAAGCATTAAAGTACATCCCTCAGTACATAAAAAAATTCATATTTACTACTATGGTTACATATATTTTTTGAGTTAGGAGCTCTTAAAATCCAAAAAGAGGGACCATGAGTTGTAAGCGCAGTTCTAGACTGCAAAAATAGAGTAATCAAAGGAAAGCAGACATTGTTTATTTTGAGATCATGTAGACTGCTAAGGAAGGATTGGGTCTGACTTACTCTGAAACAATTCATAGAAAGATGAAGAATTTGGGTACACTAAGTGATTTATAGATATATATGTATATAATAGTTATTAGATGAGGAGACTATAATATTTTAGGACAAGTTCTRTTACTTTAACTAGAGATACTGGATATTTAATTATAAATAAGCCATCATAATTACTACTTTCCTTGGAGCCAGCTGACAAATAATGAACACYGTGTAATGTTATGACTGGAACACAGTAATGATTTTTTGGGTGGCAGGGAGGAGTAAGTTGCAAACTATGAGTATTAAAGATTTTGTCCTTAAGACTTTCTGCGTATAAACAGAATATATTTCATTGACTTCACATCATTTTTATATAAATGGTGTTTAAATATCCTATGTATTTTGCTAATTGCTATAAATATAACTTGATTACATCCGGCAGGTTGTTATCTCCTAAAATAGAGAGTTTTCTAATCTGAAGGGAAATAGGAAAAGGAAATTAGAGCAGAGAAAAAATAAGTAGTGCACATAAGGATAATGAAAGCATGTCACATGGCTTTAACAGGCGTTGCTTAGCTTCCCTGGTTTTGCTCAATGAAAATTAGAGGATTTTCAAACTAGAAGTTTCATTAAGGAAAAGATATTAGAGTTGTAAAAGAAGAGCCAAGAAAGATGGGGGAGAAATACTGAAATATAGAGGCATTGGAGTCCATAAGTTAATTTATATAAAATGTATACTGCAGACTCTATTAGCTGCTGCATGCAAATTAAACATTACGGTTAGATTAAAGTTGGGAAGTCATATGCTCAAACTATGAACTGAGGCAGACTGTGTCGAGATAAACTTAAATGTAGATTTTGATGGGGTAGGTTAAGCCTYTACCTGTTTAATAGAGGAATTTTGTAATAGAGTATTTTGCAAAACTCAACTGTACTGAGGTGTGTCTGCTCTCAGGAAATCATCCTTGACATCTTTCTCTCCCTCTCCGCATTGTGTCATTTAGATGGGTAATATGATGCATTGAGCCATTCTGAACCACCTGGCAGCACAGGGAACAGGGCATAGGTTGAAGCAGGGCGCTAAAGAAGAGTGGGGGTGCCTAGGCAGGACATTTTTTGCTTCCTCTAATGGGAGGTGGCGATTTTGTATAAAAGAAGGGCCCACAATATATGATCGGGCAATTACATATCATATAAGAAATCGTAATGTTGATTCTTTTTGCAATGCATTCCTATAGCCAAAGCATTGCATTCTGTTTGGCTGCCTCACATCAGATACCTTTAATTATTTCTTTGTTGACACTCTGAAAGCATGCTGGTTTTAACACAGTCAGTATGCACAATCTAATAAATAAAGAACTTTGAGACTTTCTGAATGTTTATTCTACAAACCTACAGAACAACAGTAATTCATAATTTCAAGATTTATACCAGAGCAGTAATGATAACTTGTAGAGAGACAGATGCAGAGATATTTTTAATGGAATCTTCTGAGTCACTACATAGCTCCACATAGTTAACTTAGTTACCTATTTATTCTTATTGAAACATAATTTTTACCTTGTTCTTAAGTTATCTCATTTATTACCTCCCYCCTATCAAGTTCTTGGAATACTTCTGGCTTTTGGAATGGGTTTACAGAGTCTTTTGAAACTTGTGAAGCAAGCAATTTGAAGGATAAAACAAGATCTATCTATATATATATATATGTAAAGCTTGTGGGAATCTGTTCTTGAATCTTTTACACCACTACTGTGAAAATATTAGAACAGACATCATTGACCATATATGTCAGTTAACAAACATATCCTATTCATGAATATCCTTGTTTTCTCAACATTGGCACTAGGATACCTAGGCGGTCACCTGCAGTAGCAGAATGTAAAGAAAAATTGATATATATCTATTTTAATATATGCATGTGACTTCTGCAAAGATGATGGAGAAGGTAGTTATTTGCTTAAAGAAATAAAATCTTTTATTATCTGTGCTAATAGACTATTGTTAAAGTTTTGGAACTTAATAAAGAGAAAGTACTCTAGCTGTGGCTGTGTTTTTACTTTCAGACCCATTCCCTTTCAGTTTTGTTATGAAGGATTTTTTMATGTATATTTTTCTTTTTTGCACTTTGTTTTTTTTTCAATAACAATTCAAAAACACAAAATATTCAGCCAAAATGTTATCAGTGACATTGGAAATATTCTGATAATTTATCAAAGGAGCCAGTTTAGTCTCTCCAAGTGAAGTMTTTTCAAAGCCTAACCTGACAGTTTTGCTATCCAGAGTTTCCACATTAGAAAAGGGAAGAAAAATAGTCTAAAACTTCTCCGGTGATATCAGGTATCCAGCAACAGCTCTATTTTGCTAATAACCAYGTATCCGACTGCAGATATTTTGATAATAACAGATAACTCTAGAAATGAAAGAAGTTGGTTCTTATGCTGAAGATTCAAAATTGACTCTGCTGGCAAGTTATTGCCACTACCCATCTAGCAATATTTTTATTTTTGTCTTTTAAATAGTGATCCCTAGAAAGAGATTAGAAAAAGAAAGCATGACTTGTATCTGCTTAAAAAACATGTAGCTTGCTAAGTTCTATAATGTAAAAAAATGTACCAGATTTATGATGTCTTGTGCAGCTTAATTCTATCTTCTGCACAGCTTAATTCTCTCTTCTTGTGCATATATATCATGATAATTATGTGGTTTGAAGAGTCACTATTTCTTGCTGTGGGGCAACTTGTATATTCAATATGTAAGACGGACAATCTTTCTTGTCTGTATTCAATTTCTTTGCCTATAAAACACCTCATTTTRTTAGTCTGGTGTGTTATGTGCAGACGCAAAGCTTAGTAAAAGTTCTTTATGTCTTAGCCTCTTTTCATCACACAACAGATGCATCTGAATCACAGCAGTATGTTCAATTTATCGCCCTTGACTGATGGTAGGGCTCATGCAACCCAGCCCAGAGTCTGACAAGCAAAGTCTAAAGGGAGGTGAGGCCACCAATAGCTGACACAAAGCAAAAAACCCCAAAGTTCTAAGATGCTCTGCCTGGATGATACAAGACTGCCAAGATGGCTCTAGATTATGAGGAGAATATAATTTTATTTCTGTGTTTATTACTAGTAYGGAGTGATTGAGAGGAATTACTGGTCCTTACTGCRGAAGTAGGAGGTAAGTAAGATTAGRATTTTGACTAAACAGAAGATATAGGTACAGAATTTAATTCTATTATTAAAGAATTGAAGTTATTATTAAAGTTATTAAGTAATTAAAATTATTGACAAACAATAATTGTCAATAACCCCACTCAATTTCTGTGTTCTGATAACCAAATTACAACACGCAGACATCCACCAAAGTTTCTCATTCTGAGCACTAAGCTTTGTCTGGAGTGGGTTTAACTAAAGTAAGTATTTTTGTATGCTGAGCATATGCAACTAACTCTTTGTTGCATATGCAACTGCTCTTTGTTTTAAACAGCCCTTACTTTCTAGTAAAAGGGATATTAATGTGATGGCAAGGTTTGGCATAAAATCTCATTTTAAAATTCCTTTCCCTCTCGACTCTTGATTTCAGGTTGAGACAGACTGTTGCACTGAGGAAAGGTAGAAATGGTGGCTGAGAGCACGTCAATAAAGCACTCTCTTCCTTATGTATATATTAGTGCTGGACTATAGGCAAATTGCTTTGTGATAAAATTATGCTTCATTTGATCTCTTTTTCTCCTTTCTTGCCATGTGCTTTTATAAGCCCTAAGGATATTAAAATATATTTTGAACCTTCAGTTCATAATGCAAGAGAAAGATTAAACTTTTCTTCAAAGAGTGGTGGCTTGGAGCAAAAGAGTCTGTATATAAATAAAACTCCAAGAGAAATTTCTTTGATAGACAACTCTTGACAATACAGAAGATCTTTGTATGTACCATCTGAAGCAAGGAAGGAATTTCTCTCTCACTGATGAGTGCACTCAAAAGCATTGTAACTAAATAGGGAATTACTTTTTTGGATGAGTAGAGAGTTCTTTTGGGTTATAGTATTATGTGATGCTAGCTTTCAGCGTAAAAGCTCTATAATGGATTGCCCTGGATCKGTATATTTTTCCGAGAATGCTTATCAATAGTGAAAGATGACACAGTCCTGTTCCTGACAGAGTGCTAGCACATATTGATCTACTCCTCAGCTAAATTGGGCCATCTTCTTTACTTTTGAAGAGTACTTTGTATTCATTTKCTCCCTTCACAGCAGTGGCAGAAAATCCAGCAACTGAAACTCGGCTCAGGACTTGAGGACTGAGTCTATATGTAATGGCAAGAGCAACAGCTTCACCATGCCAAGCACTCACCTTGAAGTCCTTCCACATATTGTTAATGTTGCATATTTGCTTTGCTTATTTAATATTTTTGGGCAATATTTACAAAGAAAGAGGAGAAGTAGTACAGGTAATAGGAAGTATAATTGAAGATAAACAACTTTAGCATTAAACCATAACAAAATTTTTCCCAGAAGCTTTGATAAAGGAATCAAGTCTATACAAAAGTGAATTCAGAATGGAAAAATAAAGCRAAGGAAGAAACAGTAGAAATATCTTCTTTCTGATATCAGTTYTATCTACCCTCAAAAGAGCTTCTTTACTTTGTTTTCACAACCCCAAAATGAGGATGTTTAAACCTAATATAAAGCCAATCTATTTCCCTTTTTTTTTTTTTTTTTCCCCAATTGTCTTTCTAGCCGTTTACTGGGCTCCCTCTGCTTTCTCTAAGGTACTCTAAATATCCCACTCCAGGGTATTTACTGAGTTCTCAGTCAAACTCTYCACGCATTTGAAGTATTTGCCAGGAGCTAAGCAGAAATTAGCTTCTATTCTGAGTGGYTGAATTAATGGTAAGCATATGAATAACAGCTGTGTAATTGAACAACTTCTTTGCAAGTAGAAAATGTGGCACAATCAGAAATAACAAGAAGAATTTACTTTAAACAGTATAAATAATAAAATAAATATAAATAAATAGCGGGCATGGTCAGGGAAAGGTTGATATGAGTATTGTCTAAAACATTGTTGAAGAAATTATATCTTAGCAAAGCATCCATTGTGCATAGTAAAGAAGATGGTTGATATTAATTATATAGATGGCATAASTTATAATAACTCTTACCATGTTTAAGATGCAAAGAATTAATTCGTCTCTAGATTAAGTTATTTTGATTTGAGAATTCACAATTTCGGTTCTAAGTATGATATCTGATTAGTTTAAATACCTTTGAATCAGTGGAACCTACCAGGTCTTTTGTCAAGGGATTTTAATGAGTACCTAGTGAGATGACTAAGGTAAAACGATTCTATARCTAAGGAAGCTTCAGATGTCAAGTTAACATCACGGAGGCTATTCCAGTAAAATAGGAGGTATCATCAGCTGAGAGTTCAAAGGAAAGCATGATTTCAGAGGAGTAAGCAGCTTCATTAAACACTATTAATGATCCCTGTGGATAAATTTTGCATTTAAATTAATGCCTTGCTTTCAGAGACAGCAGTATTACTGAGCTTCAACCAATGATGCAAAGAGATTTACATGAGCTGAACATCTGTGATTTTCTGACTACTAACCTCCTAAATAAGATTTTTTGTTAGAATTACGTTAGTTGTAGCTTTAATATTTTTTTTCAACTCTCTCTCTCTCCGTCTCTCTCTCTCTCTCTCCCTCCCCCCCCCCACCTTCCTCCTCCACCTCCCTTTCTCTGTCCCTCTCTTTCTCTGTCCCTCTCTCCCCTCACTGCTAAAAGACAACTGTCTGAATTGAATTCATTCTTTATCCTTACAGGGTCTTCATTCTGGTGCCTATTGGATATTGTTCCTATAAAGAATGAAAAAGGAGATGTAGTACTCTTTCTGGCCTCTTTCAAAGATATAACAGACACAAAAGTGAAGATTGCTGCAGAAGACAAAAAGGAAGGTTTGTGCAATTTGCAACCCACATTGATAAGAAAATTGTTGGAGAGTCMTATGAACTCTCTTCAATATACACTGTTGAGCACAGGGAATCTCTACCTTTCCAAAGAGTAAATTCATATAGGAAAAATTTAACTATTCTGAAATTAAAGATGAAATGGCATGGAAGGTTTAGCTATTTCCTGAAAATCATATTTCTATTTTTTTTATTAGAATTGCTCCACAGTCTGCCAGTGAGGAATAAACTATCCAAGCATTTTATCCTCAAAATTAAACGGTGATTTATTTACTTTCTATGTTTTCTAAGGTAAATTATAGGAAAGTTAGACCTCTTTAAACATCCCTATGTGAAGCCAATTTCAACWTCTGTGAGAGGTGAATTCTCATGTGTTTTCTTGGAAGGTATACATATATAGATATACACATATATATACTTCAGAAAATATTTCTTCCAAATGAAAAATGCAGTTGTTCTCATGATCTGATTTTAATTTCAATATCTGAAATACTAATGCTTAGTCTGTCTTTAATAATATTCAGTAGTATAAGAAATCTGTTCTCACATTTATTTGCTTCTGAAAGGGAACTATGCAAGGATATGCTTATAAATTTTGGGAAAAGATTATTTGTGCCACTCTAATAATGCACAGCTGCCACAAATCAATTTCAATTGCATCGTGCAATCAAGTTTTGCTACTTTCCTCTACAACAAAGCAATGAGKTTGGAGGGGGAAATAGATGATGTGTGGTCAGTAGTCTATGGAAGGCAGTGAACTTACTCCAGATTTAGATCTTTTAAAAGTCCACTAAAACAAGAGAAGTAGTTTTACATTTAGAGGAAATGTCTATAGAGAAGATTTTTCTGTGGAGGGAAGTAATAACTTTCAGAATTCCTGTGAAGTTTCATTATTGTTCCATTTTCAATTCTGATATTGCTCTTTAGATTTATCTAAATTTTTCACTTCTGTTATAGTCATTTGATCCCTGTATATCACTGAAACAATGTAAATATAGCTGTAAGATTTTCTTCTCGTAGATTTCTGAGGTAGGGGGTCAGTTAGTAATGAAAAATTTTTAGCATTAAATGCACTGATTTATATAATATAGTGGCATAGGAAAGAAGATGAAACCTTTTATCCAAAAAAAAAAAAAAAAGAATTTGAATGCCACTTTTGTCGATTTTGCAGTTAGTAAACTGGTAACCTTTTCAATAAAAATATTTATATCTCAGTTGCAGAGACAATTATAATACAGTATTCTTTTAAAACATTTTAGTATTTGAAAACAGAAAAAACTATGCTTCCTCATGCAGTGAATTTTCTTAAACCAGAATTTATTTTAACAATGCCTGCCTCTTCTGTGCAGTTTGACAAATAGTTTCACATTTATTTTCATTTCAAGCCACAATATGTCCACAATAATGGACATATTTTTGTGCATTCCTCACTTTTTGCAGAGAACATATTCAAGAATTTCTGAGCTGAAAAATTAAAGACTTTGAGACTTTGAATTAGTACCAAGATTACCCTTGCATCTAACTTCTAGTAATCAAAGTAGAATCCTTTTTATATTTTTATTTGATTTCTACTTAAGATACATATATATGAAAAAACCCTACACCTTCCTTTTCCTTTAGGAAGATAGTTCATTAAAACATGATGCGTGAGGCCATGTAGAAGAGAGACTGTCTGAATGTCTATGTTCTARATGCTAATGGTTTACCTCCTGTGAGGGATGCAAATTTTCAAAATATACTAACAGAAATCTCATTTAGTATACCAGTGATTATTTGAAATAGGTATGTGACTGATTGCTTGTAAAATGCTATGTAAAATGCTTTTGCTATTGCTTATCAATTAAACATTTCTTTCATAGCCCTATGTTTATCTTAAAATGGAATTCAATCATCTCTAGTTATTGTATGAGTTCATGTTAAACTGTACATCTAAGCAGATTTTAGCTCATGTCTGCTGTTGCACATTTAAAGATTAATGCTCCTCCAAGATCCCACTCTTGCGCTGACAGACAAATGCACTTATACAAAGCTACATTTACATCAGCAAATGCTGATTCAGTTCTCTGCTCTACAGTGTAGGTTCTAGGCTTTAAGAACTGTTGCAGTCTTTGGGAATTGACATTTTGCTGTCTTGCACAATACACTCTTTAGAGCACAACCTCGATACTCTGTTGTTCCTTCCTGCTATACTCATGTAAAACCATGGTAATCCTCTTATTCCATGGAGGTAACTTGCTTATGGGGGTAACTTCCTGTGGTAACAGAAAGTAGAATTTAGTGTAGGACTTTGCTGAATACACTGATTTATAAAATATGGTGAGATAAGAAAGAATATCCAACCTTCTACACACACATATTTAGAAACAATTCAAATATTTTGTGTAAATATATGTGGCTGTATAAAAATAAATTTAATGGTAATATGCTGACCATGACAATATATTAACCCATGAATTCTATGAAATYGATTCAGTAAATGAAATTGCAAAATACTGAACCCAAGCAATAGTTCATTCTTTAATTGTATCTCCTACTATGTATATAGCGTGTGCTTCATTTGCAAAATGCACAAAATAATTTTGTTCTTAAAATATATTTTTGCGTGGTCAAATATTATTGAATTTGTCTTTTCAGGGGAACTRAAAGGCCAACTCTTGCTATAAGACAGTTGCCATTAGGTGCATCTCTATTACCTTTTTGGCATATCTCTTGTGTTAAGATTGTATTTACATATGGGAAAGGGAAACTTGTTCAGTGTTAAACTCTTCTGCCCATGCAAGGCTTTTGTATTAAAAGATTTTACTTCAAGTTTCTATTTTCTTTTCTGCCCAGAACGGACTTTAACAATTTGCATTATGTTCACATTCCAGCTACCTTTATTTCTAAACTTATTCAAAAGATTATCTAAGACAATTTTCATGTTCCTTTTTTTCCAAAGCCTGCCCTGGGCCCCTTGACAACATTGTTTGTTAGTGCACTGAACGCTCACCTCCAAAAATCTTTTTCAGACTTTATTCTTCTTCACTTCTTTCCTACCCATAACACCTATATTGGTTTTCTGTAAAACCTTGTTCCCCCACACTTTCTCAGTGACCAGTTCCTGAGTTTTATCTCTTGGTTTTGTGGTCTCTCTTTTCTTGTAGATTATCTTTTTATTTTCATAGTCCTCAGGAGTCTGATACTCTCTTTGCTTTTCTGCAGAACTTTCCTTATCTGCCATATCATCTGTTCATACAAGGCCTCTTGCTCCTTTGTGCCAATGTGCCTTGCAAAAGTCTTTTTTTTTTCCCCTTCCTCTTCACTATTTCACTTTACCCAGCCCAAATGTCAAACACCGTCTGTGACCTTTTCTTCTGAATGCCTCATTTTAAATACAAATTTAAAAGGTCTTTTTTTTTCTGCTTCTCTTCTGTRTAAGTTTCAGTCTGATCAGCCAATGGTGATATCATATCCTGAGATTTTTGTATAGGAAAAGAACATGTGCAGTTTTATGGGAGATCTATTTTACTATTCTAAACTAAGATGAGGTATATTTTGGTAAATTGGTTTAAGAGTTCCATTGCTGTTGAGGGAACAGGATTGCAATGATATAGGTAGGAAATTACGAAATTTTTCTGTGACCTCTTCAGATCTCTAATTTGTATGCAAATCCATACTAGCTTCATTAATATAGATGGAGAATGCTATAGCTGTAATCAGTGCCAGAATTCCCCTGCTAAATTTGACTCATTCCAAAGAGATTCTTGTAGCTTTCATTGATAATCTATTAGTCAATATTTCATTCAGAAAATGATTAGCATTTTGTCTGAAAAAAAAAAAACCCTAGGATCCTCCCAGTTTTGTATCACCTGTAAACTTGCCAAGAATGTACTCTTTTCCATCATTCAAGTCATTAATGGAGAGTTTAGATAGTATTACTCTCTGGATCAACCCCTGAGGTAGACTATTAGTGACTGGCTGGACTTTACACACTGCTGATCACAACCATTTGAGCCCAGCCATTCAGTCAGTTATGAGTCCACTCCAGTTCCTGCTTATCTAATTTATACTTTGTCAGTTTGTCAATGAGAATGTTATGGAAGACAGTATCAAAATCCTTACTAAAGTCAAGATAAAGAACATCACTGCCATTCCCTTCATCCACTGAGCTAGTCATTGAGTTGTTGAAGACTGTCAGATAGGTCAGGCACAATTTACCCTTTGTAAATCTCTGCTGACTATTCCCAATCACCTTCTTGTCCTTAATGTATTTGTTAATGACCTTCAAGAGGTTTTCTCTATCACCTTCAATTAGGGGTCAAGGTGATGTTATCAAGTCTGTATTTCCCTCAGATTCCCTTTCCATCCTTCTTGAAAACGAGTGACATTTGTTTTGTTCAAGTTCTCAGGAACCTCCCCTATCAACATGACCTTTCAAAGGTAATTGAGAGTGGTCTCACAATGACATTAGCTAGCTCCCTCAGTGCTCATGAGTGCATTCCTTCAGGTCCCAGGGTTTGGTGTGTTCGATCTTTTGAAATGTTCCCTAATCTACTGAGGTAAGTCTTCCTTGCTCCCTGAATTCCCACAAAGTCCATAAGGGCCTAAGATTCATCTTACCTGTCAATATCAAGGTGAAGAAAGAATGGAGTACTTTTGGTCTTTTTTAGCATCCTCTGTCACCAGGTTCCCTGTCATTCAGGAATGGGTTCACAATTTCTGTAATCTTTCTTTGGTTGTTGATTTGCCTATAGTAGTCCTTCTTGCCTTTCACATCCTTTTCCAGATTAAGCTCTAAGTGACCTTTACTTTTTCTGACACTGTTCCTTGGACAGTTTACTTGGACAGTATCTCTATGTTCCTCTYGGGTCACCTAACCCTACTTTGACCTTCCGCATGCTTCTTTTAAATGTTGGAGTCAGGAACATTCAGTGCAGCTCCTCTTGAAGAGCTTGTATCCATYCACTGAAGCACTTCAATCACCTGAATTGACCCCCCTAACTCTGATACAAATAAGTTTGTGGCCCTATAACTGTCTGCAGACCTCTGTCTCTTGCTATTTGTTCCCCACAGTGCATGCATGCAGTAGTGTGCAGGCACTTTGGAGGGATGGCTTATAAGGAGACAGTTTTCCCAAAAAACACCAGAGAAATTCCATCATTTCAGTATTTGTGTGCTACATTTGACATGGACTCCTTTCTGCTCTGTTGTGTTGAATATAAGGCTTCTCTTGCCTACATCACCTTGCATCATTTACTTGACAATCTGGTCTACTGTCTTCTTAGTTGTTGTTCATCTTCTCCTTCCTCTATTGTTCCTATTTTAAAGCTCTCCTCATTAAGTTGGCCGGTTTGATGTCAAAGATATATATTTTTATCAGAAATAAATATGAATTAAAGCTCTATCCTTCCTTACCATGAGTGAAACTAAGCAGCAGTATTATGGGTTGACTGACTAACAGTAATTTTCTGACATTCTATTAGGCCTGTATGAATTTCTAAGAAAACAGATTTAATTTGGTTGCACAGCATTTGTTTTGATGGATTTTTTTTTGTGTATGTGTGTGTGTGCCAAAAGAGAAATGCCATATGCCAACCATTTTGCAATACATTTTTTATGTGAAAATTTCTGTTAGGTGGCAGGGGAGAGCTCTGTTTTTCTTAAAAGAAAAAAAAAAAAAAAAAACTCTGAAATATCCAGATTAATGGATATTTTGATTAATGATTGTCTCATCCCTTCCCAACTGCTCAAGCAACATCAGTGAATATTCAAAAAAATTGAAAACCCTAGTTTTTAAAGCTCTTTATGACTGTCAGGCTGCATGATATTGGGAAAAGTACTTGCAGTAATCTAGATGTCTAATATCTAAAGCACAGTTATTTTAGGATGCCTGGAAACCTTGCAGTTCAGTCAATGCAAGGGATGGGTAGAAATACAATCTGACCACAACTTTTCCTTTGCTGAAAGGAGCAGTATACTGTGCTAAACTTCATTCTCCAATGACTTRATTACATCTTCTCTATGCTGACTTTGATCCTCAATGACCATCAAATTAGGAAGGAAAGAGATTGCATTTCCTTTGTCCTCGGTGAAGAGAAACTGCTTTCCTCCTGTCTAATGCATGACAGTGCAAATACCTATGGGAAAAATATATATGTCTTTATACTCCCTATTTCTGCACATGTGAGCACATACATGCTTTCCCTCTCCACCTTCTCTGTGCAAGCTGTATTTGAGCCTTGAACCTTTTGGGAAACAACAGTTTTTATAACCATTGTGTTAGCTTTTTACCAAGTGCTAAATGCAAGTGGCAGTCCTATTCCAGGAGTTCTTAGAGGGGTGCAGCATGTATTCCGGAAATAAGCAGCAAAGGTCCTTTGTGGCACAATGAAGGAGAAAATAAAAAAGTAAACTCAGAGTTAGACACTGATCAAGTGTGAAGGAGGCAGCCTGTRTTCTGGGATATTATGGAAGGATGAGCGAATACTAATATTAGCAACCAAATAACTCATCATTTCCTTGATGATCTCACATAGTCACATCCAAATTTTCTTTAGGAAGCAAGTTATAAAGTGGTGTTTTGTTTTTGTTGTTGATTGATTTGTTTTATTTTTCACTTTTGTTGCTTTTCAGTTGGCTTGCATGACTGATGACAAGATTAATAGAAAACACCTATGGACTTTCCTTACTAAGCTAATTAGATGAACTATACAAGACAGTCTGGAAGAAATTGTGTGGGAATGTTTCGTTTATGCATTGCCAGTTGCAAATGCCCTTCAGAGCTGCTGTAATGCAGTGGTGCTTTTTGTATTGACTTGGCTTTGAAGGGCTTGGGGTGTGGGGGGGAGCTGAGAAGAGATAGCTTTACTATATAAAAGAAAACTACATAAATGCTTTATTTTTGTGGGAAAATTTTGAAAAGGAAGAAATGTCTRTAGAGACTCTCATGTGCCTAGGTAAAATGTTGAATCTTATATTTTTAGCAATTAAGATACTACTAGGACTAAAATGCATTTTGAACACATCTTTTGATGTTCAGAAACCTTTCCACAAATAAGGCAGCTTAAAGTATTTCCAAAATTCAGTTGTAATTATGGCTACAGTGAATGTAGTTTATGCAGTTGTTCTTCAGAACAACTCCAAGGTCCTATAAAGGTCCCATAAAGTCTCTGCAGATGAGATCTACTATAAGTCAATTTTGTTTAGCTGAGGCAAAAAAAAAAAAATCACAACTGGGAGCTTACCATATTATCCTGTATAATTAAGGTTGTAAAACAATTTTATTTTTTTGACCTTAGACTTTCACATTCTGAAACTCTTAGTTCTCAGAAGATAGTCAAAGAGGGTTTGGGGACATTCCAATGACTTTATAAAACATAAGAACAGTTGTAGTAGTTTTTTTGACCTTTTAACTGTCTTATCTTTTGTGTTTTTAACTACTACCACCCTCCCTATTTTAAGGCTGGACAAGTTGCAATGAGCACAAAATGTTTTTGAAAGTACCTGCTCATGCCTATTTGCAATTCACAAGTAATTAAGAGAAATCTTTATCAGATGAAATATATGTTTATATTAGATAGAAATGATACAGGAATTAATATTCCTGTTTTCACTTATTACGTGAGCAAGATTGTAATCCATAATCATCTTACTTGTACAACTTTAATTAATTTGTTCAAATGTCACTGAATGTGAATACAATGGTAAACATTTACACATGTTGAAATCAATGAAAAGTTTCTCAGTGACTTACAAGCTCACTCACCAACCTGGCTGTAAGGCCAGACTTGAGAAAGCATAGAAATAGGATCTTTGAAAATATTGAAGATCAAGGGCTCGAGGGTAGAGGGGAGAGCGAGAGAAGGGGGAGAAGAGGAAGGTGAGGGAAGGAGGTTGTTCTTTGTGTGTGTGTGTGTACATACATAATATGTGTATTTATATGTGTGTGTGTGTGTATGTTTACACACAGGTTGAAGGGATTAAGGATTTCTTTTCTCACATGCACATTGCTGTGTATAGGCATTTCTGGTCCATGTAACACTAGTAGTAACATATACTATTGTGCTTTGCTTTACCTATAATAACTTCCTATTAGCTGTATAAGATTAATTTTCTCTGAAGGCATAATTTTAGAATAGAATAACCAAAATTATACACCTTGATTTAATAATGTTAAAAAAAAAAAAAAAAAGAAAAAAAAAAAAAAGAAATCAGTCCCTGTAAAAATAATAGTCTATGTTTCATCTTTTCAGCAGGCATGTCCGTTAAGTACATGTAAATGTTCGGCTTCTGCTGGCAGAAGGAATGCTTCCTGCAACAAACAGAGCTCCCACAGTGCAATCTCAATGGTGGTGCTTTTGTCCTGTCATTTAAACCAAAACAGGCTTCTATCAATTTTCTCCTTATTGATATCTACCAGGGTGCTGTCCCCTGGAGAATAAGATCTGAAAGTTAGACAAAGGTCATAAAAACCCTGGAAAAACTCATAGAAGTCTTCCAAACAATCTCTTTGGGAAGTATTCTGTCTTCATTCAGAATACTTCTGTATCACTTTACTTCACTGTGTCTTTTGAAATAGATTTTTTTTCTGTGTTTGAGGACTGGCTAAGATGTGTTATTTTGAGTTAATGATAGTGGCTATGATCAAGTAACACTGTTTATTCTTTAGCCATAATTGCATTTATTTTGTGGCATGTGGGCTATTCATAAGTGTTTATGCAGAGACCATACTTTCTGGTACAGTTTTCTGTATTTCACAATGCAAATGGTGAAGTTTTGCACAGGTCAACAGAAGGTCAACAGTTCTGTTAAAATACGAGGGAAATCTTCATTGCCCCTTTTACAGGAAGTCATTTATAAATAAGCTGTAAAGTTAATAAACAATTGAGAAATTCTCTAATACATGATTTATTGAACCTAGCATTACAGAAGAACTGTCATAATGCAGTACCATGAGCCTCTCCAATTCTTTCTTACCCTGCAGCTTCTTTGCAAAAAAGTTTATTTGTGCTCTTCTGCTTCTTTTTGCTCAACTGCTCACTTCAGCTCATGCATTTAGGAGCATGTTCTTTCTATGAGACATTTTCCAAGCTGTGAGCTGCATCCCTTTCTGTTTCAGCTCATGACTGGCTTTTACTTTTTATAAAATTAAATAAATAATAATGGCCTTAACTGCTCTGTTAACTTATCCAGTCCTATGAGTAAAATGTTAACCGAATACAAATTCACAATGCCTTGGAAATGGCAAACAAAATTTTCCACACTCTAAAGCCCTTGTTCRTTAATGGACTTCATGTATTATTCATTCACGGTTTTAAATAGGCTTCTCCACAGGATAGCAGGTGCTACTGCAGCTTTAAAGTCATTGTATTACCTCTGCTGTTCTTTCTCTAGGCATCAGTTGTGTAGGCAGCTCCCCTTTACAGGAAAAATATCAGTGCTTTTACCTTTGTTATTCATCTTCTGCCTGGGCCTAGACTGATCAGGCTAACATAATCAAGGAAAGACATCCTCCACCAGGGATACAGCAGTGATGAAGCCAGTGCATGGGACCCACTGCCTCTAATTCTGTAGCCTAGATAGTCAGGAATTAAAAAAATCTTAAGCCTGTAACAAGACTGAGGCTCAAGCACGTAACTCTGAAACAGYAGTGTAGTTGCACAAGTGCTATCTGAAGCATGGGCATGTAGGAGCTACCTCAGGCTCAGAACATTTGTACACTAAAAAACCTTGGAAAGATGAAAAGGGTGCGTAAAAAGCTCCCCTCCCSCTGTCAAATGAAAGTGAACAGGCATTATAAACAGGCCTGTTAAATGAAAGTTAACAGGCATTAWATGATGGACTGTGTGAAGCTGGACCTGCTTTATTTAGTTTGTTGCTTCCCTGACGAGCTCTTCCTTGCAAATAGCTACAAATAGTTTACAAATAGCTAAATCTATACTGTCTTTCCTAGTTGTAACCATGTTGACATGGCATAACTTGAGGTGGTCATATTTATGCTATTTGAATAGGCCAATCAGTGTGCGTGAATCATGGTAAGCATGAAAAAGTACTATCTAGTGGAAAAGTACTATCTATCAAACAAACAGAACAGCAGTGGCAATCAAATAGTTGGAGCTGGAATATAAGCTGGAACTTGGAGCTAATGTGATTAGGTTGTGTAGAGGTAAAAGAGCAATTATGGGACCAGTTATGGTGTAACCCATAGAGCTACACCATATGTATGTCTATTGTCTCAATGGATTTTGTACTCCAAGAAATGAAAAAAAAAAAAAAAAAAAGAAAAAATACTGCTTAGAATTCCTGATCTGCAACTTTTGAGCCCCTGTGAGAGCTTAGTCACATTGTTTTAGGTAGAGCTGCTTTATGTCAATAAAGTCACCCAAATGCTTATGTGTTTCTCTAATTTTATGGGAACTATGTTAATGCAGAAAAGTATTATTTGTTTTACCCCAATCACAGGAAAGTGTTACATATTTTAATTAAATGCAAGTGTATTAAAAATAAACACTGTTTGTATTTAGTCACATTTGAATTTCACCTGCTCCTGCATAGCTCTACAGATGCTTTGCAGTATATGAACTTATAATCTAAGTAATCCCTTGTTTATTCCTTTTGATACACTACTGAACACTTTATTTAATTACATATGCCACAGAAAACTAGGTCTCGTGTACACATAWTTTTGGTCTAGTGTAAGTTCTCTCTTTTTTTTTTTCTTTTTCTTATTGCAGGTTTTAGGTATTTATTTTATTTGCTGAAATCTGGGAGATAATTCAGAAACCTATGTCTAGCCTGCTACTATCCATTTAAATCCTCCTGATATGATTGCTTAGGTTAAAAACAAATAAATCTCTTGGATTTTCATGTATAATATGAATGAAATGCTAGATATTAATCTTCCCTTTCATGCTCATATACACTTGCATAAGAAACATCTTGTGGTAATGATTCATGAGACTGGGAGACGATGCCGTATCAAAGTATGTTGGGCATTTAAATGTTCCATGCCAGGAGAGGAAAATCAAGGTATTGGTTTTAATAACACATATTCTAACGTGATAACGATTCTTTTGGAGGAACACAAACTATTGCTGTGAAAAATGAAAAATTCTACCAAGGCTGAGATGCTCTGTCAATAATGTGCACCTTTTCTGTTTGAAAAGCTGCATTTTGTGCTCAGCTCATGTCAGAGTACAAAACTCATGTCAGAGCTACTGAATGCAGGCAGCTCTAGTGCCCTGCCTGAGAACGTTATGGTGGCTGTGTGTGTGGTGATGAATTTACTTCTCAAGTAAGCTCTTACATGTGCCCATAGACARCCATAGGAACTGGAGCAGGGTGGTGCAGAGTTGCACATAGTAGGGACCTGGGGAAAGATTCCTCTGGCTACATGCCGTGTCTCTTCCACTGAGACCCACTTTGCCTCAGGGGTAACTTGTGTCATTTTTTATTTGTTACCACCTAAAGGGCATTACTGGAAGAATGGAGTACTTTTTAACTCCTAGCTGATGAATAAAAAATGTATTGTTTTTCATCAGCTAAATAAGAATATTCAAAACCATGACTTTTTTTTTTTTTAACCATATCTGGCACTACACTTCAAATGCCTTGAAATATTTTGGAGGAGAGCAGACATGGGTTTGGTTTTAATTTGCTGAGTAAAGTTGAGTTTAAAGTTCTTTTGTATTGCTAAAGCAGGACACACATAATAGAGCTCATCAGAAGCTGTCCTTTTTTGTTATTTATTTATACCTATTTATTTATACCTACCTAATAATTCAGATATGAATTATTTCAAAATAATTCAGGATAAACAGAAAAGCTGAATCAAGTACGTATAGTCAGAGAAAACCCCAAATGAATGACCAAATAAGAAATTCTTAGTGAAAATTCAATGTCAATAAATACAAAGATGTTGTGGAGAGGAAAAAAGAAACCTTTTTAACTGAATATGTTGACATTGACTGGCTCTAATGCGTTTATTGTTGTTCCAGATAGAGATGCCAGAGTTGCAGACAGCTTTCAGCTCATTGCTCAGTGGGTGAGAGAGAAGCAAATCAGTTAGGAGATGTTAAGAACAAAACATACTGGGATGGATTACCCTGTGCTTTATAGGACCTGGGGAGGTGATAAACATGAGATGTTGTGAGGATGAAACCTTTGGCTGAAGAGCCTTGGAAACTTTGCCTACYAGGAGCTGGGAGGATGCATTTAACGTCCCTGGCCCTGCCTTGGAGCAGCTGTGGAGCACATTTTATTGACTGCCTGGGGAGGGAGCACCATGGATTGAGTTATATTATCCAACATGGTACCTCAAGAAAAAGAGAGGTCTGTAAGGAGTTTTAAAGAGGATTTTAAACGAAAATGGCAAAGGTAGGCTACTATAACTACCAACCATGGAGACCCAATAAAGTTAAAGGCTAAAATCTGCTTTGGTCTACAGAAGCAAATAAGCAGTTTACCCAATTTCAGAATGTAAAAAGGCTTTTTATATTAAGCTTGTGTTTTAGATGCTGTACTGAATCAGAGTTTTAAAGATGAAAGCTTAAAAAAAGATAAAAAAAGGAGTTGGGGAAGTCATTCATCTGAGGTTTTTCTCAATCATCAGCCCTAGTGTGCATCATCTCTCCTTGTAGCTGGCACTTAGGTGTGCTGGAGCTTTCTAACCCACCTGCAAGTACTCAAGGTGGAGATGAGGAAGCTGCAGCACTAAGTGTGGAGATTTCCTCTCTGCCTTCCCCATCTCATCTCTTTGGTTTTGCAGAACAGTTTGGATTATTTTGGAGGTTAAGAGGAGGGAGTTTTTCATCTCTTTATAACTAATGTGGCAAAGCACTTACCTGGAGCGATCTCTGTTGCATAAGTAACATGAAGTGTTCTTGAATGCGAAGTTTGGAGAGCTTGGTTTCTTACAATTTCCTTGTGAAGAGTTGCGTGTAATAAAGGCAAATTTTTTTTTTTTCGGTAACAAATCTCTTGTGCTTTTCTCGTACGGGTTTCAAAATGTACCTATTTTGCTTGTTGCCAAMTTCTGGTTGTGCTAATTGTATTTTTTCTTCCCTCCTCATTTGTATGCATTGAATTAAACCTGTTTGACACACAGCTTTTTCTTTTATTCTCACAATTCCTTTTTTTTCTTGATACTGACACATTACAAAATGCCTACTTTCATATACTCTGGCATCAATTCACTGTAATTCCATCAGAGTCCCTGGACTTGCATAGAATTTGCTGCTGTATAAGCGAGAATGAAATTTGATCCCATGATTGACAATTTCAGACAGCTGAATTGAGGGGAAAAACACAGAACTTTCCAAAATACAGTGTTTGGTGTATACACTTAATGGATCTCAGGTCACCAAGGAATATGTCAAGTGAGTGCTATGTGGTAGGAAAATCAGAAATCTAAAAACGTGAAAATAATAAATGGCTATTACTAATAATCAAGGTTGTACATTAACATATTCTGACATAACAAAAGCCTAGTGCAAATGCTAGAGATAGTATTTGAATAATATGTTGTAATTAATTATTTCTGAGTTGATTGAAGTGTTTGATTATTAAAAGTGGCTCTTATTTTTCTTTCAGAAGGGTTTTGTTTTGCTTAAACTTATAAAGGATTAAACAAAAGCTAGAAAAGCTGTGTGTAGTTTGTATATCTAGTCTTATTTCTCCTAAATGTTAAGATGTCGATAGCTCAACTCTCAAAGGTTAAACTGGCATCTCCTGATGTTTAAGGGACTTTCACTTCTGTTCTACAGAAAAATGGAAAGGAAGAGGAAGGGCAGGGTCACATTTTGATTCAGCACGAAGACGGAGTAGAGCTGTCCTTTACCACATCTCTGGACACCTACAAAGAAGAGAGAAGAACAAATTAAAAATTAATAATGTAGGTTTAAATCATACAAGTTCTTTCTTTTCTTTTTTTTTTTTAAATTTTCCTTTTATATATATGTTACATTACTTCTGAGAACAAAGAATGGTCTAACTAGATTTGTTAATCCTTATTTTCTTCTTTTTTTTAAGTGTCATTTCCTTTAAAGATTGTTTTGTAGAAGGTCACTAGACACCTGAGAAAAGTCGTAATGAAAATTTTAATGTAAAAAAGAGAAACAAAGCATACTGAAATGCACTTTGGTATTTGCAACAGTTCATATATCAACAGTGCCATTTAACCATACTTTACACACACATTTTATATCAGGAAAAACATGTTATACGTTTCTTAAAGTATAATTTTATCTATCAGTTTATCTTACTATCCCAACTATTTAATTTTCATAATTATTATTTGCCCCCGAGAAATCCGTGGAAAACTCAAGGCATGACTGTAGCTGAAAATCTCTATATTGTGTAAACTGAAACAATTCAGTTCAAGTCCTGAAAGTTACAATTTAGGAACCTTTCCATATGAGTGGTCCCAGCTTTGCAAAGCATAAGTAAATGCTTTCATTTTCTTACTGAAGTAATACTGTTTCTTTCTTCCAGATAGTGTTTTTTTGTCATTTCTAGTGAACAGATTTTACTAGGGTGATGAAAGTACTCTGCTGATGGTCTCYACTACACCTACACTAAAGGTTTTTCTAATGCAGCTGATGCTGATGTTTTATGAGGTTGGCTAGCATTAGCATCTGGCAGTTTTCTGATTATTGTAGAGGTGTATATTAACAAGACATGATGAGAAGAGAATTAAGACATGGCAACAGTGAAAAAGGATCACATCTGGCTTTTGATTCCGTGTAAGACTTTCTAGAGATAGAAAGCTATAACAGAAACTAGGATAAAGYGCTGACTCGGACAGAAGATAGAGCCTGAGTTTTATGCCTTGGGTTAACCCAGTTAGACAGATATTGACCACTTCATGCTTTCACTATACAGTGCAAGAACATGTTAAAATRTGGCTTTTTTCAGTCAATTAACTTATTTCAATAAGTTAAATTGAAATAATATTTTTTCTATTTAAAAGCAATATAATTTGTTCTGATTTTTTTTCAGTGTGCTTTGCTTTTTTCTATATTGAATCATTTGAAAATATCAAATATATTTGTCTCATTTGTTCTTTTTCTCTCTCTTTCAGAATGTTTTTGTAGATAAACCAGCATTTCCAGAATACAAAGTTTCAGATGCAAAAAAATCCAAATTCATACTGTTGCATTTTAGCACTTTTAAAGCTGGCTGGGACTGGCTTATTTTACTGGCAACGTTTTATGTTGCTGTGACTGTACCTTACAACGTTTGCTTTATTGGCCATGATGAGCTGTCTACAACTCGAAGCACAACTGTCAGTGACATTGCAGTGGAAATTCTTTTTATCATTGGTAAGATATATTTGGGGGTTGTTTGGGGAGGTGATTTTTGACAATTAATATTTTTGAACAATATTCCACATTTCATTTTAAGAAATGCAAAATGAAAGAATTTCACTTGATCTACCTGAGAGTCTCTTTGTGTGTATAAAACACAGTAGGTTCAAGATAAAGATAATTTTGTGTTCATTCATTTATGTTATGTATGTGTTTATTGGACTCTGAACACAACAGAGGATCTGATATACATGTTATATCATTCACTTGTATCAAGACAGTGCACTGCTCAGTGCTGCTTTTTTATATTTTTTGATGGGAATGCAAAACTCTTAKTGTATCAGTTGTCAATAGCAGTCCTATCTCTATAATTAATAGAGTAAATTTTGCTTGGTAACTCTGGTTAGAGTTTTAGCTTCATCACTTATGAAAACTAAACTATGATAGTGACTAAATTTGCTCAGATAAAAGTGTTTATCRGTAAAGACTTGTTTGCACAATTAATATTAGTTCTAATTAATCACAAACTATATTGAAGTATACCAATATTTTTCTCCCACAGTTCCAATACTGGCTTTACTTATTCCAAAACACTTCTTTGATTTTATTGATTATATTTTCTTCAGTGTTTAGCTTTTACTCTTGTATAGCTGTTTAGTTCAGTGCTTTTCTTCCTGTACTTGATTCTACTTTTCAGATATATATTTTTACATTTTTTAAACATTGTTGAGCACCTCAGTTGAAAGAATAAAGTAASATTACCTAAAGAATGATACATTGTTGGTAAGTTCTTGCATTTGATATTACACAAAAATATTTACACAGGATAATGAAATCCTGAACAGAAGTAAAAGATTAGCATGATTTATAGAAGATATGCATATACTTTCAGACAATAAATATTAATACTTTGTTTGCTTGATCAAATTAGAGTATCCTGGGTATTTTATCTCCTAAGATGGCCAGGAACAACTGTATGAAGAAGGGCGATAAGAATGAGAGGCCTTTAGTTTATATTTCCTATTTCTATTTGTGCATTACCCTAACACTTTCRAGCAGAAACTTGAAATAGATACTAATAGATACTAACTATAACTGTAAATTTATAGRCATACTAACACCAGTTAGTTCAAATAATTTTCCCCAAAGTATTCCATTGCCTACAAGTGGGAGGAAAAAAGATCCCCAGTAGTCTAATGATTTTATCAATGGCTTGCTATTTCACAACAGAAAAAATAACCATGGTTATTATGAAGCAGAAGCAATAGTTTTCAGATACTGAACAAACTGTCTGAAGTCATGCAAAATCATTGAATCTCAGATCTTTAATAGGTATAGATTTAAAATGATGATGCAAAACTGGGAGAAACTCATATCATCAGTAGGGACTTATCTGAAATAGTTCAAATGTACATATTATTTTAATGAAAATAATATAATAATAAATGCTATACATTTAATCAGGATGGTTCACTTTAAATCAGAAGATTTTTTTCTTATTTTTCTAAGTGTCTCTTTTATTACTGTAATGATATGTAATKATATAATAAACTTCATGTCTTTCCAAGTGTAGAGAAAGACATGTAAAACAATGACAGTGTCTAGAGAGCCTCACACCTAATAAGAGAATTTGTGTAACTGTGAAAGAAAATGGTAGTATGATGAATCATATTTTAAGAACTGTGCCTTCAGACTAGAATTCTGTCTAGTCTTCATGCTAGACAGAGTAAAAAGGTGTACCTTTAGGAAGTACTGATTCTTAACAATTCTGATTGCTGCTAGGTAAGGAATACTTAGAACAAAGCAAGCAGATTACTCAGGATGAAGGCTTTTTCAAAAACACATATAAGATGATRGGAACTTCATCTGTACAGACTGAAATGTGAAGTATATACCATATGTAATTCCTTACTATTCCRGGGAGAGCTCTGAAGGCAGCCTATAGCTGGGTCAAGATATTCTGCATCTGTGCTTCTGCCAAATATAGTCTGTATTTCACTCATCAGCTGTCCTAAATGAATCTAGTTAGTCAGAATTTTTTCTTTCGTCCTTCCTATTTCACCATGAGACTTGTAGCATTAAAGTGACAGGCTTCTTAGAACTTAAGAGCAAATCACAAATGGATCATAATCTTTTTTGTCTAAGCTGTAATGTCACCGTAAAAAAAAAAAAAAAAGAAAAAATCTTCTTACCTTGGCAAATAATATGTTTCACTTCTAATCAGTCCATACATTGTGAAATGCTGTAGTTATAGTCTTATAAGCAATTTTCACTCTACCACATTTGCTTTCATTACATTTTAYAAAAAGTTAAGATTATCTTGTCACACAGAATATAAATAACTTGAGTTATTACTGTAATTAGACAATGTTTGTGTTTAGTTTTTTTATCATATAACGCAAAGTAGAACAACAGTAGAGTTTTAATATATTTTAACTTATGTTTAAGTTGACCATCTAAACATTCCAAGGAAATGCCTAATAATTAACAAAACTCATGCTTTTTTTTTTTTTTTTTTTTTTTGATTTATGGATAATGCCTTTGATTAATGGATAAAGTAAGATAACTTTAGCTAACTATATGAATTGACTTTTAAGAGATGATACTTAGTTTTAGTTTTCCATCATGGAATCAGCCAAACATTAAGAAAAATTGAAAAGTGAATAAATGAATGCTGAAAACTAAATGCAGGAAAGTGCCTGATGAATGCTTTATTTGTTCTATCTCTTCTCTGTTGTCTTAAGYATTTGTGTAAAATGAGATGTACTCATAAAATGCTTTACAACTACATTTGCTTCTAAAAGGCTAGCGGGGTTCTAGTCAGTGTATATAAATACCTCAAACAAGGGAGTGAGGAGGATGGGGCAGATCTCTTTTCAGTGGTAGTCACTGACAGGACTAGAGGAAACAGCAACAAATTGAAGCACCAAAAATTCGACAGGAACTTAAGGAAAAATTTCATGGCAGTGAGGGTCACAGAACAGGAACAGGAGCACTGGAACAGGTTGCCCRGAGAGGTGGTGGAATCTCCTTCTCTGGAGATCTTTAAAACCTGCTTGGACACAATCCCGTGCCATCTGCTCTAGGTGGCCATGCAAGTGAAGGGGAATTGGACTAGATAATCTCTAAAGGTCCCTTCCAATCTTAAGGATTTTTATGTTTCTGTGATTCTACATTGAATATAGGGAAAAGTTAAATCATATGATTGATGTTTCTTCATTCTTTGAAATTGCTAATTTTTGACATATTTCAGCAAGTTCTGTTATGAAAGTTACCCATATAGAAACTGTGGCAGTTTTGCAACCCCACATACAAACTTATTTTAAAAATCAAGATAATACATTTTCAGAAATATATTTAGTTCTTTGTGTGTATTTCAAGACTGTAAAGTCCATTATCTTCCTTTGAAGACCAGTTAGTGTAATATATTCTATTTACTTCATATGTTCACTCACTGAGGTTTCTTTTTTTAAGGTGGAGAACTGTTGGAGGAAAAAAAAAGTAGAAAAGGGAAATTTTCCAGTGCTTAAAAAGTTATTGAGTTACTGTAATGATCACATATGATTCTTTTGTGGAATATCAGACACTGTAGAACTGAGATTACATAATCTCTCCTGCCCACTCTCACGAGTGACTCATTCAAGAGTGACTTGAAAAGGTGATGCCAAAAGAGTACAACAGAGTACAGAGTACCACAATAAACATTTCAATATCTGATAGTAAATAAACCCATTCCTTAGAAGACATTTGCCTGGTAAAACAAATTMATATATTCAGTAGTGATTTTAACAGAGCAAAGCCTATGAATTTTACTCATTTGATATTAGCAGAAGATTTTTTTCTCTAAGTGCCCTCAGATTACATTGGTGTAATCTCCTTGTGCTGTAGATTTGAAGAATTTGTAGCTTTAAACTATACTTTTATTATTCATGTGAACAATTGTTGTCCAACTAATGCCACTGATCTTCTAAAAATAGCTTTCATGCATAGAAGTGTCATATATTTCTGGAAAAAATTTTGTGGAAAAAAATTTTTTGGAAAAAATATTCCTGACCTTTGTGACTGCCCGTACAAGCCAGACAGTGTTGTTTCCACATTATTTTGCAATGCTAATGACTAGGAGAAAATGTGACTGAGGATCACATCCACAAAGAAATAGAAGGGGAAAATGTACTTTCAGATGGAGTTTATAATTTTGAAAATACTGTTGCATAAGAAGAAACTCAAATCCTTTTACTAAATCTTTTTCTTTTCTTGATTGTAGTCCTAAATGCTTCATGTCTTTGCTTGCTTGTTTTTCCYCCCCATAACGTTAAATCTTTAGGATGTGAAAGGGAGCACATTTTTCTGTTTGAAAAAATATCATCCAGCTTGTGCGCTGTTGGCTTTATTATTACTTTTTAGATGATATGTCTTATACTTTGTGTCTTGGGAAACTTTGTTCCTTCCTTAATTTCTACAAGTATAAAAATTAGACTGGCGTTTTTTTTCTTCCTGTTATGTGTGTCAGTGCSCTGAAGTTAAGATTTCCATTATAGCTGGTATTATATGGTCTTTCAAATTATAAAGACTCTGATCAGAAGAATTTTGACCATCCTGTCAACAGATCTCAACATAATATGGGATTTTATATTTCATCCCRGGTTAATCCCAATAAGTTGTAGCTGTCTAAAGTATTTTTTTCTGAATGGTCCTTGGTCATGTTTGAATACATCGGAGGAAGGACAACTCTCCCYTGTCTTTGGCTTATGAATGACTTATTTCTTAGTTTGTATTTGTCATCTGTCTGCAGAACTGAGCTCTTGTTAAGGATTTAGTAGTAATTAGCAAGAATCTCTGTTGATCCTTACTTCAGATGCACTGGATTGTAATTTAGCAGCTAATTCCARAATTAGATAAGAAGTATTCATTGAACATCTCTGCTTTTTCTGCAACATTATTAACGTTTTCTCTAGTAATGGATCTCTAATAGAATAATAAAACTAAAGTTCCTTAACAGATTTTTTATAGTTCTCAGTATATCTAAAACTGTAATTTATCTTAACCTTACCTGCCAATGCTTTCTTTCCCAAACGTGTCTAGACTTTCAAGTCAAGTTTTCTATACTTTGTATTGATTTGTTATCAGTCTATGCTGCCAATTTGTTTTAACTTTGTTAAAAAGAAAAAAAAAATCTGTCCTTCCTTCAGCAGAAGCAACTGGTTGTTGATCTTGTTATTTTTGGAAATGTAGTTCAACTGAGCAAGTAAAATAAGCTCCTTTCAAAATAATATTTATCCTGGTGTTTTTTTCTTCTAAGTTTTATTTGACATTGTAGCTGCCCAGACTTCTAAGAGTCAGGTGTAAAATATTAGCATAATCATTATTTTCCTTTCCTATATTAATCAACTCCCTTAACTTATCATGCCAGCATCTAGAATAAAATCATCAAGCTAATTGTTTTAATAGTCATTTTAAGGTGGAACTTGCTGAGTTGAGAAATGGCACATCTGTTTGAATAAACTCTACCAAGCAGATTTACTAATATTTAGGATTATTGCCTCAATAGAATAGAAAAAAAAGAAAAATTTTTGATGGGGACAGATAAGTTGTTTGTCAAGCAATACACAGCTAATATTTCCTGGAATCTCTCCTAAAAGCTCTCTGGTTAGATTCTGATACCATTATTCATATAATAAGGCTGTCTCAAATAACCAGATCAAAGAGCCTGGACTCTGTGGAAAGTATAGCTAGCTAATGACAGTCAATGTGAAATTACATAAAGCAAGATGAAAAAAATAAAAGAGCCACCTGTAACATCTAAGAGGAGGAGAAGGCATAGGAAACTGTCTGCTTTGAAAATTGATGGGGTTAGCACAGCTAAGTCAACTAGATCTCAAGCACAGGATTGAATTACGGTATTCTAATAAGTAACCAGGCATCCATGAGTCTCCTGGTTACTCCTTAGTTGTATATTATTTTTTCTAAAAGTGCAGAATTTTTGAATTTCGTTTAGTTCAACATAAAAGAGAGGTAAGTCAAGTTAAATTACTTAGTATTTTCTGAAAACTAAAAGTGTGCTGTGAACAGTTAYTAAATCATCTGACTAATCCTAAATTGTTATCTATTGTAGCTTGTTCATATGATCGTATTCCTAATCCCTGAATGATTTATTTAAAAAAATAAAAAAAAAAACACCTTAAACAGAAAAAAATATGTTGCTTCAGGGAAAATAATTATATTTATAGATAAGGAGGTTCAGCTGGTCTCTGGTTAAAGTTTGACCTTGTTTATCCAACTGCTTTTGCATTTCCAGCTCAGTTCCACCTACAATCTCACTTGCAGAATGAGCTTCTTCTTATCAATCCTAAACAAGGAGAACCAGAGGCCCTGCTACCACTACGTGAATAAGATACATACAGAGAAGATTGACAGCACTTGACAAATCTAATAATATTATTTGTATACATTTGTCGTATTTGCTTTAAAGTTTTAGCTCTAAACACAATACTGTGCTTTAAATAAAATGTGTTAACTTCTTCCTTTCCTTACTTAAGTATTATGAGTTTTACTCATCGGTTTATTCCATCCTTTTTCTAAGTAATCTAATGGACTTCATACACCTATTTATAATCATAATATTTTTTCAGAGTTCCACAGCATGAAAATCTGTGCCCTCAGCGATGCCAAAAGTCAAAGTGCTGAGATCAGATGTTGTTGTACCACACCAGAGAACTAGGGTGAGGATACAGGGAGAAAGCATGCATGTAAAAGGGGACTGACTATGAGGGGACAGGAAGGTAGAAGTTTCAACTTCAGCTAGAAGGCCTGAGTACTATGACAGGCATCTTGGTAAAGGTGACCTTCAAAGAGTCTTCAAAGTCTTTTTGATGGGAAATGGCTATTGATTTGCAGCTGAGTTTTTCTTAATATAATGTGATTCTGGATAACCTAGGGGTGGAAATTAGAGCCAAAGGAACTGAACAAATCTTTACTAAAATCTTTTGGGAGGAGAATTTTTTGCACAGAAGTGACATCATTGATTGATTGTTTCAGCCCTATTGAAATTGGTCATCTTTACTGAATGCCACCAGGTCTGGTTCAGCTGTGTACCTGACAACAGTAAAAGGCCTTGCTGTTTTATGGAGTGAAACACATTCTTTAAGTTAAGCTTATAGGCTCACTTGCTCAGCAGTAAGTGGGGAAGGAGATGAAAGTTGGGACACACCTATCTTAAAATGTATAGGTGTTTGTTAATAAGGCAGCTACATCTGTACTGAAACCTTGTAATTTTTACATGACTTAGCAGGTCATTCTTCAATTCAATTCAATAATCTAGCTTTTATCTTTTTTTTTTTTTTTTTTTTTTTTTTTTTGTGAAATCCAGCTTTCTGCTGCCTAGTTTTCACTAAAATTGAATTATGTAACTTGAATGAAGAACGCATCCTTTTTCTTAATGAAGACAAGAATATAAAAAGAATATAAATAGAAGCTCCTGCCTGTCCTTCCTCTTGTATCAAGTTTCTAATGTAAAAAAAAAAAAAAAAAAAAAAAAAAAAAGATATTTTAGATATTTTGGCACAGAATATCATGAATCAACCCCTGCTACCATTACTTGCTGTGCTTCCTGCTTTCGTTTTAGACAACTTTTTAATGACATTGCTCCTATCAGAGACACTATTTATTTTCCATGCTCTCCTTCTCTGAGCACAAGGCGAAATTTTTAGATCTTGCATTTGATTTAAAATACCTCTTCTTTTCCAACCTATATGGAAAAATTTCCCAGGAGATAACTCCTCCTTGCTTAAGAATTTATTTTCTTTAACATTTAATATATTTGCTTATTAGTGATTTTTTACTGTTATATTGTGAGAACACACATACAAAATAGTGAAATACAAACAAAATTGTAATTCTTGTTCCATATGAAACAAGCATGTAAAATACAGATTTGAGTATGAAGCATGCACAGTCTGAAGCTGATTATTAAAGACTTATTATACTTACMGTATATATCGTAAATATAATATACTTACAATATACTCAAACATATTTCTTAAAGAAAAATATTAAGCCACTAATTGTTCAAGGATGTTTCAGGTACACTTTAACAACACAGAGATTAAATGATGCTCCTATCTGTCTTTTTAGCTATAAATTTGTGCACTTTCTCTCTAGAAAATTCTTAACGTCCACCTCTTTGGACATTTGGAACAAAACTTCAGCAAAGTTCAGTCCTAAGAAAACGAGTAGAGTTGGTGTTGTGGAGTTTGACGTCTCCAAAGCTTTATCTTATTGAGTTGTTTGGCGTCTCCAAAGCTTGTATTGGAATTTTAATTGTGTTTAGATAGGTTATTGTCATCTGTAGAAAGAAGCTGGTACACAGTAAGCTTTACTATAAGACTTGTATTAACTATTCTATAAATACTTACTGAGTGACAGGAAATTTTAATAGTATTTTTAAATGAAGTAAACCACCTTATACCTGATATGCATCAAGATCATATTCATACCATTTCATTCAGATAGGTTAATGGAAGGCCCTGTCATCTCCATAATAAGCAAATAATGGAACTCTACAATAAGCAAAAATGGAACAGATGCCTCCAAAAGATAAAACGTTATAGCTAATGTTGGATCATGCTCTGAAAAGTGCCTGTGATTATAGACAGAGACTATGGTCAGTAGTTTGCTAGTGCAGGTACTTTTTACGTGCAATACATCTGAAAGCAATTGTATCCATTTGGTATTCTGCAAAGACATAGCACACTGTGTTTTCCTTCTTGGGGAGGCAATCTTTCAGGTTGGAATATTAGAAGGTTTTCTCTGCGAAAAAAAAAAAAGAAAAACCTGTAATCTCTTCAATCTTCAGCAGCAAATTCCCTATGCATATTGACAAGCCATTAGTGTGCTGAATGACTTAGGGGAATTTAAAACAAGTATTTGTCTCCTTTTAAAGCTTTAGTTGTCTCTCAAAACTAATGTGGTATAAATAAGCAAATCCTTTTTCTATCCTTGATAACTACACATTGGAGGATTCTGGTATGAATGAGAATGAGATACTTCATCTGTATTTCATTATGTATTTTACAGATAATTTCTTTTCCTTAAACTAGGATAACTTTTTTTTTCCTTAATGACTTGAATGTTATTAACTCATGCTTAATATGTATTCAGAGCATATACGTTGGAAAAGTATTTCAAGTTTTCAAAAGCAGCCTGTTCTACATTTTCAAATAAACAGTGGGTCATCCCTTCACCATGCACTTTTAATCAGTTTGGAGGTGTTCAGATCCTAAAAGTAACTGATTTTAGTCAAGAGTAACCTATTTTTTCTTTTTTTTTTTTTTTGTCCATTGAACAGATTACACAAACAAATTATTACAGATATCCTAATCCTGTATTTGAAAATATTTACCATTTAGAAAATGTGAAGATTCTTTTTTTTAAAGTGTTTAAAGTAGCCAGGAAATATCTCTTGAATTGCAGTCAGCTATAATGATGTGTTTGTCATTCTACATAATAGGAAAAGCTGATATTTTTCAATAATTGCTTCTCCTTTTGCAGGCACAAGTTGTCCTTACAACAGTGCAAGTATACCTGCACTGTTTGTCCCTGTGTTTCATTGGCAAAATAAAAGAACTTCCTTAAAGTGAAAGGCAGAATGAAATAAAGCTGAAAAAGTCATTCTATCATCCTTTATGAAAAACTGAAAAAGCAAACAACTGGAATTATTAACATTTATTTTTATAAAATTGCAAAAATATCTATCAGAACTATCCTTTCTTTGAGGTTATGTGAAAACTATGCTTCTGACAGTGAAAATGCTTAAATGTGTATCTGTTGTACTACAGACTGAAAACAAAACAAAAGTCTAATATTTTCTAGAAGGTGATCTATCATAATAGTGCTTCTATGATAAACAGTACAAATATTTTTGAAATACTAGTGAAGTAGAATTTTAAAATATCTTTAGGTGATTAGATGGAAAAAAGATTAAGTACATTTAGCAAAACATTAGAGTTTTATTGTAACTATGAATTTCAGATCATTTTGCAGTTCAAAACATCATCAACATAATAGAAATTCATGAAATTAATATGCCAAGGCAAATCCAAGTATATTTAGAAGAGATTATAAAATTAATAATTCTGTAAAATTCTACCAATGTTTGGCACTGCTTTAAGCAAATATTCTCATATCATGTGCCCTGGAAATTTACACAAAGTTTTTGCCCCAATACATCATAGTTTTCAACATAATGTCCAATCAGGACAGCACGGCAAATATTGAGGATCACATTTCCACCAGCGTGCTAAATTAAATAAAGCCTGATACTACTGTTCTTAAGATGGAAATGGAGTCATAGATATTGAGTGACTGCAACAGATCTACAGTTCAGACCTAGGTAATAAGTCACTTTAGTGGCAGACTACTACCCTTTTGAAAGAGCAGAAAACTAGMTAAAGGTAGTAGGTGGATGTCTTTTCATTTTCAAACTCCTTTGCAAGAACATGAGTGTGAGCTCTATACTTCAACAGTAATTTTTACATGATTTTGTGACTGTCCTATTTGAATATCTGTGTTCCTCAGGCATGACAAAAGAAGTTATTAGCAAAGACTGGATCTACCTTTTCCAAACCTAGACAATGCCAGCCTAAAGCCCTTCCATCCTGTAAAGTAATGCCTACATTCCTACCCTAATGAGACTCAAAAAAACTTCACTTTTAATGCTTAGTAACAAAAATATTCTAAAATGAAACCTCGGATATGAAAAATCGCTTTAAGCTAGACTAGTGGCAATCCATGTTCTCTCAATGAAGCATTTTTTTTTTCCATTGAGCTTTTATAACACATCAGGTTGTTTTATGCCAAGTTGATTTTCTCACTGGAGATGAACCCGTTCGGGGATTTCTCTTGTTCTCCTTTACAGTGCTTGCAGTCTATTCACTGGTTGTCCTCATTATGTGACAACCTCATAGATGAGTGTCTTTTCGAAGCCAGCCAACTTCAGAACTGATAGAGCAGAAAATAAGAACTATGAGAAAAAGAGAAAAAATGGGGGGAAAAAAAGAAAAAAAAAATGCCATTAGTGTATAGCAAAAATACCTAAGGACAATCAAAACTAATCTAATTGATAAGTTCTGGTTTATTGAAGAGAGACTTCCATGCTGTATAAATGATGTCAGTATGCCTGTTCAGTGTAAGCAAAAGCCTCCATAATGATTATGTTTTGCGAATTTAAGGTGGAAGCACTTAAAACAATATCAATATATTCTTCAGCATTCATATTAGTGAAAATGAGATTTCTGTACATTTTTAAGGATATGGTAACTTGTAGTTGTTCCTGATTTTAATTGTTTCTCTTTTAAAAAATTAATTATGTTGTTTTAAAACACTAGTCTTGATGGTTGGCTGCACTCTTCTTTGACACTGTGGAAGTTAAATAAGTAATTCTCACTAATATTGGGAGGAACTGAGCGCATAGCTTGAGGACAGATTATGGTCTTCATCTTGTAAGGCATGAAAATAATTGAGACTGTGTTGTCAAGAGCTGAGCTCTTCCTCGAGTGTTAACGTGTTTTGGCAAGACATGTCAAAAATATAAATCATCCTAAAAGACATTCATCCTTGAGCATGAGATGGGAATATTCAAAATGCACAAGCCACCAAGAAATTCATATTGTTTTTGCTGTATCTCCTCCATAGCAACATTTCTTTCAAATGAGCTCAGCAATTTTCCATTGCTAAACAAGCAGTTATCCTTGAAGAAGTTATTGTTTGTCCTTTGTGCTGGCTAGTTACTACCAACAGAAAGTTTCAATTACACATGTAAATTGAATAATTAATACTTTTGTATCTTAAGAGAAATCTTAATAGATTTTATTCACWGTAATCATATCTCCATTTTCCATACCCAAAAATATGTTTGCAAAGAATTGATATTGATTAAAAAATGTGTTTTCTATTTCAAACTATTTTGGAATCAGTGAAAATAAAACATTTGAAACATGCTTCTAGCTAAACTTACTTTACAAAAATAAATAGATTTGTGTATCTTTTATTATCTGTTTATTGATTTATATGTTAGATTTTTTCATCTGGTCTTTGCCATTYATAACAAAACTGTTGGGGTGCAGGTTGGCACTTCCAGGAATCAAGAGGRGACTGTCCCTGATTCTATTTTTTCTTTGTCAAGCAGATATTATTTTAAATTTCCGAACAACATATGTCAGCAAGTCTGGCCAAGTTATATTTGAAGCAAGATCTATTTGTATACACTATGTGACTACCTGGTTTATCATTGATTTAATTGCTGCACTGCCCTTTGATCTTCTTTATGCTTTCAACGTCACTGTGGTAAGTACTAACTTTTCTTTTTTAWTTGAAACATATATTTTTTTTCTGAAATACTGAGGATTTTTTCAGATCTGTTGACAAAAACTAAATGAACAAAAATATGTTAATGTGTAGTGCATTTTTAAGCTGGATTTTGGGTAATGTAATTTTTTATGTTGATTTAACTATGGCAATTTTGGGTGTCAGAGCAGCCATTAATTTACATAAAAGCTACATATTTACCATTTTTCTCATTCAATTGTCTTTAACTTGTAAAGAGGTGCGTTCATGTTAACTTCATTTTTCCTCAATGTAACCAAATAAAATTAAAGATAGTTTTTATTTTCTGTTGAATCTTTAATAGTTTTCCATGGCTCAGCATTTTTTATTGTAAGTAGATCATTGTTACAGCCTATAGACAGGGTATATTTTTCACTCAGTAGGCAATCTTCTTTCTTATTACCTCTGGAACAGTGTTGAGCAGTATCGAGCAAATGCAATATTAATATATGATCCTTATCCCTATTTGGTTTTGTGTGTATTTAGCAGCCAAATAAGCAGCTCAGAATGTGTCATACCTGAGATCTGAGATGATGACTGCTTACAATTCTCATTAACTTTGTCTGACTTCAGTTTCAGTTCAGCTTTGTTAGGAATTTAATGACAAAATGTTTAAGCCACTTTGAAAATAATCCTAGTTAATGACCCRAGTTATAATGGGTTAATGTTCATTTATGTCTCTTTACTTATGCTGAGAGTTTATTCTTCTGACAGACAGTTTTAGTAGTACAAGGACCTACTAAACAACTTTCTCATTCCCCCAACASGCCTAGCCAAAAAGTTTTGGAAAAAAATGTTGGTAATGGTTCTTCAACTTTTGTAGCTGTACCTTTGTCACAAAAGAAACTCAGGCTTCTAAACCAGCACTTTCTAATTCTCAATATTTTGATCTTTTATTGTCAGATCCACTTGATCTCATTTTCATTAAACATGAGTTACTGATAAGCACATAAATGGTAGAACAGATATATTTAAAAAAAAAWATCAAAACACTAGTCATAAAGCCTTCTGAGTAAGGTATCCTTTCTGCCATTTAGTTTCTCTTCCTGTCTTTTCACTTCATTTGTAATGTTAAGAACTGTCAATCTGATGTTAGTGCAGTAACTTTTAATATCAGGCAGTTAGTAGTTCCACATTCTTAAATCACAATTTTTATATAAACAGTAGATTTAAATATCTAGCCCAGTTCAGTTCTCACAATAAACCCAAATAGCCATCATAACTGGGTGGGTTTAATTTCCGTTAAGAATTTTGCTTCAAATAAACCAGTGCCCTCAAGGAAGGAAAAAGMAGAAAGAAGAGGTCTTTTATTCATCAGGAAGACAGATATGTTTATAATAGTGAATTCTGTAAAAGAAAGTATTATTGAGAACTTATTTTTACAGTTATAAAATCACCTTATTATAAATGCTACTATAATATAATTAGTACACATCTGTAGTCTATTTTACCTTTTTTCTTCTTTCCTCAAGATCAGCAGTATGATAACCAAGAAGATCCAGGACACTGAAATGTCCTTCTGTTAGTAATAGGTCCTCAGTGAGATAATTAAGCATAGATTTAGTCCAAATTTCAGACAACATATAGCCATGTTGATCTAGAGAGCAATTGTGACAGACAGACTTACCTTCCTGTGTGTTCCAAGGTTAAATTCCTCACTAAAGATTTTTTGCAATATATGACCTGCTTGCTTTGTTTTGACTTAATTTAATTAGCTGGTTGCTGCGTGATGATTACTACACAGCGGTGTCAAGGCTTAGCTCTCTCCTCCCTCTTATGGTTAAGAGAGAATCCAGAAATTGCRGGTCTGCACCTTGCAATAATCCCTGCAAACTCAGATATGCTATTTTCCATATGATTCCACAGGGAACACAGCGCCTTCCTGTACTGTATATCTCATAGTGGCAAGATAAGGCAACTATTAATATAATCTTTTAGAAATAATAGTTGTTTCAAGAGTGGGGGGAGGTGTTATTCCAATTTATTGATTTAATAAGCTATTTCCTCATATCTATTCTCAGATTATTACTTCACCGACTCTCAGATGTTGCCTCAACAGAACGGTGAGAAGGGGCATCAGTGAGCATCTCACTCCTTTGCTGTCCAGGCCCTGGCACAAAGGCCAACATTATAGGGATGGTCTAAATTCTGCAAGCTAGGTATAGTGCCATACATATGCAGCTATGTATGGTACAAAAATGTCACCCACTATCTGGAGATTTGTGGAGTCAGAGTGCCTGAAGGAGCTGTGGAGTCTCTCTCTTTGGAGATATGTTAGAACAAAGGAGAGGAACTGTAGGAAGGCTTTACTGCCCTTAAATCTTCAAGGAATTCTGCCCTTCCAGTAAATGGACAAATCTTGGAAGGTTTGAGACTTTACACATRTTCCTTCCAAATCTCAGTTTCTGCTGAGCTCCCCAGCTCCTTCCATCCATGTATCTGACATAAAGGATCCCTTAATCTGTGCAAATGTGGTATGAAATGCTGCCAAAGTAAAAAAAAGATTATTAACTACTAGTTCTAATGACTTCATTTGCATCTGCCTAGTGATAGAGGAAAGCAAGAAAGTCATTTTTGGAGGAAAAGCAAACAAAACAGTATGAAAGATCCGTGCCACTAGTCTTTATATWAAAGTATCATGTTTCATTATTATTAGATTTTTTGCAGTAGGAGATGGTCCTCCAGACATAGAATTTCTTCACTAGTTTGTAGCAACTTTATTTCTCGGTATTTTTATTGCTACAGATCGGTATGACTTCGTTTACATTTGTTTTATATAAAATTATTTCTCTGTCATTTTGACAGAAAAAGGATAACCCAGATAGTCTAAAATGATTAACCATATGAAAAATGTAGATGACTTTATATCTGTGGGCAAAGCAAAATCTACGTAGGCATAAGCATGAGTGCTGATTCCTCATTTTGTCTTTCTAAATTTATGACACAGAAAGAAAGCTGACTGCTGGCATTTCAGATCTTTCAGTGACAGAATGGATATAATAGAGGAAAAGGTTTTGTCATGACAAATGATAAAATTCAGTGCAATTATGTATGATTTATTGCATCTGTGTTCAAATTTACAGGCAAATTATTTTGAAATGAGGAGGTCTTTTGGTCTTAAAATGAAACATCTCTCCACTTTTAGAAGAGTGTTTTTATATCTATTAGTGGTCTGTAACTGAATAAAACATGGTCATGATTTAGTCAAAAGTAATATCTAAATAACAACAGTAGTTACCATACTTTATAACTTCAAGTTGTGGWTGGGTACATTTATTATTTTACCAGCTCTTCAGAAATTTCATATTTATAAGAACCCAGATTTAAAAATAATCTCAACCATCATTTATTTGTCTATTGCGCTGCAGTAGAATATGGACACCCTTGTAAAAGTGAGGCTGTAACATGGAGGGCACAGCACATATACACAATTGTTATACACAATACCACAACATCTTGGTGTTTCTGTCATGAATAGGGACCACATTTCTGTTAAATATGAAACAAAGGGAATGACAACACAATCATGGGGAGCTGACCATCCAACTTTCCTATATTGACCCCTCTGCAACTGGATTCTGAGGGGGTAATCCTTTTYTGGGAATGGTTGATCTAAGAGAAAGACAAGACATAGATGAATACAGCTCAAGAGGATCAAATGATGATCATAATGATCCAAAAGGCAAATAACTGTGGAGTAGAATCACTCTGACAAATGATGAGRCTAGAGATGGAAAACAGACACAAATATTTGTAGTATTAATACAAATGGTATTGTATTAATGCAGTTGTATTAATTGTATTAATATGAACAATTCCTTCAAATATTTTACAGCCTCCTTGCAAATTTTCATATACTTAATGACATAGACATAACAATCTCACTGAACCATTTTATATGATACGAGATGGAGAAAAGAAATGCGAGAGGAAAAAAACACTGTAACTGTTTGTTTGCTCCAGTGTAGAACAACTTCACCTGCCTGACTGGCTAAGCACTKCCAGATCTCATTCATAACACACATGAACCTCAAAGTAGCTTAAACAAATAAGTGTAATGTGTTTGTTCAGTTTTTCCTTTCTTTTCATGTACATGAGGATCTAAGAAAAAATGTAATAGTAAAAGAGAATGTAAAAACAAAAAATGTAAAGAAAAAAGAAAGAAATATTGGTCAGTGAATACTGTATGAAATGAAGAAGTTCATGAGAGGATTCCTTTTGCACTAAACCACAGAAGAGAAAGGCAATGTTTGCAGGTGCCAGGGCAGGGTTTCTTCTTTTTACAGGAATTTAAGTATTTCATGAATAAGTCTAAAATACTCCCCATGACAGAACTTCTCAATCAACCAGAAATTAGCTGTGAGAGAATTCACACCTGTTAAATTAAGATTTCAGARTATTAGTTTTGGTATTAGAAGTGGAAGTACTTTACATTATCCTGGATTAACAAAAGCAAATGGATGTTGATCCAGCTGTGCTTTTAGGATTTCTTTTCAGAGAGCTCATTACTGGGCTCTGCAAGTGCTGTCAGAAGACATGGTTTGATTTTTTTTTTCTTTCAGTCAGTTGATGTATGTATCTTGTATTAGTTAGTTATTTAGTAAGCATTAAACCTAACATCTCATTATAATTAATGACCAAAAAAGATTACAGTTAATTAAAATTATGTCTATTTTATGTCTATGTCCTGGAAAAAAAGTAAATTAAAAATGTTCTAATCTGCATAGTTTGCTATTTCTGTTCAATAACTGAAACATGAGCCAAGTATATTCCATGCAAAAAGAATTTTTATGCAGACTCCTGTATGGATCTAGGCTGAAGGATGTCCTGAAGAGGYGGGAATGGTGAAGGAACTACTGATTTTGTGCATTACTGAATGGCACTGCATCTTCTCTGGGGGTCTGTGCTCATACACCTCCTAAACTGGCACCTACTTGGACTGTTAAGCAGAAGAGATGCTGTTTTAGCAACATACGCTTTTAGGAATGGAGCTCTTCAGGAGATTTTATAAAATCCTTTTAAAAGGATTCTTTTGGACTTCAACTTAGTTTGCAACTGTAATACACGTSCAGTCACCTGAACACAGATTTAAATCTGAAAAACAATTCTGAGTCTACAACTATCACTCTGCTTCCTTGATCTTTAAAATGTCAGCTCTTTGTTACTCCTTTTTCTAGGCTTAATGATTAAAGTAGTGTCAACTACCTTACTTGTTTTGGGCCTACTTGACTGTTAGTAGAAACTGAAAATTATTATAGAAATKATGTGTTTGAACTGTGTATATTTTGTTGTTTCATCCTGGTTTCAAATGAACCTTGATAATTTGGCCAATGAAGTTTTTATTGTAAAGGAACTAATACATCTGTTTGTGTACAAACATAAAATCTGATGGTAAATCTAAAGAAAAAAAAGAGGCTTTGGATTAAAAAAAAAGGAAAAAGGAAAGATCTAGTTTTCCAAATGTGTTTGGCTGAACTCAGAAATACTAAAAATATAGCTACACAGCAAAAATAGCAGAAAAAGCACTTTATTTTTTAAAAAAAACTGTCATCTTTGCCATTCTCTGTTGCCTTAAGATTTAGGCTAAGTATAATACACAACTAAGTAGCTTAATAAAGTGAAGGCAATAATGTATAGAGCTTTGGAAGACAGAATTTCCTTCCATTGAAGCACAAAAACGATGTAACAAATTTCAACTTCTGACTATTTGATTTTTCTCTGTGTTCTCCTAGGTTTCTCTTGTCCACCTTCTAAAGACAGTCAGATTGCTACGCCTCTTGCGTCTCCTTCAGAAGCTGGATCGTTATTCCCAGCACAGCACAATTGTTCTCACGCTTCTTATGTCCATGTTTGCCTTGCTTGCTCATTGGATGGCCTGCATTTGGTATGTCATTGGGAAAAGGGAGATGGAGCAGAATAATCCCCTTACCTGGGACATAGGTGAGTCCTCATTTATTGGCTGCTTTAAACTTGTAGTAAATTATTTGTGTCTAATGTCGGAACAGAAGTATTCAATAAGAAATAAATGCCAGAATGTGGGTAACCTTTTATTGAAGACATTGGTTCTCTAAATTTCAGCACAATCCAGGAAAACAGAAACATAAAAATGGAACAGAAAATGGAAATAGTGGAAGATGACATTTTTAGAAGTGAATCTATTTGGAGAAACTAAGGAATTAGATAAGACAGTGCCAGACAGCACAGAACAGTAGATGAGAAAGTTCATCCTGTTTTTATAAATAATGCAAATTTTCCACAGAGAGATTGCATCGTGTTGATTATTGCTTGATGTACATTGCTTGCCAAAAGGAACAGCATCTTTTTTTTTTTTTTTTTTTTTTTTTTTTTTTTACGTCATTCAGAAATACTTAGCCTAGCTGATTTGAAGTTTTTTCGGTTTTACTGGAGAAACAGGATCAATGGATATCTGTCAATGGATAGAAGGTTTTGGTCAGTTCATGTTTAGTCCTGCATTTATTCCCTATTCCAGTTTGCTTCATTTCTATTTCTTCTGCTTTAGAATTCTTTATATAACAAAAACATTGAATATTTATATTTTTCTTTCTTTAAGCTTTAATGGTTGCTAATGATTGTACCCATATGCCATGGTGCAATGGGAAAACAATTTGTGTTATATGTGCACCTGATATTATCAGATACTCGTATGCTGTTGAAAATATGCTACCTGATAGTGCAATACATCCACATCTTCATAGGTCATTGCAGCTTTTCTGTCAAGGTGAATTTCCTCAGGTCAAGCATTCCCGTTTCCCCCTTTTCTTTTTGTTTCATTGTATTTTGCCATTATAATTCTAAATATATTTACCTTTAGCCTAAAGACCAATATGTGCCCATTTAAGCAGAAACAAAAACAAAGCCAGTGATAAAATTAACTGTAAGAAGAAAGCTGAGATAATTTGCTTTATGCTACTAAATACTAAAGATACAATTAAAAGAGTGGAAATAATGCAGATTATTTATATAATCTGTGAGAAAAGGAAATAGTGCATATGTCTTTCATAAATGAACTATCTAATAATGAAATGGATGTTCCTGACAGGAAAAATATTTGATGGAGGCAAGAGTAAAACATGTGTGACCAAGGGCTCAGTGAGGGGTATTTGAACTACGATATCACCTATTCTGATCTCTTTTAATTTCTTCCTTCTCCCTTAACSTCATTAGAGATTGAATACTGATAAGCCTGAAGGAAAAAGAACAGTTATGTTAGAAGTGCCAGACCATTGTCTACMTGGGAATGCTGGTCCAATAAGAGTAAATGGAGAAAGAAGGCCCACTAAATACACCTCTCAAGTTTGCCCGTAGGTTACTAAAAGTTTTGTGGAGTCTTTATTCTTCTACTTGTTGGGATTTTTTATTGTTTGTTTCTTGTTTTGTTTTGTTTGTTTTTTTTTTCCTGTAAACCAGTTCTGTGACCTGCTGCTGAATTCCTTGCAGAGTGCAAACCATGCAAAGAAAAGACTGCAGCTGTAGGGGAGGTGACACAAAGAAAGCCCACTGTGCACAAATTGGTCAAATATTGATGACAGAAAAACAAGTCCAGAAACGATCATAACAAAAAGAGTCACCCTGGCAGGAAGCAGCCATGAAGGGACACTCTCAGCTTATTTGGGCCACCGATGATAGCTGGTCTCAAAAGAGCACAGTGAGAGCAGTGCCTCCATGCCTCTCAGTTATTCATCCCTCCACCTTTTTCCTGATCTGAGACTGGCTTCAGGAAATCCTCCCTTTCCCCTGGCTCTTAGCCATTATTGCTATAAAAACTTTGACTTTCCTCCTTCACTTTTTTTTTCTCTTGGGCAATGACCACATCATTAAAATCAAATACGAGTGCCAATMAAATGTGCCAAGAACATCACTAAAGCAAAGCTCAGCGTTCCTAGAAAAGAATGATTTTGCAAGACTCCCATTTGTGTCACAATGAAGCATGCTAGAGTTGTGTCTAGCTTAATCCATATTGATCATCTTTTAGTGGGACCCGAGGTGGGAACAGTTTCTTGATAGCCTTGTAGTGCTGGCTTGTCTCACCGGGGACAAGTGGCTTGGTATTTCTTGGGCAATACATCTTCCCTGCAAGGACTGAGGCATTTCGTAAACTCTCAACCTTTAGCCCCCTTACCTGGGAAAGCTGCTTGTTTTTATGCATTTAGAACCTGAAAGGGATTTTTTGTCTTTCTAAAAGTGTATTTCTCAATTTTCTCTGGAAAGCTTTTCTGTCACCTTCATGGATAGACTTTAAAATGCTATAAGYGTATAATAAAAATTGAATTGCAATGACTCTTGCAAAGCTGATATAATATTGCCTAGCTAATCCAAATGATGACATAGTTCTCTATCTGCAGGTATGGCTATTTCTAAAGTTTTTCTAGCACTAAGACATTTTTCAGTTTATTTTTCTGTTTTGTTCTCTAAGGGGAACACTTTTAGAAAGTTAAAATATAGGTAAAAGGGAAAAAAAAGAGCGGAGGAGGGTCATAAAACTCCAAACACCTGGCATAAAGCAATTAGATCGCAAAAAGCTGATAGCACCTGTGAAATTTCTGTTTAAACATGTACGCCACATGTATGAACATTAATAGAAGATTATTACATTTCTTTAGTCAGACTGTCAGAATCCTATTGGTGTCCAGGTGCAAGTTACTTGTTGTGAAACACAATGAATTTAGCCTTCTGCTTGCTACATTTTTTGCTACTTTTGTGGAATCCCAATGATAAATTTAGTTAGCATTAATACTAGGGATACATTAAATTATGAGTGTGATTCACCAGTCTTACACTGTACACTCCACAACATCCACATAGGAGATGTATTGAGTGGAGAAAAGAAGGGCCTAAGAGCAACTTAACCAAGTAAAATGAGATGTGGATATTACAATAAATTACAAACCAAATAATGAAAAATAGGAGAAATCTTGCTTCGAGATGTAATAATGATAGTGCGATGGTAAGGCAAAGAGGACATTCTCACTTCTTGTGCCAAGGCCTCCACTGAAGCTATTTTGTATAGTATTGTTTAATGTTATGATAAAGATCATAAGAAGAGGTAAGAATCAGAGAAGAATGAAAGGATTATGAGTACCTAAAAGACACTACTTAGTGCAAGGAAGAGAGTAAAGCATGATCCTTAGTTTTATAATAACAGATTTTCATTTTTAAACTTTTTAGTTTTGTTACAGTGATACGAAAGCTGGATATTTAATTTTCATCAATTGAGCTTAATTAAAGTCCTTTGCAGGCATTGGGAGGCATTCTAATAGCCAACAGTAGAAAAATACAACTCCGTAATATTTTTTAAATATTTAATAAAATAAAGAACATGTTCCCTTTGCTTGAAAAGTATGCTGACTGTTTTTGATATGTGGGTCTTAGCCAGCATCCAGCTGAAGAACAAGCTCCCTGGGCGTGGTTGCCACCATTAGCAGCTGCAAATATAGGGACAGATCTCTAAGGAGGGAAAATCATGCCAGGAAGAAAAAGATGATTTCTTTGATTTTACATGTGGATCTATTTTGGTGGGTGATATTTTATCAATATCCTTCCCCCATTTAATGTTTCCTCAGAAGCTTATAACACAGAATCAAACCCAAGATCTTTCTAGCATTTTAACACTTTGGTATTGTAACATAATTCTTTGAGACCTTGCTGTGCTATCAGATATGCACCATAGCCCCAATCTAACAACGTTGACTTAAGTAGCAGTAGCATTTGGTTCTTGGTATCTATTTCTCAGGCTAATTTAAACAAATGAGGTGCTTCATTTACATTTGGATTGGGGCAAGGGGAGTGATAAAGTTCTCTCTGTGAAAAATACACAGAGAAAAAGCTGTATTTCCTGTGTTCTTACTGAGCCTAATTGTAAGCCTTCTTTTCATTTTTTTTTTTTTTTGTCCTCGTTCAGCAATCATTCTCATTGCAAATAATGTAAAACAATGATTGCATAAAATTTTTAGTCACTTGATTGCAAAGTGAGAAAGATGTAGTTTCTGGGAATATTATCTGTGGAGGGTCACAATGTGGTAGCACTGTGCAATATGGTGCTAAAACATATTCATTTTGCTTAGCTCTAGCATTGATATTTTAAATGATTACATGGAATATGAAGAACATATGCAAGTTGGGCACTATTAGTCTGCAGGTGCCTGTGCTATTTACCTCAGCGAGTTTCCTCATCTCAGCAAAGAGCTCCTCTATATGCAGCAGCTCGACTAATGTCTGATAAAATCGTGACTACCTGACTGATCCTTCCCACCCACCTGAGACAGYGTTGCACTCCTTTCTCTGCTTTTTCCTTTTTTAAATCCCCTGCTGTTGCACTCTACATTGTTCTCCTCATTTGTTCTCTCTGGTGAAACAGATGTTTTCCTGAGACACAGCATGCTTTTCTGCAATCTGTAAAAATAAGATTAATTTTGGTTACCTGACACTTAAGAGAAGCTAGTCTGTGTTTAGGCTCCCAACTGTTCCTCCAACTCTAATTCTATTGATTTCAGTACATTGCCCCTGGTTTTACTAATATTAGATTAAGACATAGGGTTTTTACCAGTTGCTGTTTGAAATTTTTATGCATTGTKCTACATCCCTTCTAATTCTTATCAAATGTGAAAAATGCATTTTAAATCTGTCTACATGAAACAGATAATATAAAAAAATGTTTCTTCTTGCTAAAGTCATTCATTCTGGGAGAACTGTATGAGCTATTGAAACTCAGATGCTTTGTGAGGAGATTAGGAGAAGGCCAAGAGTCAAGATGCTGCATCCCTTAGATAGCCAAAGCTGTCAGATATAATTTGTGCAATCATCTTGAAAAAAAAATTCCTTCCTCACCACCAGAAATTCAATTAGAACTTTCTATTAGTCTACCCAGAGCAACACTTATAACATTCTATCCATGGAGGTGTTGTTATTAGAACCAAATTAAAATGTATATAAATGACCTCTGCTTATATAGAAAATAAAGTATATACACTGACTTTAGGAGAAGCTTTCAAATCAGGAATGTAAAGAGTCTTCTTCATCTATGTAAATCTATGATTGTTTTTCTTGTTCCTCATTAGTTTTGTAATCTGCAGGACTTCTGAAAACAAGAACTCATTCACCAGGGTACTTTCATGCACTGTGTAATATAAACCTTTCCCCTCTTTGTCTTTCACATACTTATAGTCAAAGCTTTTAAAGCAGCTTAGATGTTTGGCTCCCAATGATGGCTTTACACCCTGTAGTCATTAGTTTTCATGGCAGTGAATGGAGAGATTTGGATGCAAAATGAGGTGCATAGCAGCTGAGTGGAGCCAGTAAGGAAAGCAGAAGGTACGGTCAGTCCCTTTCACTCAAGGCTTGCACCACCTTAGTATGGATTGAAGAAAAGTCATAATCCCTCACTACAGATACTGAAAGACATGTATGTAGCACATAATAGATTTTAACTTAGAGATCTCACTAATAGCATTGATATAGACTGGTGTATCTACCAGTGCTGAGCTTGCTGACCTTTAACATTTCCTTATGCCTGTAAGGTATGAGGAAGTATCAGGGGAAGTATGGGGGAAGGGACTATCCACATACTTCCTCTTTTGCAATTAAATTGGCTAGAGCTGACGTGGGCTGGATGACAGAGAAAGAGCATGCGCCTGTCTTTCTTATTGAGCTCTTCCAGGCATTTAGATGTGGGACAGTGTGGCTGAGGAGCCCCACTGGGTGTAGGTATGAGAGCTCGCCTCAAGACAGCGGCATTTCTGGCCTTATGCAAAAGTTGACTGGTAGGGATGAACCAAAGTGTAAGAACCTAGAGCTTAAGAGGGAAACTTAAGAGTAGGTTCTTCATCTTGATTTCCTAAATTCTATCAAGTCCTTGGTGGCATTCCTGGTAGCTTCAGTTTTATCACAATACTGTAAGTTATCACTGAGCTGAAATCTCAGGAGAGTAATTGCCTTATAACTCCCTTTTTTGTGTGTCTTGGAAAATTTATTCTGCTTTTTATTCACCAAAGTTCCTATTTACACTATTAACAACTTTGACAATCAGGAACCTAATTTGAAAAAATTGTGAAAGTCAGAATTTTGTGTGAACACTGAACTTCAGATGCTGGAGCTATCAGGAATATCATCTAACATAATACACAAGGACAAATCAAAGAAACAATCGTTTCTGAACTCAGGCTGTGTAAATGGTCTGTGCATGTAGATAGCTCTGCATTTTTCTGGATTCCAGACGTAACTCCTGGACCAAACCAACTCTAGTATAATTTCAACTAGCTCAGCTTATTAAGAGACTGAACTACAAGAGTTTTGTCAATGCGGCAACTTTGGTAAGTTGCAGCAACTTATGTCTACTCTTACTTTGACAGACTTACTGGCAAAAGCAATGTTCATGCACAAAATCCTGGGCTATTTTCAAAATTCCATACATACACACATCCATCAGGTGAGAGCTGGCACATAGAGATTTATTTATCCTTGCAGGGGTGAAATGAACTTCATGCTGACTAGATTGCATAGACCATCACTCACTAGTTGTAATCAATTGTTCATCTCAGTCTGTCATCACTGTACGTGTATGTGTTTGATTTTAATCTCTATTTTAATCTGCTCATTATGTCCTTGATTTTCTATCACTTGCTAGTGATGTACTTGCTAGTAAAAGAGTTTTAGTACCTGCTACTTTGGAGCTGTGGTCCTTTCTGATTTTAAGAGGCTATTTTAAGAGAAGGAATAGAAATAAGTGTGTCTTTCATAAGCACTGCCATCTTCAGTTAAGTAAAATGCATTGTAATGCTCTGTCAAACCTTTAGCAACAATATTTAAAGTCTTTTTTTCCCTTATATATAATAATATTATTTTATATATATAACATATATATATTTTCTCTTCTCTGATTTTCTGATTGGCAAATATCTCCTCTAAGGGGGGAAAACAGTGAAAAATTTAGCTGAAAAATCATTTTGAATTAATATATGATGGAAATGATTGATGACGCCAATAGTTTTGGGGCATCTCTATGTTAGTAAAATTAGGAAGAGGCTGCAATGAATAAATGTATTTATTCATTTCAGAGAAATGTATTTATTCATTTCAGAACAATCGTATATTTCTTTAGTTTGGTGGGTACTTCATCTGAATTGCTAAAACAGTTCTAGTGTAGAATATGGTATTTGAGAGCTGTTTTAGAGAAATGTATAGTAAGAAATAATTATGAAAAAGAYCTATATTTTTATCTGACTGAACTGCACTTTTGAATCAGAGTGGTAAAGGTTATCTAGTTTTTAACATAAAATCCACTTTTTCCTGTTTGTGTATGATCATATCTGCCCAGTTTTGGTACAATACAAGCAATGGCACATTAATTTTCTTTTGTTTGCCCATCTGTTATAACTAGCACAGAGAAAGTTAACTGGTAGGAATGGATTTTACATGTACAGCCTGTATCTAGGTGGATATGTGCCAGAAGTGTGTGTAGAAACCTGTCTGCACATGTTAAAGAGCTACGTTTAGAAATGAAGTCCTCACAGAGTCTTGCCTCTAAAACTTGTTATTTTTTTTTTTTTCCCCTGACTTATAGGTATCACTTACTGTTCACAAAAGCCTTTTTTATGTTTACAGACCTTTTTTCAGACTAGTATATACCAAATCTTGTCAGGAATCTTAATAGAAATTTAAATTCTAAAATTAAAAAATGTTTGTGAAGGTCATTCAGTTTCACATTTGAAGAACCAGAGCACTGAGGTTTTGGTGGAGCTATTCTAAAATAGATTATTGTTTGTTGTATTTAACCTGAACCCGAGCTGAATGTTTTAGTTTAACAGTAGTTTGTTTCTCAACTGCTCTGGGGCTTAGTTGGTTTTATTTCTTTTTTTCTACCCTGCTGTTCCTTTCTCTAGGCTCAGTTCTTTGACACATTTTCCTTTACATGCCATACTTTGCCTTCCAACTGAATCATCTTAGCAATCACAAGATGCTCCAAATATATTCCCCACAATGAGGATGGAGATACCCTGTTGTGTTTGCAGTCCAGAAAAATAATTCAGTATTTGGAGGATAATAGGGAAAATAATGTACATGAACTACAGAGTGGTGAGCTACAGCAAAAAACAGCTTAGCTGAGCTCAACTCAGCGCTGGAGCTCACCAATGCCTTACATATTCACAGGTCATTTGATAACTTGCATTTTTAAAGAAATATTTACCCTTTTGTCTTTTACCAAACATATTAACGTAAGTTGATTTGGGCAAATGTTGTGAAATTCAAACCATAAAGTTTAGTGCAGAGTTAGTAGACTTAAAGTAGTGCAGAGTTGTAAGAATGGTAAATTGGTTTTGTGTAGACCAATAAGCTACTTTAGCCTGGCAATGATAAAAATGTGTCATTTCAAATGGTTGCAAATACCTTTTGGAAGGGGATGTGAGGTTTTTATATACCTGTTTATACATTTCCAAAGACAAAAATCTTGGATAAGTTTTTAGAGAAAACTGAAAATCCAGCAGTGGATGAAGCCCCTGAGATCTCTTAAAGTTAAAAATGTGCTGCTACATCCACAAGTAGCCATGTTTACTTGAATATTATTAATCACTATATACCACAGGCAGCATTTATGTCTGTGGAAAAGCTGTATGCAGACCAGTTCCTGGAGGTATAATACAAATTCTCGGTGCGACATGTAGAGATGAAATCCGCTCAGAGTGAACACAATGAGAGAGAGTAATCACAAGCTGTAAAATGACACGGTGATCTTTCCACATAGCTTCTCCAACAGATGTACTTCAATTATGTTGAGTGCAACTTAGTCAAAGTTGCTCGAGTAAAAAACTTGCTCAGTGAAAGAAAAATTTTATCAGACTCTCTAAGCCCTAATTGTGGCAGTCTGCATGATTCAGATATTGGTTGCAAGGAACTGATTCCTCCACTTTTCTCACATGCTGGAATCAGAGGATGTTTGGGGCAGGGAATTTTTCAGAAGTTACTACTTCTGTCTTCAAACACCTGGTCTGGCTGTACAAAAAAATGTTCATCAAACCAGCTTAAAGCCAGAAAGCCCTCAGAATGCATTTTGAAACCTTCCCACCTGCCATTTCATTAGTTGGTTGTACTGCCTCATAGACTGACTCTAGCAGCTCAAGTTCCTAAGGTGTTGAAATGTCAGATATTCTGCAGTGCATAACATTACTATTTCTTTATTATTAGTTTCTTCCACAGTTCAAACATGCATTACATTTTAAATCTAGAAGTGTCCTTGATGTATGTTTCTATTCCCCATTTATTCATCTTTTTTCCTGTCTTTTAGCAGTGCAGAAACTTGGTGAAGGAAGGGTGTTAATGGTACCAGAATAGCAATCATTTCCATTTTAAAATGCAGAAACTATTCAAGACTCATTTCTTTAAATACTCTGTTCCATTTTCACAGACCTTGAAAAATATGCATGCTTCTTTTGTACTTTTGAATGATACTGCTTAAAGTGCATTGATAGCTACTTTCAGTGAAAGAAATGTATATGGAGTTGTAAGAGTAAGTCATGTCATGCTCCATTCTATAAAATTTTACACAAGTCATATTTTGCAAAAGTAATTATGCCTAGCTCTTCTAACCCCTTGTCAGATATAACATAGGTATCTTTTAAAATGCTTAGATTTTCCTTATATCACACTTTAAAAAGAAAAAAAAAGTCAGATCTGCATACACATAAGTTTTATTCTCAGAACTTCTATAGCTTTGAATATATAACATGCTTTCTTATTGAGCTACTAGCCTTTATCTCTTGTATCTATTCCTTTTTTTATATGAAGTAATTACTTTGCAAATTCTTAGTTTAACACTTAGTTTAAAAACTTTAACATTTTAACACTTAYTCTAGAGAAAAATTACCATTGTTTTTCTTTTATTTTCCCCTCAAAATCTAGTTACACTTCAATCTCCTTCTAATTGATTAAAATGACAAGTAGAAAAAAAATAGAAAAAATATATTAAAAAAGAAAAATAGGAAAAAGAGGAAAAAGAGGAAAAAGAGGAAAAAGAAAAATATCATTTCAAAAGCTGTTTAGGTGTTAGATTCAATGATCAAAATATTAAAAGAAGGTAAGAGTAAATGAATGATTGCTATGAAATACAGTTCCATAGTGCATAATGCAGTTAACCAGAATACCACTTCCTGTTGGAGAAGTATTCTAATCAAAAAACAATGCCTCCTTAGATAAGAATATTAGAAAAAAAGGACTTAGAAGGTATCGAGAGGTCTGTTAAGCAAGCAAGGATAAGATTGCAGTGAGGGTTAGCATACTTAGCTGTTATCTAACTAGCAAGGATGCTATTAATGTAGAGGACAAGGAGAAATGGATGTCATATAGACTGTATGACCTGAATCGAACTCCACACTGTCGTATCATCCCCAGTATAATCAGTAGCTAGCTAGATGAAACTATTAAAGTTATGCAGCAATCCTGGAAAAAAAAAAAAAAAAAAATCCATTTGTAGTTAGACCGAAGAGAATGATCAGAACTGCTGTGCTGGGGTTTTCAACCCTGTGTTGCCAAGCTGGGAGGCTGCATTCAAAGAGGCAGAGGCTCCTGATGTTTGCTGAAATTGGGGAGAGGGCAGCAGAGGAGGAGGTATTTGTTGTAAGAGATTGCCTATAACATTAGTCAGYCTTGAGTAGCAAGTGGAGTCTTCTCTTATTGAGGACACTGGAAAGAAATAACCCTGCTCCCATAGGTCTTAGGTAGCTAAATAATATGCAAATATGAGTGTTGCCTATTTTACTGTTTATATAAAAGTAACTTTTATTTATATAAAAACAACAAACATTGAAATCCTTTCATTGTAAATTAGCAATACTTAGTGTTAGAGGCATTTATGGTATTGGTTTCCACTGTCATTGTCCACAGGGAATGTAATTGCAGGTTCTAAGCCAGTTATATACTCGTTTGTAGAGCCAAGAAATTGCCATGAAAGGCTGTATCTGCGGATAACTCCTGAAACACTTTAGCCTGAGAGTGAGAGACCTGAGCACATGAGATCATGAGGGTACAGATGAAACTAATTTACCAACTGAGGATGGGGATGGCCTCTTTTCAGTGGTGGACAGTGATAGGACTAGAGGAAATGGCCACAAATTGAAGCACCAAAAGTTCCACAGGAACTTAAGAAAAAAATTCTTAACAGTGAGGGTGACAGAGCCCTGGAACAGGCTGCCCAGAGAGGTTGTGGAGTCTCCTTCTCTGCAGATCTTTAAAACCCGCTTGGACGCAGCCCTGTGCCACATGCTCTAGGTGACCCTGCTTATGCAGGGGGGTTGGACTCGATGGTCTCTAAAGGCCCCTTCCAACCTTAAGCATTCTGTGATGCTGTGATTCTATGAACTATGACAACATGTAAGCAATTAAGCTATGTCACACTACGTGTGTACACACCCTAAGTTTTCATAGCAATGGTAAGTTAACATTATTCAAGATTTTTGTTCATATCTTCATAATAATGTATTAATTTTAATATCTGTATTGCTATTTGGTTCCTATTTATAAAAATAAAATGAATATTACCTGTAATATTTCAAACCTTTTCCTTCAGGTTTAGGGACTCTGAATATATAGAAATGCAGAACAGGTTTCTGACACTTTAACTGACAGCCCAGAGAAGAGGCCACTGCAGTTAATTTAATTGCAACAACACCTTGGATCCTGGTTGTGGGTCAGGACCCTGTTATCTCCATTGCTGAATTAATGCAGAATAAAAAAGGCTGTTTCTGCCCAAAAGGATATTATGCTGTAAGTGTAAAATTAAAAAAAAAAAAAAAAAAAAACAGATGGATATAGACTGATGGAGCTCAGGGAAGCAATGAGGGCATTAGCTAAACATGCTCTTTGCAAAGACCTGGGCTATGAGCACTTCTAACTGCAAGGCATTAGATAGCCCAAAAAAGGATGGTAACAGCAAGCTTACCTATGGAGTAGTGCTAAGACTCTGTGAAGTGATGGTACAACTACATCTAGATGATTTGCAGAAGATGTTTATTTCTAATGATAATGCTTCTTAAATTAGCTATACGTTCAGTCTTGAAAGTTTTAAATATAATCTAAAGGTTAAATTAATTTTATATGAGACGACAACAACAACAACAAAATATGTAATTTACTTTTTTTTAGTCTACTTAAAATATCCTTTCTTTGGAAAATGAGGATAATTATTAATTCCTACAAGTATTTTTCTTCACTACAAAAAATGGTATTCAAGCTGTTTATAAATACTTTGCTTATAGAAAGGAAARGTGTTGACTTAGGTAAGTGTTGACTTAGTAAGTGTTGACTGCTGCAGTCCTGAAAAGCAGATATTAAAAATATSTTATACTTTTAGTGAAGCAGGAAGGAGAAAAAGAATGATGATTTGTAAAAGCATGTTGAAAGACTTAAATTAAAATCCAGATCTCCCAAGAACTCAGATATAGTCTTCTGACAAATTACTGTTAAGAGAAGATGTGCATGTTTTCCACAGAGAAGAGGTTTCTAGTACATTTCCTTTTTACATTTATCTTGTTTTTGATAAATGAGGCTACTTTTTGATAAATAAGGAACTTATGTCCTAGTTCTGCAGAAGTACATGTACATTTACCATTTATACTGACACTTCCATGGAACASTAAGTATGAATGCTTAGATAATTAYCCTATCATAAAATATCAAGAGAAAGATCTTCCTTGCAGATGTGATGATGGGATGAAGATGGGGTATTTTAGATGAGATTCTTGTATGTCAGGAATATATTTTTCCTATAGGGTAAATTTGTATTGTGTTATCCTGTGATACTATACTGTGCAGGTGCATTGCAAGGGCCTCACCAATATGAACTATCTGACTGTTTGGATAATTTGGACCTCTACAGAACACCTGTTGGGTGCCACAAAGGTGCAATCTTCAGCCTCATGCAGCAGCAAAGTAGTGTTGCAGCCCAGGCGGTGAGAGGGGCAAGTGAACCCAAGCATGCTCAGGTTGCCTGCAGGATCCTACCTGCCARATAGGGCAGACTCAGCAATCCAGTTCGCATTCCACTCAGCAAATGGTCCTGGAGGAAAAGTCAAGTAATTACCTTCCGTATAAAGCAAGGAAACAGCTAGCTTTCTGGAGATGTCCTTGGAGCTCCACTCAAAGGAATGTATCTCCCTCTCAATCCCATTTCTTTCTTCTCTCACTAGAAAATGTAGTTGCGGGCCTTAAATAAAATCTCTGGAAATAGAGCCATTTGGTATATGGGGAAGTAAAAATAAAAATAGTTAATTCACATGAACCACATTTAGCATTTTAAGAAATATGTGGGACTTTGATGGTGAAACTAGGACTGGCTTGACAGGGATTTGTCCAGCCCAGTATAAGTAAAGGGCAAAACTCAGAAAAAAGAAGGTAGTTGGAACTTMATCTAGTAACAATGTTTATCAACTAAGATTGTACATTTAATTCTTAAAGCATGAACATAAGTTTTAGTATTGTCCAGTATTGTCTAGCTTCACTGGAGGATGTGTATAGCTCTCGGTRTTTTGTGTAGCTTATGTTTTGGGGACTGTCTACCTAGTATTTTGGATTAATATATATGTCTTTTTCTTTGATCTGTATATCTCTATATAGATAGATATATAGAAATATTTTTTCCAACACTGTTTCTGGCAAAATGCTTATATTGCAAGTATTTCCTATCAGTCCTATTACTTTGACACCTGTCATGAACGTCACAAGTCATGGATGTGCCCCAAAGTGATCAGGCAGAGAGAGACTTGGAAAATGCCAGTAGAATCTATGATCCATATTGCCTTCACTACAATAGATTATAAGCTTCCTGTAGAACAAAAAAGCCCATTCTTCTAGAACTTATATTTCCTTTTCTATAAGTAGATATGTCAGATAATTAAAGATTAATTGTYGGATCTTCTCCATTTATGTGGGATCAGATATGTTTTTGTTGTTATCAGCAAGACTATGATTACATCTTAGAATTCTTTTCTTTTTAAATCCTTTGAGAATCTCTTCTTCTTGAAACTATTAAATTCATTGAATATTTATTGTGCCATGAAAACTTCATTTTCAGTGAGCACAATGGGTCAATATCTTGTTATGACTTTGTCAAGTTACATGAGCTTAAGCTCCTCAAAATATAATTATTTGTACGATAGTTTCTAAGAATGTAGTCAATTAGAATTACAACAGCCAATTTATTTACAAAGGATATTAGTCAGCCCTTCAAAGGAATTACACAGAATATTAGTATTCAGATTATACTGACTTTCAGTAGAGCTGGAGAAGATTAAGCTTGTATCTAAAAATGCTCAACCAAAGGGAGTTTGTATTTAGTTTAGAAAACTGCATGAGTTTGAAAGTTTTTAAGATATCTTTTTCCCTGCATGTCTCCAGATAGTTTTCTAAACTTTTCCTAAGGATCTGGAAACTCAGTTCTGAGTTTCCTCTAGGCCTGTGCCCAGAAGAAATGCCTATTAGTTTATCTTCAAAGGGTATGTCATCATTTGAAGTAGTCATTCAAAAGTAATGMAGGGACCATACTCCTAATATGCTTTTGACTACACAAATTATCTTCAGTGTGCTAGCCTAATGGACCCAGGATGCTATCTTTTTCTTTTCTCTTCMTTCCTTTTCTTTTCTCTTTACTTTACTTTTTCTGATTGCTATTTCTCCAAGTCAAAACATCCCAGAAATTTTTACAGATACTTGAAAATCAGTGGCAGAGCTCCCAGCATCTGCCTCCAGTTTTTAACTTACATATGCACAAACCTTGAGTTTTCCTTTGTTCCATAACAAAGAAATGAGCTGCACTCAAAGATGTGATCTGGATTACAGTACTATTAGGAATTTGTTTATAACCTTGATTTTGGCTCTCTTATTTCATGTACTAATTTAGGACGAGATCTTATAAAAATTTTATTCAGTTGCTCTGCAGTGGAAGTCAGATTGCATTTTTATTGAATCTGTCCATTCAAAGTGTCCACTTAAGTTCTCTTATGACAACAATTCTAAAATTTGCTGCTCTCTAATCCTCACATAATTTCAGAGAAATACCATCTCATCAAGTTGAGTTTCTGGGAAGGGCATAGTTTGAAGTCCTCAACAATTGTTCATTTCATTTTAAAATGTTACATTTCTTGTCATTGCCATCCTCCAGCTCACCAAAATATGCTCTTAATTTCACATGGAGGTGTTAATATAACATAATGGTAATATTCATTCACTTCKCTCCCTTTGGCATTAAAAAGTCTAGGTAGTTCAGAGGTTAAGTATAATCCGCTCATACAAAGTTAACTCTTTGTTATCTGGACAAAGTGGTGGAAATTTTTATGTCCATGATAAAAATGAGTGAAAATATTAAAATTTATATACATTAAAGGTTTAGAGTTAGTGTGCCATGAAGAAAAAGAGAAATGTCATTTTAGGGGCATTGGTGGGCAGGTTTTTCTGCTATGGCACTATCCTGAAGTGCTAATCCCCATCTTGTTGCAGGCCAAGTGCTCAGCAGCGCCCTTGACCCCACAGGGTGCCTGGGATCCAGAGCTAGGGGAGCTAGGGGAGCAGAAAACAGCTCTCAGCAGCTTCATGTGACCCCTAAAATAAACCCAGACACAGGCACTCGAGGTAGAACTGTGTTTTGTAAAATCAAAGCTAAAACTATTTCTTAGAAAGATTTTTCTATATTTTATGTCAAAAATTTTCTTAAATCAGACTTAGCAATGGCGCTGTAGCAGATGTTTTTATAGTTTTGCACKGCCATTAATACCCACGCTATATTTCTTTCTAGTTTAAGAAAATTATAATTAAAGCTGTTGTAATAATGAACATTTTTTCATAAGACTGATATTTTAAAATGAAACAAAAAATAAAACAAATTATTAGAATAGATTCTTTAGGGAATTAATTTAATATTTTTAAGCAAGGGTTTTAGTGCTTAAGAGAACGCTAATGTCTTTCCTTAATCAAATCTCAGTTTAGAACTCTATTGTTTATAAGAAAGCACGCTAGCAAAATAAAAGTCATGGGGAGTATGTTAGTTCTGAGTTCTATATTGTCATGCAGCCATTAGAATAATGTCTGTTGTTCTAATACAAAATTTTTTATAGTCCTACTATCATGCACTAAACTTAGCTTTTATTTATTTTGAACACCAATTCACTTCTTTCAGTATAGCCTCTAGGCTAAAGCTTTTTCTCTGTAGCCTGTAGTTGTTGACRTACCACATAGATATGTGTCTCTCTTCCTCTTACATACATAACTTTTATTGGTTTTATTTTGAAGTGAGCAAGGACTTATGGTGGAAGTTTTATTTTTGTGCTATACCATTTGAGCTTATGTGATGGAGCTGTCTTTCTATGAAACCTGAAGGACATCTCTAGGACTGCAGTTTTCTCCTTTTTGTATATATTTTCTAATCTATGTAATTGCAAAGAAAAACCAGGTTCATGTTTTCCATGCTCCTATCATTTCTATGGGTCTTTAGTCCTAAAAATATCTTGTGTGGTGCATAGGAATATCCCATAACATGGCTGGTAAAATTCTGCTGAAGATCAAATCTGTAAACAAATGGCCCAATATTGTGAGAATGAAATGATAACAGTGTTCTGTGGGATCTAGTAGTACGATCAGTCTGTTTAATATACTCATATTCTGAAAAGAAAAAGTAAGTGCTTTAGCCGGAAGAAGTTGCATATGTCAGTGCTCATGTAGAAAGGGATAAAAAAGACTTTAAGGATCTTGAGAAGAACTTTACTACCTTAAATGGGCCATAGCCGTGAGGGCAGAGCAATGAGTATTTAATAATGCAGCGCCATGCACTCTAGAAGTAGAACAATTTGACCTTATTATATGCCCTGAATTTTGAATATATTATGCACTTCATAAGTTCCTAGACATTAATTGCTGAAAACTAAATAGAAACAACCTGAAGAGCTAGCAGACGTTTAAATGTGTAATGAATGATAACAAGGGATTGATAAGACGTATTACTTTCATCATACTATAAAATAAACTGATGGTATGATCTTAATAGGCATAGAATGCCAATTTAGTTCTCTTCTGCCCTCCTCAAATAATTCTTAACTGGTTTAAGGAGCATATGCAGAAATGGACAGTTGGTGGAAGAGACTACAGCATGTAAAAACTGTCTCACAGAGACTAATATCACAAGTGTACTTACCTCAAAATGGGAAAGTTCAATTACTTATTCTGTCTTAGCAGCTACTTTGCCCTGGGAAWTTTTTTTTCAGGGTTAACAGTTCAAGGAGTTAGCTCAAAAATATAGGGTAAAATCTTTGCTTCATTGAGATCACCATGAGTTTTGCAGTAGATTTCACCTCTTTAAAATTGAAATATGAGATAATCTTCTGCAGAGCTGAGTGTGAAGCTATGTACTGAAGGGGYTGTGTGATTTCCTGTGAGTGACTACAGCTCATCACTGTCTTACTGGAGATATGAGAAAGCTAAATGGTGATCAGGGACTACTGCAGTGGGAGCCAATACAGTTCTCAGGGCACATAATAATTTTCATTAAAATAAAAACAGAAAGTGATCCAGTGATGTAGGATTTGTCTTGTCTCTCTTATCTAATTTTATTTTTTCATAAAATTTTATTATTTCCACACTTTATTGAAATGCACATTAGCAGGAATACCATATACAGATTTCTATATTAAAGCTAAAGTCTATTTATATCAGAAATGCACATGAGTTTCAGTTCAGGGTATATTTTTCTTATTTTTTAGCTGTATGAAGGTGTTTTTGTTTCCTTTGTTTTGTTTTGTCTTTTGTTGTCTCATAGGTCTAGGTTTTGTTTAGTTGAGCTTTGGTTTTGTAGTGCCTGCAATTCTATAAGATAGTTCTAGTACTTTGACTGCTGTTATCTTGTGTGTTATTGAAAACACATCTGTCGTATGATATACTGGGTGGGCTGTTTCTCTTGTCCTTTGCTCAAGTCTATTCTTCTCTTTACCATCACTGGCACCGAGGATGTGGTAAATTGGAGGTTTTTCTAAAAGTTCCAAATCTTTCCTATCTCTTCTTCGATTAAGGCTGGGATATGTGCTTTAGAGGAAATATAAGTTATATGTGGCATTTAATAAAGCCACTACCTCTTTTATGTTTTGATTTAAAGCTCCCATTTCCAGAATTGTTCAACTGAGCCATATGTAGAAACATATACCTTGGACCGAAACATAATACTTAAAGATCATTCAGATTCAGCAGTGTCCTTTAGGACCTAACTTTGCTCATTACATGTTCTCTTTTCTTACAACTCTACTGCGGCTTTGCTTACTTCATCCTCTCTTTCCCCACTAGTATGAAAGGGACATTTAAAGTCGGGAACTAAATCAAATTCTAATATGCTGTGATCACAAAAAAAAAAAAAAAAAAAAAGAAGATCAGAGGACAGAAAATAGGCTTTGTGGCTGTTTTTGGGTCACAGGGAATATTTGAAGCCCCTGAATTTGATAGGGAATAAAAGCTGGGAGAAGGTGCTCCCCCATTTCTCTTTCACTACTGTAAGCACCACAGTGGTAGAGAACCATTCCCACTCTCAAGCATTCTGGGTTGTGCTAAAAGATACATCTTTGCCCTTCCTTTCAGAGTAGCCCAGAGTAAATCAGAATATTTTATCTTCAACCTGAAAAAAAAAAAATTGTTTTCTAAAGTAAATGTAGGTAATTAATGCAATTAATGTTTTTCACTTAATAGATAATGCGGTTATTTTCTAAGCTCGAATTTAGTACTAGCCAGGATTTGAGGATGTTAAGTATCTCGCAAATAAGGCAAATCTAAAGCATAGTAAGAACAGAGCATACATATTATACTGCTGTACACAGTGCACACAGCAAATCAAGGAATGACTTGCTGAATGTACAGTAAGTGAGGTAATCTATTTTGCAGCCAACTGCAACTTATGTCATCTACAAATGCTTAAATGATTGATTATGTTTCTACATACACTGAAGCACTTCGCAGATACAGGTAAAACAGCTTCTTTCAGCAATTTTCAAAGTAACCAAATGGAGTTAGATACCCAATACTTACTTTTTTTCCAGTTGAAAAATCTGTCTTTTCATTATATTTATTGATATTTTAAGTTTTTTTCAAAAATAGAAAGCTATATCTAGATAATCAGAACAGGACACAATTCGTAATTATAAATTCTAGCACACTCTCTCTTTGACCAAAAGGTGTGTTTTTTTCTCTTCTTCCCTGACGGCAGAATTTAATTACTCAAGTTCACCAGAGAATCTGCTGAGCGCTGCTACTCAGGAACCAAAAAGTAAAAGACATCAGTCAGTTATGTTATTTCATTATTATTTCTACCAGCAATGAATGTGGCCAACAGTTTCTGTTCTCTTTTCACACCAGGAAAAAGAATATTGTTATCAACAAAAATCTCAGTATAATTGATCTAKAAGATCCTGGAGCAGCTATGGCTGAAACCTTGCCATTATCTTATTTCTTCAAAACATCCTGATTAGGATCATTTTTAATAGCTAAAATTGGAATGAGAGACTGCAAATGTGGTTCTATCTGTAAATCAGAGAAACATAATTACTAGGTTTTCACTTTCAGATCCAAATTTTTTGTTCCAAACCTCATAGTCCATCACTAAAAAATCATTAGCCGTTAACGTGGTTTCCTTATGTCAGACAGTTTATAGAAGTTGCTGGGAGTGGCTCAAGRATAAGTCATTCATCTCACTCATTTAGATCATCCACCTGATCTGCAGTTTTGCTGTAGAATCACGATCAGGCTGCTGAACTTATCGCAGATCTGATGTGGAGAGAGTCCATCCTGGAGAGGAGTGATTGTTGGCACCTATAAAGTGTTATTACTGTATTTGGTAGTAGAGATATTATTGCATTCTTATAGGGACTTCTACTGTTTAAATGAAACATAGACATTTAGCTTTTTGTGCTATACCTCCACTAGCACTAATGCATCCTTTAGGAACAATGACATTTTATTAGATTTTTGTTGCTTTAGACCTTTGAAAATAAAATGTCCTTTAGAGAAGATAACAGTTGCTATATTCAGCATTTAAAGAAAGCATCTACCTTTCCAAGATAGGACTGAAAATACAGTTGTCTGAAAGTGAAGACCACAACCTTCTGTATAAAGTTATTATGAGGAAATTAAAGATTAAAGATTTTCTCCTAAGAAACATTATTAACATTTCAGTGTTCAGATATCAGTGATAGTTGTTTCAAATATTTTGTTTAGTTTGTTTCAACTTTGCTGTCCTTAATATATACTGGTATACTCTCAAAATTGAATTTAATTTTATGATTTTATTTCTATATTATATTTAGATGGACTATTATTAACTCTGTCTACTGACTGTCATTGGCTCTCTCAGGTTTTTATGTGTTCTATTATGTATGAAATTACATTCCTTAACTCAAGGATAGGAATGAAATAAGATATAGAAAGGCCATATTATGGTTGCAGATGGTAATGTAAAGTCAGAGAAAAATCAGTAGTGAGCAGAAAGAGGACCCAAACTAGCGGAAGACTAACATGTAGGTGCAAGGCTGACAATATATTCATAATTACTGTGGAACTGTTTAAATGCTGCAGTGTTAGTCCTGGTTGTATTGATTATTCATATGAACACTTAAGCAATGTTTGTTAATGTTCACCACTTAGCACTGCATAGATAGCTACGAGAGGCACTAGTATTTGCCAAATTTGTGAATGAGACATAACTTATTTGTTTTGTTCCCTGTCTGTGAGATATCTGTTAATATACGTTGTCACTCCTGGCTCTGCACCTGGGTTGCTGGTATCAATTAGTAATGGTCTTCTGCTTTCCTTCCATTTTACATAATTAAGAGCTTCAAATATCAAACAGTCTTATGTGATAGGTGTTCTGTCACTAGGCAAGATCAAGGAGATATTTATAGGTGGTATGAAGCTTCAGAAAGTGATTCAGTCCATCAGTGTATATATGACAATATCAAGCCCTAGCTCAGGATGGAGGATCCCATACCAGTTTTTCTAAATGCAAGCCCTTCGTGTGAGGCATATTTTGTTCTACCTGACCATCCAGGAAATATTTCCCAGAGAAAACTTCTTTACAGGCAAAACTGAGCATGGTGGTTGAATTTTGTCTTTTTTTCTTCTTTTATCTTGACTTCAAATGAAAGCACTGCGTATATGCAGCTCTTTCAGGTGCTTTATTTTCCTTTTTCAAAGAGGTAGCTGCATACTTTTCCCTCTTTTTTTTTTTTTTTAATATATATGAAGCACTTAGATAATTCTCCTTTAGCAAACATACACTCATTCAGCAAAGTAAGACTAAATGAGCGATTTAGAAAACAGTCAGTGAAGCATCTTCTGAAAATTAATTTTGTTTTGAGTTGTGCTAGTTTTCTGAATCTTTTATTCTGTGAAGAGAAAYATGTAAAGAGCTCTAAATATGTAATTATGATTATAACAGTTTAGTCTTAGAATCTCAAAAAACGTTCCAAATAGTAATTAATGGAAAGAAAGAAATTGAAGATGCCTTCTTGCTGCTCTGTTATTAGTTGCTGACTTTTTTCTCTTCTTTGACTTAATGGATTTTGTAAATTATCTAATTAGACCTGTAATATATAATTCAAAAACACTTGATTTTCATGCAGAAATCCGGTTCATATCAGAAGTACTCATTCATAGAAATAAATACTCTAGAGGCACAGTCCTTTACATGATGCATAACTTGCTATACTGTAATGTTCTTTTTATTCTTGTATTTTTATGAGGAATGCAGYTTGTTCTAATTCAATATTTTTTATATTGTTTTGCAGAATGTGAAGTTTTCATGGTGCCAGTATTCTTTAATAGTCTCTTTTTGTGCTTTGTTTTTCAGGTTGGCTTCATGAGCTAGGAAAACGTATAGAGTCTCCTTACTATGACAATAACACATTAGGAGGCCCATCGATCAGAAGTGCCTATATAGCTGCCCTGTATTTCACCCTCAGCAGCCTCACCAGTGTTGGGTTTGGAAATGTTTCAGCCAATACAGATGCTGAAAAGATATTCTCCATTTGCACAATGCTGATTGGGGGTAGGTATATATCCTAAGGYACACATGTAAAATGTTGTGAAGTAAGGATGAGGAAAATAAGAGCTGAAATTTTGTAACATTTCTGTTAAAAAAGAAAAAAAAAAAGAAAGTTAATTTAAAATAGTAAAGGAAAGAAATAGCTTTGTGGTTCTTTCTTACTTTAAATGAACTGTTATTTGTTTGAAAGTATTTGGAAATATCTCCAGCCTTCATGATCTGAACAGACTGCTGTAACTCTTCTCACCCTTCAATAAAATACAAACTCGCCCTATTGTGGTAATTACTGAGTCAGGTGATAGAGGTGCAACTGTAGTTAGGTGACCTACAAGAGTTTTTCTATACAGTCACATAATTGGTGCCTGTTCAGCTCCAATTGTTTTACTTCAGCAACTCTTGGAATGATAGGAAGGAGATGTGGGCAGCCAAAACCAGGTATCTCAAGTGCAAGCTGTTGCATATTCCCAACTGAAGGACCATCTCAGAGCGAATATTGTTAGAGCTATAGAAGTTTCTATATTTTAATGAAAAAAGCAACTTAATTATAATTAAGTAAATTTAATGGAAACGCTGCTTCAGATAACATTAAAATTGCAATATTTTTGTTGTATCTCATATTCTTTTTTTCTCACTTATCCATGCTAATTGTTTGTATTATTATTATTACTTATGTTAATTATCTTTTCCTGCCATTGGAGAAAATATTTGCTCTTTGTGGTCACCTCTGCTCTGCTAAATAATTTGACACAACCAGTAGATTGGTGTCACCTGCAGCTCTTGGCAAGCCCAGGCCAGTGCTAGAGACAACCAGTGTAGAAGACATTCTGCAGTTCTTTGCCTTCATCTTCTCAAAAACAGAAAGAAAGCAGGGCTATTTCATAATGTGTGCTTCATACAACTCAGGGATGACATAATGCATGTGAAGGGCAAAAAGCATATCACTGTCACAGCATTCTCTCCAATGTTTTTTTCTTGTTCCTAATTGTCCTGGAATTAGTAGCCAGTCTTTCTGCCATACAGTTTTTCTCCAAGGCTAGTCTGTAAGTCAGTGGTTGTCAGTTTTTCAGCATAAATTTTCCTGCCAGAAATAAATTGGCAGCTTGACACTCAGGTGTCAGAGAACAAGATGAACACCCTGTAAGCGATATATTTGCAGCATCCAGTGGTAGCAAAAAAATGCTCAGTGAATATTAGCCTTTTTCCCTGTCCTGAAAATGAGTAGGAGTAATATAATTAATCATCCAAGAATATTATCATTTTGATTTTGACAATGACATAAAAACACAAGGAACTCATCAATTATATTTGATGATGGCATAATGTTATATAACTTTAAAATATAAAGTGATCTGAGAGAAATGGGAATTTCATTCTATAAAATCTGTTAGAATTAATAAAGAGTTTTCATTTCTATTAAGAAATCAAGAGATATCCTGAGTAGGGAATTGAAAAAAAAATTTTTTAATTTGATTTGGCAGAGATTATGCAAACTTAGTAGACTAAAATATAAGAAAGTATCAAAGTATCCTACATTCATTATTTAGTGGATTTATAGCTTTTTCATTTCTTACTTTATGGAGTGTTAGATCTGGTATGCCTGTGCACTGAACAATCATGAGGAACTAGTAGACTGAATACAATAAGAAGAAATGAAAACTGAAAGGTGAAGTTACWCAGAGGCAAGTGGGTAGATTTTTGCTTTGGGAGAATCTAGGAAGCAATGAAAACTGAGCAGGATAATTGAAGTTCAAATGGAGATTCAGATGGAGAAATTTTCCTGAGGAATGGTTTTTGGGTCCCTATTTAAGAAAATCAGAAGAATAGAGACACATGAGAAAGGAGTTTAGCACCATGCACTGCTAACTCATGAACACACAAACAGCAAATTCTATTAGGAACTAAATACAAATCTGTACTACTTTAGAGTATGAGATATCTTCATTTCTTAAAGTATGTTTTGGTATGTAGATTGGTGGATCTTTAATTTTAAAATACTCCAATATAAAATGTAAATAAGGTCTTAAGAAAAATTCTATATTAATTTAACTGAATGTATACCAAGAAATTTCATTATATTTCTAGAATTATAAATGTTGCTAGAAGAAAAGAGTTAATTCAGCAGATAAACAACTTATATTCTTGTTTTAGCCTTCTTTTCAGTATTTTTTCTAGTCATGTAAGAATTTGACCATTTAAACAATTATTGTTGTAAAGATAAACCATCTTATCCTATGTAATATTTCATCCTAAAATCAGAGAGCGAAGTTAATCAATAACATTCTAACCAGAATTCCTAGAGCATCCAGCTTCTGTAGGGTATAATTCAGAACTATACTCCTGCTCCTTTCAGACAGCTTTAGCTTCCACTGTCATGTATTTCCCATGTTCTCTGAGGAAAGCATTTACATTGCATGTCTTGTGGAGAAACAAGAAGATTTCTTCTGCATTCAAGGTCACACTAGCCCACCTCCCGCCTTACCCTGCTCAGTTTACATCCCACCATTTATCATCCTTTCCTTTCGTACAAGTGATTAAAATGACATTTTTAAGAGGCACTGCCCAGTTTGGTAGCTGTGTTCCCTTCTGGGATATAAGATTTTACTCTGTTCTTTAAATAATAAGGTTTTCCTGTGCTCTTTAAGCAATAAAAATGCATATTGGAATATCCATTACAATCAAGGCTGCTTTATGAAATACAGTTACTAGAAGTTATTAACTACCTTGCTTGGTTTTAGAGTGAAATAATTAAGAAATTTCTTCTAGAAAGTAAAATGCTCTGAATTAACAAGCTCTAAATAATTTCATTTTTAATATCTTAGCTATCCATCTATAAATCTCACTCCTTAGTTCGTAAGGTAATGTGAATCTATGGGATTCTCAGAAACTTTAGTAAGAAGCATTGTTCACTTCCTATGGATGTTTTATTTCAGAAATATATAGATAGTGCAGGAGTACAGAACATTGAATTTGGACTTAGATTTCCTACTTTGTTTCTTTCTACAATGTTGTTTGTTACTTTCTACAATGTTATGCATTGTCATTTTTGAAACCATTGAATTAAATGTCTTACAATTTCTTTTAAAGTACATTTTGTGATAAAGCCATAAGAATTCTTACTAGATTATTCTTGTTCAACTTAAACTGAAAAAAAAATCCTACTCTCCAAACTCTCTCCTATTTTTCAAACAATCTTCAATTTGTTTCTGCCATATAGAAGCATGATTAACCACCAAAATGCATTCTTCCTTCCTTCCAGACTCTAGTCATCCTGGACTTTTGTAGATTGCCACACAAGGTCAACATCTTGTTTGTGCTGTTTATATACCAGTTCCTTAGCTGCTCTGCGGAGTCTGCTTGCTTGCAAGTGCTATAAAGATAGATGTCCCTTAAGAATAATAATCAAGCTCTTTAATAGCTTTTTCAATAAACAATTTGTAAATGTGTATATTACATACCTCAGATCAATACCGCATAACAGATAATCTAGCAATGATTTTTTCCCACTGATAATCAGAAAGCACATTTTTACACAAACAGAGACAAACCATATCTGAAAGCATTCCTTCAATTCTGCTTCTGGTCTTTTTATTCCCAAGCCAGGCTCTAATTGCAGACAAATTTATCTATGTCAGAACATACTGATAAACAACTCCACAACATTATTGACCTCAAGAAACATAAGAAATCAGCTTGTCAGTTTGAGTGTTGTTGTTTTTTTTTATTTTATTTGAATGTTGACTTCTGCTTTACAATATTTCACCTCTGTATTTGCAAGTTTTTTTTCATTTTTAAAATCTTTTTAACAGAATTTGATAGAAGTGTGAATATAATGTGTAATGTCATTCCTCTGAACGTGGATCTTCATTATGTATAGATTGATATAAGCTTTGAATTTCTATTTATTTGTTTGAATTCTCTGAAACCTARCTATTATATTCTGTTCAGCTAGTAACTTTCTAGGTACATTTTTCATGATGATTAATAGTTTTACATTATTTCATGAGCTTGCCTTGTTCCATGTGTTCATCTGTTGCCTTTTTCCTTACACTATGAGCTTGATTTGGTTTAGGCATTTTTCTGTTTTTTACTGATGGTCATATAGTGTCAGGTGTAGTGCTACATTGTTCCATAACTATGACAGGTAGTGTCACAAAACTGTAAATAAACAAAGCTTTTGAGTATGGAGTATTTTGTTTTATTTATTTATTAATTTAATCATGAAACCCTTTTTTCTATGAAAATCCTCTTAGTTTTCTATGTCACATTTTAGTGTTCAGCAAGTTTTTCATGCCTGTAATTTCTGTCCTCCTTAGCTTTGATGCATGCCTTGGTGTTTGGCAATGTAACTGCCATAATTCAGAGGATGTACTCCAGATGGTCCCTTTATCACACAAGAACCAAGGATCTAAAAGACTTTATACGTGTCCATCATCTGCCACAGCAGCTAAAGCAAAGGATGCTTGAATATTTCCAAACCACATGGTCTGTCAATAATGGAATCGATTCCAATGAGGTAACCAAAGTGGAGCCAAGGCTCACTTGCTTTTTATGTTTTTTTTTTTTTTTTTAATTATTGACTTACATTGGGGGTTATTTTGAATTTTCTGTTTGTTTTATGTGAAATTGTTTATTAGAACCTGCCTGAAAAATAAAAGTGAGTTATTTCAGAAGGGTTGTGCTCATGAAGCATCCGTTTTGGAACATCATGTTACATGTTAAAATTTCAACAGAGCCAGCTAAGTTCCTCATAATTCATGGATACTGGTGTCAGATTTTGAGTGATGCTAGAAACAGTCTTCAGGCTCTTTGACTTTCARTACATGCTAAAAATCGTCTATTTTTGTTGTTGTTTGGGTTGTTTTTTTTTTTTTTTTTGAACCTCTACTTTACTGTCCTCTCCTCCATCCTGAATTTTCTTTTCTTCATTAAAATCCTGTAAATAAGTGGTTTGACCTGAAATATGCTGTCTTGATGTGAATGCTATTTATTTTCCTATATTTTTCATTAATGACTAACATGTGAAAAATAACATAACATTCAAAAGAAAAAATAATTTTCTGGTTTGTGTGTTAACTTGCTAGCTTTAAATGACTTGTCTAGGTTATATTTTATTATACTTCAGAGGAAATCATGACTTCTCTCAGTTGGAGTTCTGAACTGAATGAACAATTCCCTTCAGACACTGAGTTGTTATATATGTCATTATAAAATTCAATAGCCTCTAAAAGTAATGTGGGAAAAAAAAAAGAAAAGGATTTTCAATAGCATCCTAGCAATGGAAGGAGCCTAATAAGATTTTCAAAGCTATAAAAAAAGCTTAACTGTTCTAGCCTTGTTAGCTTTGATTAAGAATCTGCTTCTGTTTCTATACTTTTTTTGCCCTCAGTACCACTGAAAGTCGGTGGCTGTTGAGCTAGAAGAGCGGCCTTTGGAGAGACCATTAGTATTTCATGCTTCACCGTCCATCCAGACAGCTGCATTGACTAAACATACTTGGTCAAGCATTGGTAAACTTGTGTCACTTAGGTGTGAGGTCCCCCAAAACTAAGAACAGTACCTGAAGTTTTTATGGCAAAAGGAAATATACTAGTTTAGCAGCTCAATGCATTCTCTTAAGATCATCTTTGAGCAGAAAGAAGTTCCTCTCTGTTTGGCTGTTCTGCAACAGATTCTCTGTAAAACTGATAAAAAATGTCATCAGGTGTTAGCCAGACASCTGTGGGAACTTACCTAAAATTAAGTCCAAGAAAAATAGGATCTTTATGCGTATTATTATTATGGATCTTTCTTTCAGCTTCCATAGATTTTTCCACTGCTTCATTCACATTGCCTTTCCATCTCTTCTTCCAGAAGTAAAGTCATTGTATTGTCTAGAAGCAAAATCATTAAAAAAAATAAACAACAACTAAAAAACAATCTGAGGATGATAGGTGAACTATATAGGGCTTTTTCCCCGAAGTAATTCTACTTCCAGGTGTTTTACCACAAAAGAAGCAATAGAGCCTATTAATAAATATTATATAACAATTAAAAAAATACATTTGCAGTGTATATGTCACTTTATATTAATAGATTTTGCCAAACACAAATAAAATGTGCAAAACCACCTACTGTGTTCTAACAACTCAGAACTCAGACAAGGTTAAGTTGTGCAAGAGGGGGAGTCTTTATATATAATGTTTTTCGCTTTCTCGTCCTTTTTTTTAAGGTATATAATTTTTATGTTATTCCTGAAATTTATCAGTGTTTATCAGTATAAAGATTTATAAATAACTAAGACATACACTTTGTTTAAAACGTAAAAAGGAGAGAGGAAAACAAAAACAAGGGGAAATCTTTGCATCAGTACAATATGTGCAGCACCACTAAATCATATCACATCTGCACAAAAGGGGAAATAAATTATTTTGCACTTAAAGTCACCCATTTTTCTCTTTTCTGGACAGCTTTTAAAAGACTTTCCAGATGAGCTGCGTTCGGACATCACCATGCACTTGAACAAGGAGATTTTGCAGCTCTCCCTCTTCGAGTGTGCCAGCCGTGGCTGCCTCAGGTCTTTGTCTCTGCATATCAAAACCTCCTTCTGCGCTCCTGGGGAATACCTCCTCCGGCAGGGAGACGCCCTGCAAGCGATCTACTTCGTGTGCTCAGGGTCCATGGAAGTCCTGAAGGACAGCACGGTGCTGGCCATTCTCGGTAGGTTCATGGCTTCAGAGAGAAAGAAAGGCCAAAAATAGAGAGTGAGTAAATGCTGGTATTAATGAAAAAGTACAGGCATCTTAAGAATATCTCTTAGACCACTATTGACTGATGGTTTATTGTGTCCTTGTCATCTGAGAAAGAATTTGTTCTGATTTAAATCTGCTATTCATGCTCCCCAGAYATCCCTACTTTTTTTTTTTAGTTCAAGCTTCCTTGTTTTTTGCCCTGAGGCTGTGTAATATTTCACTTGAAGCCTCGTTTTGTACTTTTTTAACTCTCACCTTTGTAAGAAAGATAAGGAGRTATCTACTAACTTTTAATAAACTTGTCCCTTTCAACCAATCTGATGGCAGCACTGATGCCTCAGAGGCTATTGGATATACATTCCTAAGCATTTTATGAAAATTGATGAGCAGACCATGTTCCCACTAGTGATCCCAAATGGGAAAGGAGGTAGTATGAACCTGTTCTCATCCTTGGATGAATGTGTAGAAACACACACACTAGTTGTAAAGCAAGCAAAGCTCTGTGGGTACTGACAGCTCACCAAACTACTTTGTAAGCTAATTGATGCTGCCAGCAGTCATCTGAGTTTATTAAAACCGAGGAAGGCCAGAAGTTCTGTTTTAATAAATTCTGTTTACTTGTTGTTTGCTGGATGAGTGCTTTGACTTATCTCGGGTCAAACATCTCTATCTGTAATTTCAGGAACAAGCCTCAGTCCCACAGCTACTAAACAGACTCCTTTTATCTTCAGTTGAGGGGCCATCAGACATTTCTGACTTAGCATTTATAAAGTGCGCTAAGATTTAATTTTTTTTCTAAATGTAAAGAATTATTTATAATGATGTATTTTTGTAGACTTAAATGTATTCCTCTTGCTAATAATTTCTAATATTCTTGTAAAGCAGAATTAAAATGAACATTTCCTTTTTTACTTTCCTTCCTGTCTCGTGAGATTGTACGAGGCTGCTGATAATGCTGCCTTCTGGTCTGCTGTAATTGAATTTCCTTTATTTTACTAGTATTCATTTGATCATTTGATTGCCTTCTTTTTAGAATATAAAAATGATACGTGTTATATTTGTTTCACTAGTGAATTCCTAAATTGGTGAATTTTCATAGCTTACAATCTTAATGTATTACGCAGGTCCACAGATAAAATCATGGACCTGAGTAATCATGGAGTGATTGAGATTAGAAGGGATCTCTGAAAACTACYCAGTCTAAGCCCTGCTCAAAACATGGCCAATTTAGCTCAGCTTGCCTGGGGCCAAGGCCAGTCAAATTTCAAGTATCTTTAAGGTTGGAGATCCCACAGCCTCCTTGGATGGCCTATTTTAAGAGTTTGACCACCCTTGAAGTGAATTCCCTTTTTCCTAATTTCTAATCAGCTTCCTTTGTTGCAGCTTGTGCCTGCTATATCTTGTCCTAATGCTGTGCACCTTGGAGAGAAATCTAACTCTGACTCCACTACACTTTCCCAATCTAAATTCTAAATAAAATATCACTTGATTTGAGAGTCTAAACTTAAGCCATGTCATTGCTATAATTATTTACTGCCTTCCTATTTGAACAACGAAAAACAGAAACAGATTGTTCATGTCTTGAAGTACAAAATCACACCTGCTATTAATTATGAGTATAAATCTTAATTTTATATGTACTTCCTTGATCACCCTTAACTGCCTATAATATTTCACCTGCAAATATAAATACTTTTACATGCAGATACCTTACAATGTTACTGATTATAATGCCAAATATAACTACGTGTTTTCAAATACAACAATTATATTAAGCAGACTTATAATTCAAAGAGGTGTCAAGAATCCATGTTTTTAAGATGATTATTTTTATATTTTCTTTTAGGTAAAGGAGATTTAATTGGAGCAAACTTATCCATTAGGGATCAAGTTATAAAAACAAATGCAGATGTTAAAGCTCTAACGTACTGTGACCTCCAATGCATTATCCTCAAAGGTCTCTTTGAAGTGCTTGACCTTTATCCAGAATATGCTCACAAGTTTGTTGAAGACATACAGCACGATCTCACATACAATCTAAGAGAAGGCCATGAAAGTGATGTAAGTATCTTTAAAGGTCTCAGCTGCTATCATTAACATTAAGATGCTTTTTATAGACAGTTCTTGACATTTTTTCTTAGTAAAGAAATGATACATTGATGACTTTTGATCATTTCATTTGTTGATAACTAAGTCATTACCTACTTGAATTTTAGCTAGGTCATAAACAGAGAACATGCTACTTTCGATGGAAACCAAAAATTCAGAAGAAAATAATCTTTAGTATTTTTTTCCTTTTTTTGGCTTATGCTCTAAAAGAATTTCTAGTTGTATAAAGCATTTGTCTGGATAGAAGCATTTATCTACACATTTCTAGAATTTGATATGCTGTTTGATATGCTGTTATGTTTTTCACTACCACTACATAGTTAAAAATGTTCAGGACATTTTCAAAATGGGAAATAGCACTTTTTGTCACATCTCAACTGCAATATGTTTGTCATTTAAACTAGAAATTTATGTGAAATACCAAAATGTGGTAAAACTTACAGCTGCAAGAAATTCCAGATTAAGAACTGCTGGAAGACAGCTATATGGAATTACCAAAGTGCTTTCATTAAAATCGTGTGGCAAATTCATAATCAGATTTTTCTGCTAGACGTTTTTTGTGAGGTTCTCCTTTTGTGATTTAATCATGTAAGGATATCTCCTTTTGTGGGGACTAGGAAAATGCTTAATGCAGTCAGTATAGTGACGGCTGAACTTTGAAGGTTCAGGTATTTATTTTTTCACTGTGCTTCTTTTTATCCCATGGAGAGTATGAGTATTTGAAATACATGCTATGGATTAGGATACTATCAAAATCATGTATGAACATCATGCCAAGTAGGGAGGGAGAAACATTATCTGGTTGGTTAGMCACAACCCAAAATTACTACCATCCATGCAGTTTAGAGAATTACTCATAGAGAACTATAAAGCCACTGACTATAGCTTGACTGATTCCTGAGAAARTGTCAAGTGCATGCAGAGGTGATCCGTGAGTTATCAGATGGTTTTCTCTCATAGAATGTTAAGAATTAAGATGGATGAAGGTGATGCTTTTGAGAGGATTTGAAAGCTGTGACACAATATTTTGATCTCTGATATAGGGAGATTCTATGTTTGTGTGTCTCTAAGGAAGTTTCAGGAAAAGTTCTGGGTTTAGAGGGTGTTTCCATAGCAAGTTTAATTAATTCATTTGAATACATCAATTTCTCATTTTCCTTGGCTACTTTAAATTAGTGCAAATTTGTAACTGAATATGAATTTAAGCTTCTGAAAAGGTTTCTGCGACAGTTTAGGATTTGGCAAACTGCAAATTGACCTAGCATGAATTTTTCCTCATGATGACTTGCCAAGTATCTTTCATAACATAATTGCTTTTCCCACTATGGTCCACCATAACTGTCTCAGGCTGTAGGTTTCCAAATCCTTTAAGCCAGGGTTAAAATGATGATGATACAGAAAGATATAGTCTCAACCATACACTATCCTCTCTCTTGTTCTGTTTGATCTGCTCATCACTAAGAAAACTGAATAAGGGCTTTTAAATTAATTAAGAAAAAGTGGATCAAATAGGGACAGAAGCAATCAAGAGTTTCCTGATCTTGGAATGTTAATGTTGGCTACTTATAGCTAGCTTTTGTATCTCTCTCTAACTAGAAAGATATCTCTGTGTCTTGTTTGTTTTTTGATCCATTTAGTAAAACAAAGAGGAAGTATAACAGCACAGATTTCATAGCATTGAGGAGAAACTTCTGGTATCTAGTTATAGAAGAATATAAACATTGTCTAAACGATCTTTGAAGAAAAGATCAGGAGATTGTAAGTACAGGAACTGGCAATTATTTAATGTATGTGCAATCATACACATGTAGTAGTGTTATTGTGCCATCTCTTTATATATTCCTAGCACAGCAAGATTTGATTTAGAAAAAGGAAAAAAACAGTTACATTGATTATATAATTTTTTTCTTTCTGTGGAAATTTTGATAGAGAATAGTAACCTACTGTACTAGTAACCATTCTTGTAAATGTATTGAGTCATATCAGGACATTTGGGAAAGCTAATTTATTTGGTAGCTGAAGGGATGACGTTAAACAATTCAAACATTTAAATGTTTCAATCAATTTGTTATTATGGTCATAATGTACTTTGCACAAATTTCTACCTCTTCCCCATCCCAAATAGTTTTGCATCGTATACTWTAGATTGCACTTATAGTGGAGAGTGAATTATATATCTGATCTGATGAGACAAAGCAGACATAATAAGGCTCTTGCAATATCTAATATAATTATATGAAAGAAACTGGAAATTTTACTATCCAGTAACCCTGAAAAACATATGCTATTCTGTATATTTAAAGAGCAGTAAAAGATGTTCATAACTCTGAACTATCATAACTCTGAACTATCTATCCTATGAGAAACTTAGGATAGGTAAAATATCATTATAAGCCTGGTAGCAACTTGTTGTTACTGTTTATTTCTTATGTCTACACAAAAATGACCATAGTCTACATAATTATTCATCTGCTAAAAAAAAAAAAAAAAGAAGGCTTGGTACAACCTGACTGATCAAAGTCCAGGAGATGTCCTTGACTCCTATGGATTCTTCATGCTGTAATGAAGTCCCAAAGGAAGACCTAAAACCAGCACAGTCTTTGACTCCTTAGAGAAAATGTGTCTTTTTCTGGAAGGAAAGATGATATTCCTGAAGACTTGAAAATCTTATCTTTGCTGAAAGTATAGGTARTTAATAAGAACCACTTTTTCCTATGTAGCATTGAGGTTAGTACCTTTACAGTGAACTTCCTTTCCTCTTCTATGAAAGAAGTAAAGGCTATTCTCTTTAAAAAATAAATACTGTCCCTCTGAAACAGGGAGAATGTGGTTCCTTGGAGTGTATCCACTGTATAAGTGAAACATAATGACAGAAAGAAACTGTGTTAGAAATTCTTATGTTGGAAACACTGAGTGTCCCTGATAGGTTCTCTAATTATAAAAATGAAAAGATAAGAAAAAAAATAAGAMAATTAAGAAATGTTACCAAAATGCAATAAAGACAAAGCATCTTCACTGTCTTCCGCCCACCTAACCCTCTTCCCCACCTCCCCACCACCACTAGAAAAGGCATTTTCTGAAAAATGGGTTTTAATTCTTGTCCTTTTGAAATGCTGGTATGTGGAACTTACTAAACTTTAAAGATTTTTTTTTAAATATAATCAAGCTCTGGTTGCTATTAGCAATACCACACAAACTGCAAGGGCTATCCGTTCTTTTCTACTGGGCAACCTGAGAACAAGCCAAACTGATGATTCCTGAATGTGAAAACAGCTCTAAGAGCTCTGTAGCATTAARTAGGGACACATCTGGGAAGGAGGAGATCTGCAACTTCTGCTCAAAAATATGCTCTCTGGGCCTCCATTCTCTCCAGGCAAGCATTAAACATTCACTTTAAAAGCATACACATGTAAGCTTTTATCCTTCTTTATTTCTTGTTTATTTCTAGACTTTTATCTTTTTTTTTTTTTTTCTAAGTGCTACCAAGTGGTTTTGTTCCTGTAGGCAAGAGAAATGGATAGTAAAAAAATACTTTGAATGAAAACACAAAGTTGAGCTACAAGTCTCCCTATTCAGTCTGTACATTATTCATTTGACATGAATTTGTTCTTTCCTCTTCAGTCATGATTTTTCTAATAACAGCTGTGTTGAACATCAGTGCTGTTTTCCAATAAAGTAATAACTCAAAAGGAGTTCTGTTACATATCTGATTGTCTATTATTCATAAACCATGGAAAGTGAATATGATTTCTGATTTTAGTATCTCTAGTTTTTTTGGTGTCTGCATAATAAATAGTCTATAGATATAAAGAAACAGATCAAAGTTTCTTATGTGAAATACTGTAGATTCTATGGAAGAAGTAACAATGAATTTTTTTTAAATGCTTGCTTTTAATTTTGACAAGTACTGCAAAAGAAAACTTCAGTCACATAATCACTTATTCATATGTTTAATTTCAGGATACCAAAAATCTACTTTTTTTTGGATATTACCTATGTGCTTATAACAGAATATTCAAGGACTGTGCTAAAGTGCTAGGTTCTAAAGTAGCTCTTACCACAGTGCTACATTTTGCTATAATTCCTCCACTCCAGCCTAGATCACAGTTCATCTGGTACACTGGAGAACAATAGAAGATCACAAAATATTTTCCATAATAAATAATTTCCATGAAAKACTTCCAAATAATCACAACTATTTTTTAATAAGGAAATGAATTTTTCCACATTGCCCAGTGGCAGTATAGAAAGGAGTGAGTACATAGATGGGTAAAAAACCCTTCGCTGTTTACAAGTATGGATTGATGTCTTTAGGAAAATTTGCCATGTTTTAAGCAAACTTGCATGTAGTTAATCACACAACTTTGTTAGCAGCTTGTAGAGCAGCAGATCATGTATGTACGTACGTACCACTGTAGGGGTAATTGCAGTATCACTGATGCATGGTGTCTGTGCCATAATAAGTATAAATTTGGCAAAAGAAATCCTCATTCAGTAGTGCTTTTCTGTGTTCCTATATAACCAGTATTACAAGTGAATAGAGAAGCGAAAAAATACCTCACAGCAACAGAAGTCTAATATTTTTATCCATTTTATTAATCTTAAGGAAACTTAAATATTCCTGATTATTATCCTTCTGTACATAAGCATTTGGAAGTCACAGAAAATAGAACCCCATTGTTCTAGCAGCCAGCYGAAGTCCCTGGTAACCATCTTCCCCATCCTGCCTGCCTAACAGCTTCTGTAGAATCATTTTGCCTTTATAATTCTTTCTGTATGAGAGGGAGGTCTGCAAAAATCTCATCTTCTCAGTGGGCGTAGTATAGGAATCAATGAACTCCTCACTCTATCAAAAACTAAAATCACTATAAAATTATGACCGCGTAATTGGCTTTGAGACATGACTCTTGAAGTGTTCATCAAAATAGGTTTCCCAGCAGTCTGACTGTGTAGCCCACTCTGCAATCAGTGCTACTGTGAAATATTGCTCATGCTTTACAAGCTGTGTCAGTTTAATTTTTTTTCATACTTTTCATACTTTCAGGGAACACCTGGTCCTTTTTTTGTCTGTTTGTTTTTCTTTCCCTTTTGTCTCTTCCTTCTATTTCTTCTTCTTTCTTCTCTCTTTATTTCCCTCTCTTTTTTCCTTCACTTCTCTTTCCTTTCCAAAATAAATACCCCTCTTGCTGAAACAGGCAATAATAACATAACCTCTTTATTATTTCTGTGGAAGGACAAGTAGCAGGGTCCTGCAGCTATAGAAGGGCATGTGACTATCTTTAAAAGAAGTTGTTTACAGGAAAAAAAAAAAAGAAAGAAATTGTTGTCTGATTTTAAATGATTAAGAAACATTTTGCCTTTTCCATCTGGCTCCTTGCAAAGTATTTCACAGTTCTTCTTATTTATGACACTAAGCATATTTTGATGGAGCCTTGGCTGTCTAAAGATAGATGACCGTGATGGTCAGTAGTCATGGCTCACTGATGCAATTAGATCTTTTCAATTGTTTAGTATTGTTTTCCACTAGTCCTTCTTGTTTTACAAGTCTTTTACTTTACACCAAATGAATAAGGAAGGACTTTTAAGAATGGACTACAGGAAGTTGAAGAGGACAAAAGGAGAATAATCCATTGAGTTTTGTCTGACATGTATATGACTCACCTTAAAATACCTATGCCTGTGGGCAACCTCTGCCTCCTGTTACTGGCTTAACAGATAGGAATTATCATCATTAATTAGACATTATTTGCAGTAAGACTATCAAATGCTTTTATTATATATATGTTATTCGAATTTTCACAATTGAACCTAAGCAGTTTCTACAAAAAAATAAACAATTTTTTTTTGTATTTAGCATCAAAATGTTTAAATAAGTGACAAAAGTTCTTCTAATTTTAGCTTTTGATTCATTTTGAGCTCTCTCCATTCTCGTTCATTTCACTTCTTCGGATTACTGCATTCTGCCTCAGATTATAAAGCTTAATCAAAGAGTTACATGTAGAAATAATCCAGGATATTAAAACAGCTTATTGATGTTTTTAGAATGTGATGTGAGAAGGATATAAAACACTGTGCCAAACAGTGTTTTAGGTAGGAAAAATTGCTGGCTATCAAAGAGTACTGCTTTGGAAACTAACCATTTCTATTTTAATTATGCAGGGATGTTAATATACTTTTGCTAATATGCTGCACTATGCCTATATATAACCTTTATAATATTGGTATTGCATCTTTATTCCTGCATTGGAAAAATGGAAAATAAAACTAACCTTTATATATCTTCTACTTTACAATACATGATATAAGAGATGCTTTTTGATATTCACATTTATTTTACATTGATACAGTAAAGATCAATAAGTAGCCTAAATCTGGAAACATTCTTCAGTAACCTATACTGTGTAAGGCAAAATCCATTTATGAAGAAAATAAGAATAATTGTGAAGTTTCAGTTCTGAAGTTTCCAAGTGCCTTTGAAATGTAGTGACCATGCTGGAATGGCTAACATGATAAAGTTGCTGTATCACTTGCATAGCCATTATAACCTCAGAATACATGCTGAAGTATGTGAAATTACAATATGATCTAGTCTTCAAGCAAACTGCCTATAATCAGAGCAACCTGCACATCATAGAGCAACCTGCACATTCTACATGGTTTCAGGTTCCAATTTATAGAAATGTTAATATTTTATTACAACTTTTTAATGATATAGAAGTAATACATCAGAATATTTTCCATTTTGTTCTTCTCTACCTTTATTCAGTAAAACCAAAACTACAGAAACTACCTATATAACTATAACTGGAGTTCTTCTGAAAATTCAACTCTTACCTAAGACATAGGTCACTGTTTGAACGCTGTGAGAAATAACATAGTTACTGTGCTAACATAGACATGTATATGTTCATACACAAAGATTAGAGGAAGGGAGAAAATGAGACAGCTTAGCAGAAAGCAAAGCTTTACTTCACAGGGACACTATGCCTTGGGGTTTTTTTGTGTCTCTTGTTATTAGATACTTTCTCAGTGAACCCTGTGTTAAGTCTATTCTGCAAACAGATCAGAAGCACCTTCAGAAATGCCACGTCTGCTACTTAACTATTTGGCTCATTCTCCTCAGATATTTGGCTTTATGACAGAAATGTCAGAGATAGTCAAGCACTGGCCATTTAATAATAGCTCTTTGTAGTCCAATATTTCCTGTGTTGCTTCTATGATAAGAGGCATTAGCTCATTTCATGTAGAATCCTGAACTACCACCTGAAGGTGACACTGTGTTTTTGGAGACACTGCATTGTGTATAGAGGTCCTCTCAATCCCAGTAGTAACTCATAAACTCAAAGAGAAGAATACCAATCTAAAGATGAAGTAGAATTTACAAATGCAGAGTTTTAATCCCCAGGTTGTATATTCAGTCTAAATAGTAAAGCTAATTGATTTCTTAAGTGCTGTTGCTTCTATAATGGCCATATATGCATAGAGCAAAAAGGTCTGAGAGAATACTTTTGAATGAAAAGCACTGTGTTATTAATGAATCAATTTTATTTTAGCAGCTCCTTCTGCCTTTTTTGCATTCATTGTTTATCTCTGTTAACCCTGACATTTATTTTTTTTCCTGATTGTCCAGGACTCTGAAATGGATTTCAGTTGTCATTAGCAAAACTATGTCTTGCACAGATGGCACAATCATTCAGACATGTCAAGACTTATTGCTGGATCCTCTTCACGGGATGCTTTGGCTTTGTAACCTTCTGCAGGGGCTTATATTATGAAATTACTGTCTGGGAGATGGTGCCAGAAGGAGTATTGGAATGATTCTTGTTTACAGCGTGGGCACTTTGAATCAATTTCTGTTGCCTTTTAAAATTTTTTTCCTAATCTATCCATTATTCACATCCCTATTATGATCATGTATAGCAACCAACTGAATAGGCTTAAAACCCAACTCAAAATGCTTGTTCTTGTTTACTGCCCTTTTATTATAAAAACAAGCAGAAGAATGGGTAGTTTATATGAAAGAAAATGAGTGTGAACAAGAATTTGAATGCATCTAGGTATGGCCTGATGGACATATAGGACCAGTGCACATGCAATCAGAAGGCAGTGGAGTTATATAAAACTGTAGGCATTGGGATTTGTTGGAAAGGAAGGTAGAAAGATATAGGAATGATTAAATTTCCACATAGCTGTTCTGAAATCTTTTTTTGTGTTTGTTTTCAATGCATTTGCAAAGGAAAGTAGACCAAAGAACTTTTACCATAGAAAGATCATTTTTTATCTTACCTTATATAAGTAAGTTATTTTGATAGAATTAGTATAGGCCTTCTTTTTCAATTAACTAATCTTTCCAAAATCTGTTTTCTAAACAGTGTGAAAAGATGTGTTAAATCACGTTATTCCGATGGCTACAGTCTTAGCCTTGGCATACTCATAATAGAAAACAAGGCAGGAAAGACTTATTTTCTGAGTCAGGTTCATTTCATTTTACACTGTGCTACTTTAAAAACTGAAGTATTTTTTCTGTTTACTTATTTGAGTACCCAGGTTGTTTTAGTTTCTAACCTAGGTAGCTCTTCCTGAGTAATGAAGCTGCCAAAATCTTCAAAAGGCTTAGATTTTTTGTACTATGTGTCCATGCAATAAATTGCATCTCAGGAAAATGAAGCTAGGTTGGACCCCTTACTTAACAATGTTCATACTTTGCCTTCTGGTATTTTCATATGCCAGGACATGACTTCATGCCCTGAGGTAAAAATCACGCCACTCCTTTACTGTGAAAGTTATTGTAAGAGTGCTGTCTTTGAAGTCAGCGATTTTATTTAAATATATATAAAACATCCAATTTTGATTTTAATATAAACTTAAAGGTATAAAAATAGAAGCTACCTCACACGGATTTACAGCCTTGAATTAGAGACTTTAGTCAGTTATTAATACAAAGTCCTGCAAACATACATGAGTTTGAGTAGTGTAAATTTAAAGAATTCACAGATTCACAGATTCACAGAATATTTAAGGTTGGAAGGGACCTCTACAGATCATCTAGTCCAACCTTCCTGCTCAAGCAGGCACACCTACAGCATGTGGCACAGGGTGGCATCCAGGCGGGTTTTGAAGACCTCCAGAGTAGGAGACTCCACAACCTCCCTGGGCAGCCTGTTCCACTGCTCTGTCACCCTAACAGTAAAGAAGTTGCTCCTCACCTGGAGACGGAACTTCTTGTGTTTCAGCTTGTGGCCATTACCCCTCGTCCTATCGCTGGCCACCAGTGAGAACAGCCTGTCCCCTTCCTCCCTGCATTCTCCCTTCCTGRACTTATACATATTAATCATATCCCCTCTGAGCCGTCTCTTCTCCAGAGAAAACAGGCCCAGMTCACTCAGCCTCTCTTCATACGAGAGATGTTCCATTCCCTTAATCATCCTGGTTGCCCTTCTCTGGACCCTCTCGAGAAGCTCCACGTCCCTCCTATACTGGGGAGCCCAGAACTGCACACAGTACTCCAGGTGCGGCCTCACCAGAGCTGAGKAGAGGGGCAGAATCACCTCCCTTGACCTGCTGGCAACACTCCTCCTGATGCAGGCCAGGATCCCATTGGCCKYCTTGGCCACGAGGGCACACTGCTSACTCATGGTTAACTTRGTGTCAACCAGGACTCCCAGGTCCCTCTCCGTGGAGGTGCTTTCCAGCAGGTCSACCCCTAATCTGTACTGATGCCTGGGGTTATTCCTCCCCAGGTGGAGGACCCTGCACTTGTCCTTATTGAACCTCAKGAGGTTCCTCTCTGCCCAACTCTCCAGCCTGTCCAGGTCCCTCTGGATGGCAGCACAGCCCTCCGGAGTGTCGGCCACTCCACCCAGCTTGGTGTCATCTGCAAACTTGCTAAGGGTGCATTCCGTGCCCTTGTCCAGGTCATTGATAAACAAGTTGAACAGCCCTGGGCCCAGTACTGACCCCTGGGGGACACCACTGGCCACAGGCCTCCAACTGGACTCGGCCCCATTTATGACCACCCTCTGAGCTCTGCCATCCAGCCAGCCCTCGATCCACCGCACCGTGCACTCGTCATGTACTCGAATTGTATTTGAGTTAAGAGACTTTTCTGAATTGCTTTGTCATTGGTCTGTGATTCAAAAGATTTTGATATTTCATTGAAAAAAACTTCCCAATTGCAAAAAAATGGGGTCTGAACATGTGTGAGGCACTAAGCTTTTCAATGGTACAGTAATCCCTTATTATGTGCTCATATCTTTTCCATTACCATACAGTGAGTTTGCAAAGAGCAGAACATATGGCATGTATTCTGTTCCTCCCCACTGTCTGACATTGCTCCTAAACATTGTGTTTGTTTGTTCCCAAATGCTAACTAAAAGCATTTATATTCTAGCTTGATTTCAAATCCTTTCCTGAAACAGTGTTTTACCCTTTTAACCTCAGATGCAAAGTATTATTCATATAATTTGGGAAACTAGACTTACAAGAAAGTCAGTGAAATTGTATTTCTACCTCTCAGGAATGATGATAGGGAAGGCAATAATAAGGCAGCCAATAAAAGCTGATAACATTTTTTCAAGCCTGAAAAATACAGATTTACCTACTTGGATATTTTCTGCTTTACCCTCAAATTTAGCTGCATCTCTATATTTCTCCTTTTATCATTTTATAACTTTAATTTATGTCTTGGTTTGTCTACAGTATCCCTTAGAAATTCTTTTATTAAGGTCACTGTCCTTTGGCCATGGAATAAATCATCTTGAGATCACTGGGTTCTAATAGCAAACAGCTAATGTTTTCAGATGTCAAAATGCCCTTTTTGTGTTTTCAATTAGCAGTGGTAAAGATTACTAAATTGTTAAGCTTCATTTATTCACAGATTAAATGATGACAAGAACATAGATTTAAGACTATGTTCACAAAAGAAATTAATATGATTCTGCTTTCGGTACTTGATCCATTTCCATTTCATCTTGTGAAATTAATTTTAGTGGTTGGTTGGTTTTACAAAGTGTAGCAATTAAATTAGGGCTGCAATTAAAATAAACCGCTTAAGAGTATTTCACACATCTTATCCTGATGACACTCATTTTTATCTAATGGGTAATAGAGAAAATACCTGTTTTTTCCCTGCTGCCCTTATCCTTTTACATGCTACTTCCCTGTAAAACTACTACTTTCATTTAAAAGACCATAACATTAGCCATCTTGAACTCTATTTTTATATAAACACAAAGACATAAAGTAGACATACTTTACATACAACATACTTTACATACATACTTTACATAAAACATAAAGCCTGTTGACCTAAACAAAAAGTTTTAGCAGACAGAAACTAGGACAATTCTTCATTTTCATCATAATTCTCTTCTGTGATACTGCCTTTGTAGAGAGATAAATGTATGTACATGATTAAGTCTTTAAATTTACTGGCTTTACCTTTTTTGTTTCCAAAAACCTTTTCTTTTATAAATTTGTTTTTCCTCTTTGAGAATGGTATTTTGGTGGGGAGAGAGAGAGAGAGATCAAGAAAGGACTGGCTGGAATAGGTGAGGGATGGCTTACTGCGGGAATTCTGCCTGGTCACAGATTAACTATAGTTCCTTTTATTCATTTTTAAACTGCCAAGCCATAAAACTCATGCCTTAGCTTTATGTACTAAGGACATAATATTCAATGTTATAAGCAATAAATGCAGTTGCAGTGGATTAAGGAGAAATTAGAACCTTCCTTGGTGTGGTTTCCATGATTGGACAAGATGTTTTTAGGTGTAGAGACTCTCTGGAAGTATGTCTACGTCACTCAGAAGGGCTTGAAGAATTTGAGGAAATGAAAGAAGAAAATCTAAGGAAATGTGTCACCTGGTCTCTGATCATACCTGTCCTCTTATGCCTTTCTACCTTCCTCTTAAGGATCCCCCTTCTCCTCCCTGCAGAAAGCAGAAAGATCTTTACCCATACTCAGTCCCCTCTAAAGACTCTGTTAGACAAATTCTTATTCTCTGAACTCTTTTCTTTGTGGAGTTGCTAATGCTTGTGATTGATTTGGAGTTTTAATTAATGCTGCTGCTTAACATTTATATTGCACCTGTGCCTGGAAGACAAGCAAATTGAGAACACACAATTCTGGGCACTCTTGTAAATTAATCTCATGAAACATGTGTGCACATTGCACATCATTCTGTTTTTTAAAATTTCAGTATTTTAGTATATTCCTCATTTCCCTTTTCTCCTAAATCTTGAAGGACATAGTGTTTCTTCAATTGGCATAGATTGCAATTATGATTATATTACATAGACTACAATGGGAGATTTCAACGTCTGAGGTTAGCTTTTCCACTAATGTCGTCTAATATTTTATCAACCTGAGGAAGAACACAGCAATTATTTTATTTAAATAGCCTAATTATTGCAGTTGTTATGTTGGCAATCTGGTGAGTGTTATTGCTAAATTTATGGATACACCTGCTACTGGCTTGACAGATGTGGAGTAGGATTTCTGATTACACAAATTTAAATATTAGTATTATTAGTAAAATATATCATCATATATTAAACTACTAATAATACCAGCATTTTTATGAGAAATTTCAAAACAGATTTTGGGATACCCCGAAGGATCTGTGAAGAAAAAAAAAATCAGCATAGAATGATATTTTCTAAATGTGTGTGCCCAAATACTGTGTATTTACTTCTTCTGAAGACTCTTAGACAACTCAGAAGTCCCAAGGATTCCAGAAAGGTGTGGTATCTTCTACCTGATGAAAATAAATAAGCTGATCCAGTGAATTTTAAATTGAGATATGTTAGGTAGTGTACGCTTTCACATTGGGGTCTTAGAAACATAAAAGCTGAAAACCGCTTCTGAAATCTCTATCTGATGAACTAAGCTGTTCTCATAAACTTGGCACTTGGGTGGTCTAAAACTTGCCTGTGAATAGGATGTGGACTGCTAAATAAACATCGTATTGCTCATGTCAGTCAGTATTCAGCAGCTCCTGTGAATCTTACTGTGAATATTTACACGTTAAACTTACATTATATTTTTCCTTCATGTTTTGCTTTTTTGTTTATTTGTTTGTTYAATCCAAGAAGGAAAATTTTCATATGACTTAATAACTCTTAGCATATGTCTCCAGTGTTATGTTGGTCCAACTTGCTTCAGTCTTATCACTCTCTTTGAAAAATCCCAGAAATAAAGATTTAGGACTTATACTAAAGATTGATCATGTAAATATAAGAATTGGACTGGTACAGGAGCAAAATCCAGGCAGAAGTAGCGGCAAAACAGGAATGGAATGGAATTGCATGGAATTCCACCAGCGCAGCAGTGAGCCATTACCCTCTCCTTCTCCAGGCACACAGTTCACCCATCTATGTTTGTTCACAGGTTTGGAGCTTTAATCCATTTTTTTACTAATGAAAAGAATGTTATTTTTGCTTTTTTTTTTTTTTTTTTTTGAAAGAAAAGCCAAATCTATTCAGATACAGGCTTTGTTCGCAAGGATCAATTTTCCAAGCAGTGTTCTGAGCATGGGGGCTATGTAGCGGCAAAACAGGAATGGAATGGAATTGCATGGAATTCCACCAGCGCAGCAGTGAGCCATTACCCTCTCCTTCTCCAGGCACACAGTTCACCCATCTATGTTTGTTCACAGGTTTGGAGCTTTAATCCATTTTTTTACTAATGAAAAGAATGTTATTTTTGCTTTTTTTTTTTTTTTTAATGAAAGGAAAGCCAAAATCTATTCAGATACAGCTTTGTTCTGCAAGGATCAATTTTCCAAGCAGTGTTCTGAGCATGGGGGCTATGTTGCCACTTAATTTTATGCAGTGATTGTGTCATAAAATTCTTTGCTTCTATCAACAGAAATATTTGGGGTTAGATATCTGCATACTCTTGGAAGCCAATTCTGTGGAGATGTATATATTTATTAGTTTCTTTTACATTTTTCAGGTGATATCAAAATTATCAAACAAGTCTACACTATCTCAGGTATGTTAATCACATTTTAAATATGCAAAGTTGACATAGTGCACAGTATGGTCAAAGGAAAGGTAGAAAGACTCAAAGAGACTTTAGTGGTTTCAGAGCAGACCTGTAAATAGGATCCTGTATCTAGTTATGCCACTGTAGAGTCTATATGAGTTAAAGTTTAGAATATTTTCTTCCAGATGCTGGGGTTAGATACCACAGCACCTATATTTTAAATACGTGTTTACTTAAGCTGAAGTTTAGATTGTGGTCAGAGTTCATACTCTGTAGAATATAGACTGTATCAGAGCCAAGTCCAGTAAAATTTGTTCATCAGATTAGTCTATCTTTCAGTATTATGGTTAACAGCAAGATTGTTATTATATTTTATGTATACAGATCTTTTGATGTTTTAAATTCTTACCTTTTCATACATCTCTGATTGAAATAGCCTAATTCATTACATTTCCTCAATGGATACAAAGAGAAAAGGATTCACTCAATGAAAATATGTTGCCGTACTTAGCAAAATTACGCTCATGTTACTAAATATTAAGACAAATACTGATAGGAATTTAGAACATTTGGATGAATTCCTCAAACCAGCATTTTCGCCCACCCACTTAAGCTTTGTATGAATTTGGGAAACTGAATTGTCAAGAATCTCAAGTTCAGGTTTTGTATGTAAAGTTAACAGTGCTTCCCATCTTTAATGAAGCTAAAAACCTTGAGAGGAATAGCCTGAAAAATAAATAAATAAATAAATAAATAAATAAATAAATAAATACCAACCTTTTTCTGGAGAAAAAAAAAAAAAGTGTTTTTATCAGGCTCTCCTCTTCAGGCTTCTCCTCTTCTCCTCTCCTTATAAATTTAATTTAGGATGTGATTGTGCATTACTTTCCTAGTCCTTTATATTGTACCATTGGAATAAAGGAGATTATTTTAAATTACTTCCCAGTTTTGTTGGTCTGATCTCTATGTTGGTTCATCTCCACAATCACAGCCAATATATTTTCTAACCACAAAACAATAACAAACAATATCTTGTTCTCTTTGACTGCACTTTAGTCAGTACATTAAGAACAGAGTCCCCTCTAGGTCCTCTAAATTGCCTTGTGCACAATACCAGGCATCTACAGGACGTATAGTTTAAATAGATATAATTTTGCTTTTGACGGCTTGGTTCTAAAGTTTACTTTGAAGTTTACTTCAAAGTTAGTGCATTAATGGGATACTTGGTAAACTAAGAGATTTGACCACTGTTCCAGTAGGTACTTCAGGCGCAAAGACTAAGAAAGACAGAAAGGATATCTGGGTTCAAACTGAACTGTAATGGTGTTTACGTGTTATTCATAGCTCTGCATAAAAATGTGAAAATACACAAATTACCAGTCTCACTTCTTTTCTCTTGGTGCATCAGAAATCTGAGTGTTACATTCAGAAGAAACTGCTCCTTGGCAAAGATTTACCTATTCATGCACATGGCTTGTAAATATGGCCATAATCCTTCTTGGTAATAAAATATATTTCAGTGAGTTCATTGGTARTGTTACTAGATGACGTTTTAATGCATTTGTGTCTTTCTCTGTGTGTCTATATCCATACCACTGAGGAGCTAAATAGCAGGAGAGTTCCAAAAGAGCTCTAGTTCTAATAAGAAATAAAACCTATAACAGATCAGGTTTTGATCCAGTATGAACATTAAAAGATATTATGTTCCTACAGGAGTAGGCTTTGCATTTTATGTTAATATGTATTATCTGCTATTTTAGACAGAGCTCAAGGGAAATGGAAATATAAACAAAAGACTTGCATCAATTGTGGAAGATGAAGAGGAGGATGAGGAAGGAGAAGACGAGAACAGCTCTCTTTCACCTATCCATACAAGAAACACAAATTCCTCTCAGCAGAAAAAGGGTGGAAGCAATAAGAGCTACTTAGGGAGAAACTTGAAACAGCTGGCCTCAGGAACCGTGCCGTTCAACTCACCCATCCGTGCTTGCAGTTCAAACCCCTCAAGAACCAAGCATGAAACAGAACTCCATTACTACTCCAGAAAGAAAGAGAAAAACCTTAAGCTACATCTTTCAGCACTGAACAACAGTGGTCCACCAGACCTCAGTCCAAGGCAAGAGTTGTGAATTGTTTTCTTCTTCTTTATTGTGTAACTTTGTTAGAGAATGGTATGTATAGTAAATATTAGGAAACATTTATTGTTCTTTAATAGTTACTACTTTCTTGAAATGTCAACATTTCATTAATCCTGCAGAGAAGGAAAAGTCCTAATATTATAGGAACTATCACTATACAGAATTTTATATATTTAGGGCTCTGTTGAGAGGTAACCAATTTCTAAAGCCATTTAGATGGCTTTCTAAAGCCATTTAGAAAGCAAGTAAATAATAATAATGCATAACAGTGTAAACATAAAAATTACTATAAATGAGGACTCTAATGGAAAACTACTGCCTAGAAATTTTAGAAAATATTTCAGGCTTTTTAACATTTGAGAAGGGAAACTTGATGCTAGACGTCATATAGAAAGGAACTGCATAGTTGAGAAAATATGTTCTATTACTACGACAAAACAAAAGTTTTATAATGGTTTATTGCAGTACCAATACTGCATAATTTTAAATATTTATATTTTTTTACTAGTCAAATTATTTATGGAACTCATTTCCAGATTGTTGCAATATAATCAGTAATTGCTAACCACCCAAGAATTTTGGGACTAGTTCTTCATGTAAATTATAGTCACTTCCCTGATATTTGAGAAACTGCAGCAGTTGACCTTTCAGTTCAGGTTTTGGGTTCTGTAATTTGAAATATTTTGCATTTTCAAAAACTTTCTTTGTTTACGTGGAGCAGAGTAGTGGTTTCAGCAACTTAGTATTACAAACATGACATTGCTGCGGCTTGACCAATATTTGTTTAGCTCTGTTAAGGCACTAGTTCCCAAGGATGTGATGATAAAGTCTTCACATGAAAAAGTATAAAGCAATCTTTCTCCTTCATCCTATATTTGATCAGTATATAGACAGGTTTCAAATAGAGGCAAGTAACAAGTGGATTCTTGTTTTGCCAAGGCAACAGGAGGAATATGTGGAAAACTCTCCTACATTACTAAAAGTGAAATGTGTAATGGAAAATGTTTCATTTCTTTTGTAGATATCTGATGAATTTGATTCAGGTCAGCTATCACTGAAGGTCATTATACTTTGCCAAACAAGCAGTAATTCAGGGAAAAGATATCTTTCATATTTTCACTTGAAATACAATTTGATTCATTATAGATCTGAACACATACAGCCAGGCTACAAAAGCCTTGGGTGCCAAAACAAATGTGGAACAAATTTTGTTGCATACATTATTTCTATAATAATATATATATGTTTTATATATATATATATTTATATATACTGTTTTTAACTGTATTCCTTTTAATAGGCTGGAACATCGGCTTGTAAAATACAGGCTTTTGGGATCTGATTTCAAGACAAAAATTATTTACTAAATAAGACAATTCCAGACATATTATTTACTAAAATACAGTGCTTATATATTCAGAACATTGAAAATGGCAACAGATTAAAAAACTTTCTTAATAACCATTTTTAATGACAATGAGAAAAATAAGATCTTAATAATAGTCCTAATTTTTGTGTGCTTCTGAACAGAAGTGTAAGTAAGGGGATATGAAGAAATTGGCTTGGGCTTAAGTGCCCAATCAGTACAGCCAAGGTGATTTTTAAAAGAATGCTGAACTAGATTTAAAAAAAGACCTTTTCTAGTTAGATCAGATAACAGTGACATTGCAGGCCAGGTCTAGAAATGCATTTTTGYCTTCAGCCTGCATACAAAACTGCTCTGTGCAAGCAAGTGAGATTTAACCTAATCTTAATTTAAGAATAGCTGTCTGTACTATGAACCTCTTTGGACTGTGGTGTACAGAGACACTCCAGTAAATCCATTTGCCCAGGCTTCGAGTCTACTTAAATAACAGAAAGCTTAAATTTAGAGCCTGATGTGAGTAGGGAGATTTATATTTCACAGCAGCACAGTGAAGGAGCATATTTAGGTTTGCATAGCAGAAGGAAGAACACCAATAAACTACCTTAGATAGTTTGTTTTTACTATATTTACATTCAATATAAGTTCTGTTAGGGCCCAGGCTATGCAGCAAAAGTTGTGGTGGGTTTCAAACTGATTAATTATGTTTGGTCTCATATCATTTGTTCCAAGAGTAAATTTAATCCTTAGTGACTTACAAGAAATTATATCAACATAAGAGTTCTTATATTTTTCTAAATATAGTGCAATTCAAAATTCACCGTTTCTTAAAAAAAAAAATCCCTTCAGAGATAAGTTTGAGAATAATTATGAATGTGATCTTTATGGAGCTGCTTAAAACCTCTATCATCAAGCCCCTACATTTTTTTCCAGAATTGTTGATGGAATTGAAGATGGAAATCGTAATGAGGAAAGCCAAACCTTTGACTTCAGCTCTGATCAGATCAGGCAGGAATCCAGGGTATCTCCTACAATTGGAGGTAGGTGTAGTCTGAGAAATCATTCAGTAGAAAAAACAGTTTTCATAATTGCTACTTGTTCTCCTTTGCTTATTTTTTTCTTAAAAGGATAATTCCTTGCAAGTGGCATAAATGGGTATAATGTGTAACTATATTCAGTACCATTTACTGGCCCCTCTAGAAAAATACAACAAGGCCTATAGGTCAACTTTCCTTCTCCCATTAACAGCTGGTCGTGATAGGCAGCTTACAAGGAATTCTGTATTTTCCTGAATTATATATAAGGTAGTAATACTGCAGGATCAGCTGTAGGTCTGATGCTTCCAGACCTCTGAGCATGGAAGGTACATAACAAATGGCAAAATTCAATATTGAGGCATTTTAATATCGAATGAAAAAAATCACAAAAAGGCAAATTTGACATCTAAGTTTTGTTAAATTGGGGTGGGGCAGGAGAGATTGGAGCATCATGCTTTTCAAAAAGTGAAAAACACTCCTTCTTGTGTGGTTTTGTGTGGGAGTGAAAACATGAATAGCAGGTGGTATTAGGCAGCTTTAAATGACCTGCACTGTGTCAAGTTTGGTGAAACAGCAGCACAGAGAAACAAAAGAGGCCAGGAAAAATAAAAAGAAATTTGAAAGAGAGAGAGAACATAGTGGACTAATGCTGAAGTGAAATACCCAGAACAGTTTTACACCTTTTGCACAGATGCATAGAGGTCATAAGGTCACATCACTTCCCCACAAAGTAAAACACACATCACTTCCCCACAAAGTAAAACAGAGGTGTCACACCACCGTTACCAGCACTGTCGTTCTTGATCGTTGCAGTCTGAGCCTGGAGCAAGGAGTACAGCTTAGCTCATTTGCACCTTTCTTACACATTTTTTTCTGAGTATTTTATACTGAGTATTTTATTTTCATTTGATCCAAGCAAAAGCTAGATCCAAACTTAAAGTGATTGACAAGTGATAGACTGACATTTCTAAATCCAAGTTGTTATACATCTCTCATTTACATGTAATTCAATTATTTTCAGAAGCMGAAATTGGTGCAGCTGTGCTTGTTATCAAAGCAGAAGAGACCAAACAGCAGATCAGTAGACTTAATAATGAGGTAAGGAAATAGAGAGGGAGTGGGAGGGATTAACAATGATTCGAGGAATGCTGGGGGTGGAGGAAAAAGAAAAAAGAACTTGTGAGTCTAATAAATGTGGGTTTGATTTTGAAAAACTGGATAAGGTTATTAAATCCAGTAAAGCTCAAGATTTAAAACTTTTTCAAAGAGTTATTTGCTGCAGAAAAACTATATAAAACCTTGTGTCATATGCTTGAGTCAAAAATAATTTAAAGCTAGATTAACATAGTTAGTACACCCAATTTTATTTAGGATTTTTTCTCTTGTTCCTCTCACACTACTTGAGCATTATCAGAACTAAACAGATATTCATCCATTCCTGCTCAGGGAATTTGTCCTGAAAAATACAGGGTTGATATTACTCAACTGTGTTTTCCATCCTTCCCCCCAAATAACTTCAAACTTGTAGCCCACTATCAATCTGACACTTAGAGGAGAGTTTCTCTGGCTGAAAAAAAAAATCTTTTGTAATACCATGTTTTCAGTTTGTTTGATTTGGTTCATATCTCCAGTCACTGCAGTACTTCACCTTACAAAATGAAAGCATCTTACAAAATGAAAGCAAGAATTTAGAGACAATTTTATCAATTCATATGAGGAAACATTTAAATGTGTACTTTTTGAAGTCCAGCTACACACCTTGCATCATTTTTTTTATCTCTTTTGCTAGCACAGACATTAAGATTTTTTTTTTGCATTCTGTTTACAGAATAAAATGTTTAAATACATTTTATTTATGTATTATTATATTGCGATATGTGAAGTAGTGAGATTATAAATGTCACTTTATGTCTTTGTGTAAAATGTCTGTTACAGGAGGATCAGGTTGCTTTAATCAGATAGCTTACAGGTCCTAAATTTCAATTGTAGGTATGTATGGCTAGAGTACTCTGAATGCATTTATTTTTCTAATAAATATTTATCTATTTATTTATTTTCCTAAGTCCCTTAGCAAAAATAATAGCATTATGCATTCTATCTAAGCAAGTTTATTAAATAAGAACACATTTATACGTGTGAGCAAGCTGAAGTCTGTGTGACATAGACATAAAATATGGAACAAAACTGGCTTGGGACAAAAAAAAAGTGTGGGACTAGCTGGTGTGAATTTAGACTTAAGGTAACATTCAGGGATCAGCTCCCAAAGAGGTGGGTATCCCCCAAATTGTTCCATGGATCAAAATCTACATTGAATCTGTGTCCTTAGAAGACTCTGTATTGCCCATTTTATATGGTTGTATATCCACATACTCAAACATTCCCCTAAGAGTTTACAAACCAGTGATTTGCTACCTATTTAAATGAGTCTATGAATAGCCTTCACCACTCATACTACTAGAGCAGACTGACTGCCAATAGTAGTTAAAATGCTAGCAGACCTAGAATTTTAACTTTTCTGTTAAGACATGCAGCCTCCTTTTTAAAAAAAGAAACTGGGACAAAACAGGTCAAAAGTAGCCAGCAGCAGCAAACATCACGATTAATACATTTTCTAGTGGAGATCAAAAAGATTAATCAGCAAATGTAGTAATAAGTGTGTTTCAAGAAAGGCAATTGCATTACAACAGTTCACTAGATAGCTTTAAACTCTTTCATCTGGTTGTTGGGGGAAACAGACATGTGTCTGTCCCTTTAGACATTCAGGACAGTGTTTTGTTAGCAAAGGACATAAAAGAGTGTACAGCTAAATCAACAAAAGCTGCACCCATCTGAGATAAGCACTGGAATTCTTGGCCACATTTCAGTTGTATGACATAATCCAAAGGGAAGATCAGATACTTAAGAATGAGACTTACAAAAGATGTTAAGGACAAGTGATTTAAGCCTTGATTCCACTTTTTAATGTTTATTTGGTATTAACTTCAGGAATAACAGAGCCACTTATTTCCTCTAAGGATCCTCAGATAGAATGGTTCTCCTGGAGCTGGGTAGCAAAGACAGCAAAACCTCTTTCTTATGCAAAAGAACAGAAACTTCAACATGCCCCAAATTCCTAAGGTACCATGTCCATGGTWTGCCAGCTCAGCTGAGTAGCTCAAACTCACACCCAACTTTTTAATTCCCTCTGCTAGCCTCACTTCTTAGTTTCAACCTGAATGAGAACCAGGCTGGCAGCCAGGACTTTCTGCTCCTGTTCACTATTATAGGGTGAAGTGGAATAGGACTGCTTAATATCTCCCCATGAAAGCTGTTCCATTTAGTCCTCCTCTTTTTTTTTTTTTTTTTTTTTTTTTTTTTTTTTTTTTTCCTTTTCTTTTTTTTTTTTTTTTTTTTTTTTTTTTTTTTTTCCTCCCCCTCTCTCAGTCAGTGAATATTTAGACTGACTTTGATTATAGTTCAGCACAAAGTGATAGAGTTATGGCTTAGGTTCTCACTCTTACAAACGTTCAATTAATTAAGCAACAGTTTAAAGTGACTGAAGATGAAGCTTCAAGATTAAGTGATCCAACAGTTTGACACATTTTCTCAGCTGGAACAAGTTTGATTTAAAGTCCTGATCCAAATCAAGTGAGAATTTAGGACAGTCTTCTGTCTTACAAGTTTATATATTTCTTTTGGAGAGCTGCAGACACACAAGGCAGCACCCAAGGCCCATTTATTTTTCTGAAGATTGATCAGATGAGTGTACACAAACATTCAGTACATTTTTCAGAGGCAATATTTCTCTGAAGCAATCCTACATAACTACTGAAATAAATTGAGTAGCCTACTAAAAATCCTTCCTAATACTCTGAGATACTCTAAAGGCCAAAGGTTCACACTGGGACACTGCCTAGGACACAGTGTCAATGCCTGTACTCTGCTACTCATTTAGTTCTGTGTCATTTCAGTGCAAACTCTGTGAAAGGAGCTTGGAAATACTTTGATTCAAAGAGTAGCAATTAAATCTGGATTATTTAAGATGTAGCAATGTTAAAAATATGAAAATACTCAAGTTTTAGTCATTCTCTTTCTCTACTACTTTGCAGGATATGTGAGTGTAGCTCCTCATGACTCTCATGCTCAGATACACAGAACATAGTTACAGCAGAGCACACAGACTGACTCAGGTTTCTTCCTTCTCATGTCCCAAGTCCTCTCCATGCTTGACTCAGCTCCTGAGCCACACCATACTGCTAAATTAGTCAAAACTAAGAGTCACTGCCAGAAGAGCTACAGTGTTGTGCCTATTGGTTCATCAGACCTCAGCTTGCTTAGCCAATTGGCCCAGGGCACAGACACCTTAAGTGTGGCTCTGCACATATTTGCCCATTGGGAGAGGCKCTCAGAGGTCCAAACATTATCCAGAAACATACATTTGCATTTATAAACATGTATTTATTAACATTTATAAACATTGATATGTACAAAAACAGTGCAAACCAAGAACAAGGCATTACTTAAATAAGGAATTTGCAGGGGGCTTATTTCATATTTTACCACTACTACAGAGTACTTAAGAGATCTACTCACCATTTTTACCCATTCAACTGGAAAATAAACATAAGAAGTATTGCCAGGTTTTGTGCTAGAAAATTGCTTTCTATTTAGCTACACTTTAGAACAGATAGTGGGAACTCAGCTTATTTTAATTTTAGCTTTCTAATTAGCAAGTGCTTAAAATAATCTAAGCGTTAGGAACTTAATTCCGATCAATGAAAGTGAATTCACAGGAATATTTTTCTTTTTTGTTGAAGAGATTCAGCTAACATACTGAACATAAATAAACACTAAGCACACTAAATAAACATTTATTTAGTGATCTAAGTAATCTAGATCAGTTAAATTTTATAATTAGAATATTTTAAACATATATTGCATCCAGTTGCAACCAGTTCTCTCTGAGGAGGGAAAAAATGCATATTTCTTTTTTAGCAGAATAGAGTTATTAATACTAAAAATTCATACACAAGATGCATATTGTAATTTTATAACCAGTGACAAAAAAATGGCAAAATTTGGTAAAGAAGTTAATCAGGTCTATACTTTTACATATGGATTTATTGGAAAAGACCTATCTGTAGCTTGATAATTCATCTGATTTAGAGTAATTGAAAATATTTTGCTTGTAACAAGTTCATAAGCGCATTATCGCATAAGAAAAATGATTTTGCAACAATGAAAACCTAATAATTTGCTCTAGAAAACGTCCTTAAATCAAAATAAATGTAGCAAAAGAGCAAGCTAATGGCACTTATTGTGATAATGAAAAATAAGTGTGAAAAATAAGTGTTTTACCCATTTTATACGAAGTTTTTGTACTTAAAATCCCAAAGTCCTGAAAGAATAGGTAATCTTTCAAGCTAATACCTTTTTTTTCTACACTAGTTTAATGGTTGTGAACAGATGAAGACAAGGGTGGCCGATGTTCTAAAGCTTTTTTTTTTTTTTTTTTTTAATTTTTTTTTTTTTTTAAGGAGGACCTAAGATATACATAGGACAGAGGGCTTACACATCATGGTGGCTCTTCTGTACTTGGTTCTGTACTTGGTGGATAAGACACCATGTCAGACACATAAATGAATCAAGAGAGGAAGCAATGGAGTGTAAAAATTTACTAGGCAAAAGAAGTTGACTTAGTCGTAATACTTCTATTAAAACTTATGATAGGAAATAACCATTATCCAGTTAACTCTAATAGAAATTTATTTAAAATGTCTGTTTTCCTAATACCCTCTATAAATGTCCACATGTAAATTCACCACTATTTGTTTTATGCTTATGAGATACAAGAAAAAGCTGCTGCAATCCTCTTTCTAAAAACAGTTTACACTGTAATACTTTCTAGCATGTCTCAGCAAACCTAATTCCCCCCCGTCTTTCTTTGCTCTTCACATTTTCTAAGACTTACTTAGCAACATTTTCCATTGTCACCAATTTGTTGGGTCTTTTAAAACTCAAAGTATCTTATGCTACACCAACCCAATCAAGAGAGACTAGAAGCCACTTCCTGCATCCGTTTATAAAAACCTGCTTTTGATATGTCCTAGAAGTATGATTACTGCATGCAACGTGACTTAATGAAACTCCCCAATTCCTTTTCTATAATACTCCATATATGCTGTTATTCCCTGTTTTATGCTTATGCTTACATCTCTGACATTTTCCTTTCAGAAGTAATATTTGRCATTTAATTTTGTTGAATTTCATGTTATTGATATTTAAAAGTGTATTTAATGACTAGATGGAATTCACATTCAAATAGTGAATAGAAACAGATTACGATAAGCCCTTAAAAGGCCTGATTTGAAATGTCCTCCCAGAATGACAGCAGACCATTGATCATAAACCATTCCACTCAGGTGTGCATCCAATTCACAGGGATTACATTTAGATCATATTTTTGTAATTGGCATAGGAGAGAGTCATATGGGTGTTAACTTCTCAGTAGTCTTTTGACAAGATATATCAACAGATTCTTATCTATACAGCCAGTTATTTGTTATAGAAGAGAATTAGATTGTTTTGCCATGATATATTCTTGATAAGTTTATATTGCCTGATCTCAGCTATTTTGTTAGGTGCTGATAGAAATTGTTTGCTTAATAACTCCTTATGTCACCACTGGGATCACACACAACTCCTTACCATTTCTTTCAACAGCAGACATTCATTTTTTTTTTTCTCTTCTCCCATCTACCTGGGATTTTTCTGATCCATCATGAGCTCTCAAAAGTCAGTAACAAGTCAGTCAGAGACTCTCTCCGATAACTTCTGAAGCACCTGAGGCAGCAATTTCCAAACTGTCTTATATTCCAATATGGTGACACTGTCCTGATTCTTTTAACCTGAAGGCAAAATTTATATACAACTGTAGCCACGGAATTACTGCTATAGCACTGCAGTTTGGGAACTTCATTTTTAAGGATTGGGGTCTTCTAAGTTTGAATGAATTTAGGTTCTCCAGTCTTTTATGCCTCTTCATTTTGTCTTCACTTTTTTAATATCAGCTTCAGTAACCTAACAGTCTCCAGTCATTTAACCAGACTGGTTGCCCTAAAACTGCCTGAGAATTGTTAGTAAGACAGCAGAGAAACCAGTAACAATTTTTCATATTCATACATGATTTGATGAGGTTCCAGATCTCTAGAGTTACTTTGCTGAAACTGAAACATCATATCACTGCCTAAATATTATACAACGATATGAAGTCAGATTAGTTGCACTGGACTTTTTTCCCAACTAACTTCATTCCTAAAACATCATTAGATCATAAATGTCTGTCCTCACAATGCCAACAGCCACAAAGGTGATGGAAATTGGTAAAAAGTCTTTCTTAGCTTAATTTTCACCACATTCATTCACCAATGCTCTTGTCTATTTGGCTCCTGTAACATGTTCTCCAAAACCTTCCTCTCTCAAGCCATTTTGTCTCTAGGGGCAGGGTGATAATTTAAAAAAAAAATTTAAATCGTATAATGTTTTTGAATTCTTAGTTCAGTGAGTGGAGCTGATTTACAGAAACTATAATAGAACAAGAAATAGAACTACTTTCTTTCCAATTTTGCTCTTGTTCTGTGGAGGATAATAATGTAGCCAAACCCAGCTGTAAGTGTTCTTCTCAACAGCTTTTTAAAAATGTCCCATCAGAAAAATATATACTGTATGTCTGATTACATGAAAATTAATTTGTGTCAGACATATAATTGATGGCCTTTTTACCTGAGGGTGAAGAAAGTGCCTGTGAATTAGCCTTTTCCATTTTTGACAAGTGATTTATCCTTTTGAAGATAAATGTGCCGTCTTGAGTTTTCAGATTACTTTCACTACCATCACTATGAGAAATGATGGGGTTTTTTCCCCCAGCAATAATGACAGTGATTTGACCTAAAATAAATTGACTAGCTGCCCCTTGAGGCAAAGTTCATTTGTGGCCCTCTAGAGTTATTTTTCTTTATTAAAAATAATTGACCCATTTTAGCTTCCTACAATCTTTCCCTTAGGAAGAAGGAAAAAAAATACATTTTGGTGAGCTGGTCATTTTGATGCCTAGATTAGGTTGTTGTTTCCCAGAATATCCCTGTGATGTCGTGAGTAATGTCCCTATTCAGACCTAAACTTGCTTTGCAAAACAAGTATCATTTAAAGACRATTTTTTCTGCGTAGGATGTATTTTTATTGAACTAATTTAATTATTTCAATATGAYACACTTGGTATAACATGTAGGTGTGATAAGGTGAGTCAGTAGACTATTTCCCATATGTATATTAGTTGATTGTATCTCTTTTAATAAAAGATATTGTGTATTGTGCCATGTAATCAGTGCTGATCTTAGAAGAAAAAAAAAAAGAAAGAAAAAAAGGTAAAACGTATTTGAGGAATGTTTGCAAAATGTGCATACTGCATAAATAAGTATTGGAGAATTTTGTTCTACCCTTACAGGTGACAACTTTAACTCAAGAAGTCTCACAGTTAAGTAGAGATATGAAGAATGTGATGCGCCTTCTGGAGAACCTACTGGCACCACAGAAGCCTCCGGGGGTGTGCGCAGTGCACGGCCTGTCCAGGAGCCCGACCACAGGAAGTCTGCAGACTCGCATGGCTTGGACTACRCACCAAACTTGCACGCACATGCAAGCAGGGAACATTGCTTGCACGAAAGCACAACTTTGCCGGGGTAGTACATTGTGTGACATTTGGGATACAGATCTATCTTCGGTAGGCAGCAGTCCCCAAAGAACTGAATCCAACAATCAAAATTCTATGGACAGTGAATTTTACTATACTTCAGGCCTTGAAAGTTCACCCTCCCAGTATCAGGTAAATCAGAAAGATAATCTACAGTTTTTAAGATGCACATCTCCCCACTCRGACACTACCTTGACTCCTCTTCAGTCCATTTCAGCAACTCTTTCTTCTTCAGTATGCTCCTCATCGGAGACGTCGCTGCACCTCGTGCTCCCCAGCAGATCCGAGGAAGGTAGCTTTAGTCAAGGCGCAGTCAGCTCCCTGAGCCTGGAGAACCTGCCAGGATCTTGGGACTTTGAAGGAACAGCAGGAGCAGTTTCAGCACGAGCCACAGATTTCCCATTGGACATTGTGACAAGCACAAGGGATGTTAAAGATAACCAAGCCATAGATGTATAATAAGAAAAAGTTAACTGTTACTCAAAGCATGTTCCACAGCTGCCAGTTTTCTATCTAGAGACTACTGCACAACTGCTTTGTTTGACCTTTTCTCTAACAATCAAGACCTGAAAAAAAAAAAGAAAAAAAAGAAAAGAAAAAAAAAAGAAAAAGAGAAATCAGATTTATAGAAAGCAAGAAAAGGTATTTCTGGTTCATACTTTAGGGAAACATTTCTAGATTCTAGAAGCATGTTGAAAAGCATTTTGTATACAGATGTAACTTACTGGTCTGTTTGGCAGACTTTTGTGATCGAAAGACCCTGAGGGTCATGAGCAGCTAGAAGTCTGGAACAAAAGAACTGTCATGGGCAGCTTTTGTTCATCGAAGCAAAGATTTTCCCTGAGTGGCTGATGGTTGTTCCCAAACAATATCTATGGCACTATTTGTTTGAGGTGATCATGGGTCCTGCTGGTGTGTTTGTCAGTTCTGTGAGGGCAGAGGGACTATTATTGCTGCATGTCATCTAGACAATCAACCAAATAGATTTGGTAGAGAATGGATAGTTGTTGCACGTTATTTGTCATGTAAATGAAACCTCCTAATTTATCAAAAAATACTATTTTTATAAACTTGCTATGAAATATGTACTTTAAGACTATTTAAAATATTTATATGGAAAATAAGACTTGGTTCTCATTTTGGAAAAAGCTTGCAGTTTTAACAAGAAATGCACTGCCATCATGTACTATTAGATCAAAACAATTTATTGTTAAGATGATGTAGTTTACAACTGGAATCCCTTTTATGTGCATGCAATTTGGAATGAATGTATTTATGCTGGTGGAAAACAAATAAAAATCAGCTATTATTTTATTTAAAAAAAAATAAAACACCTGGAATGTTGTATGCTATACTAAGTCAACTATCAATATTTAACATGTGAATTATTATACTGGCAGCAATTAGTATCATTATTTTGTGTCTTATTGCTGTATTTCTATTTCTAAGTTGGTATTTTAGGTAGTCTCTATCTTAGCATTTTATATGTGGCCAAAAATGAAAAGAAATGGAAGCCAGTGAGTAAACTGTGAGAGCAATATTAAAGGAGAAAATTAGGGTGTTGTAGTCAAAGACAGAAGTTTTGAGAAGTTGATTATATTCATTTGCATAACAAAAAAATAACTTCAATCTTTAACATTTCCCTATTCTTCATCCCAGAAAAAGAGATTATAGCTTTGGAAATTTAGTCTAGAACATAATTTAATATCCAAATCCGATGTTTTTTCAGTACTTAGAAAGTTATACAGCTTTCAGCTGTATAAGTTTCAGCTTAGAAATTTATAAGCAAAACAACTATTTTGCACTGATATTTTGATTTATATATTTAAAGATACACAGTATCCATCACATTTGCATGTTCTTTATCAAGCTTCCTAGAAAACACATTTATAACTCCAACTAAACATTTTAAAATGAAGGCCTAAATTAATCTACATTTTATAATGGGAACAAACTGGAAGTAGTTATCAAACTAAATCTTTTCCTCACCACAAATTTATGTTTAACTTCCTTAAGGGCACTGTCTGTGTAGAAACCTCAAAAGCTATGTTTATTGTTAAGACTTTGATGTACACAAGAGCACAAAACCCAGCTGATGGTCTGCACCTGACTTTGCATCCTTTCACAAGATTTTTCCCACTGGTGCAGATTAAAGACAGATTGTCACCTTTCATTTTGAGCTGCCTGAATTTTGTCAGTGCAGCATAGCTTCAGCATAAATGCTTATATATAGCTGTCCCCATTCTCAGTGACAGGGACTAGAGGAGTGCTGACTGAATGCTGCATGTCACTATGTTTAGGAGCTTGCTGCCATAGAATCTTTACTGTTGGAAAAGACCTTTACATTTATCAAGATCAGTTGTAAACCCATCACCACCCACATGCAATCCCACTAGCGTGGAGAAGGATAGCAAATCATTGAATCCTTTCGTTTAGGATTCTCTGGGTAGACACAACATGGCTCTCCACAAATCCTAATTCACTCCCCCTCATGCATCATAAGGTAACCCAGACTGAAGCTATTGCATTGGTGACATGCACAAGCTACTCAAAGCTCTCTGTATCCCAGAGGTTGACTGCAAGTGCACARATATAGCCCTCATCTACCATACTTAGTTCCTGATATCATTGAACAGCTTCTACTTGGCAAATATATATATAGACTGGGAACAGTGCTTGCTTTCTCATTTTACAAGCAATACATAAGTCATATACATTCAAGGTGTTTTATTTCTCTTTTCCTCACTCCCTCCTACTTTCCTGTCTCAATAATAGCACAGAGAAATTAAAGATAGGTTTTTTGTTTGATTTTTCTTCCATTCTAATTTTAAATAAAGTTAAAAGATAACTGGATAACCAAACCACTTTGCATAAATAGCCATAGTTTTACTGCTGTACTTATAAATCTAGAGAAACAAAATGCAAGGACAGTAATTGAGAAGAAATAACACCAGGAAATTTGTCATAAGCAGCTCCTTGTTGTTTTCACATGGCAAATATAAGTTTAATGTAAACAAAGATGAAGAACACTATGTCGAAATACTATATTATTTATATTTGTTATGATATCAAAGAACAGCCACTATCAAAGAACAGCCACTATCAAAGAACAGGCTGTAGAGAGACTGTAAAAGGAGCATCATAGGGATGAGAGTTCCACCTCCCAGAAGAAAGCTGAAGGACATCAGCAAAGGACAAGAATTAGTTCTAGTATGAAATCAAATAAGTAAAAGCAGAAGGGTAGTAAAAGCAAAATCTGAATTTGAAAATTGTTTTTATTTTCTAGTCCCTGATAACATTATAGATGAAAATCTCAAGAAAAGTATCCTCCAACTAGCTCCTGTTGGAAACTACAGCAACAAACAGCAATTTTGAAGGTAAATATAATGACTCACAGGTACAAACAGGAAGCAACCTGGAGTCTGGGAGAAAAATATTAATACAAACCAATAATTCTATAAACAGTGTGGCCATAGAGGATTTCTTGGTTTAAAGCAGCAGTCACTGTAATAGTTGAGTGTTCCTTAAAACACATTCGTGATAAACATGAGTGCAAGCATCCCACACTCTAACATTGAGAAACCCAAATCAGACAGGTTATTGTATTCTTTTTTTTTTTGCAATCAGTTTTACCAAAAAAAAAAACAAAAAACCATAGAATTAATTTTATCTCAGGTTTGTTCTGCCCTTTAATTATTCCCCAACCTACCTGGTAATTTTCTACATTTTCTTTCTTGCCTCTCCCATCACTGTTATTTTGCTTATTCTGTATTGTAACAGTTCTCTTTTCCGCTTGATAATTTTCATGCTTAAGCCTACCTACTCTCTCTACCCTTTTTCCACTCATCTATGTTTTTGCTSAAGTTCCCCTCTGAACTATTCGCTTGTCTATCCACTTAGTACTGGAAAACTCAATCATTTCTTTTCTCATTTCATGTCAGTTCACTGCACATCCTAATCAGTCATGAATAACCTAAACCATTCCTGAATTGAGTGGGACACCAAATTTTGTCACTGTCAAGATGACAAAAGGCAGTAAAACACCAGTGGTATCTTAGCAATATCTCACGCACTGTTTTCTTCACCATATGTTGCAGCTCATAGAATCATAGAATGCTTAAGGTTGGAAGGGAACTCCAGAGGTCCCCTAGTCCAACCCCCCTGCACACGCAGGGTCACCTAGAGCACATGGCACAGGGCTGCATCCAAGCAGGTTTTAAAGATCTCCAAAGAAGGAGACTCCACAACCCCTCTGGGCAGCCTGTTCCAGTGCTCTGTCACCCTCACTGTTAAGAAGTGTTTTCTTAAGTTCCTGTGGAACTTCCRATGTTTCAGTTTGTAGCCATTTCCTGTAACCCTATTGCTGGCCACCACTGAAAAGACATTGATATAAAAAGACACTGATTATAGACACTGATCAGGTCTCCCCTCAGCCTTCTCTTCTCCAGGCTGAACAGGCCCAGCTCTCTCAGCCYTTGCTCATAGGGCAGATGTTCCAGGCCCCTGATCATCCTCGTAGCCCTGCGCTGGRCTCTCTCCAGCAGMTCCACATCMCTCTTGTMCTGGGGAGCCCAGAACTGGACACAGTCTCCAGATGTGGCCTCACCAGGGCTGTGTATAGGGGTACGATCACCTCCCTCGACCTGCTGGAGAAGCTCTTCTTAATGCACCCCAGGATCCCGTTGGCCTTCTTGGCCACCAGGGCACACTGCTGCCTCATGTTCATCTTTTCATCCACCATGATGCCCAGGTCCCTCTCTGCAGAGCTATTCTCCAGGTCAGTCTCTAGCCTGTACTGGTGTCCAGGGTTATTCCTCTCCAAGTGCAGGACCCTGCCCTTGTTGAACTTCATGAGGTTTCTCACTACCTGTCCAGTCTGTCCAGGTCTCTCTGGATGGCAGCAAAGCCCTCAGGGCTATCAGCTACTCCGCCCAGTTTCATATCATCAGCAAACTTGCTGAGGGAGCACTCCATCCCTTCACCCAGTTCATTAATGAATAAGTTGAACAGGACCAGACTGAGGACTGACCCCTGGGGGACACCGCTAACTACAGGCCTCCAACCTGACTCTGCACCAATGATCACCACACTCTGAGCCCTGCCATTAAGCCAATTCCTAATTCACCTCCCTGTCCACTCATCTATCCCACACTTCTGAAGCTTGCTCAGGAGGATGCTGTAAGAGAGAGTGTCAAAAGCTTTGCTGAAGTCCAGATAGATGATATCCACCACTCTGCCATCATCTATCCAGCTAGTCACTCCATCATAGAAGTCAATCAGGTTAGTCAAGCATGATTTCCCCTTGGTGAATCCATGCTGGCTGCTCCTGAGYGCCTTCTTCTCCTCCTYGTGTCTGGAGACAGCAGGCAGGATGAGCTGTTCCATGCTTTTTCCAGGGATGGAGGTGAGGCTCACCGGCCTGTAATTGCCCAGGTCCTCCTTCTTGCCACTTTTGAAGACAAGTGTGACATTGTCTTTCTTCCAGCATCTCCCCCATTCTCCAGGACCTTTCGAAGAGGATGGCGAGTGGCTTAGCTATGACATCCACAAGTTCAYGCAACACTCTGGGGTGCATCCCATCAGGGCCCATGGATTTGTCTCCATTGACAATGCAAAAAAAGAAACTAGGGTCCCCCATTTATTTACTCCTCTTTTCTTGATACATCTTGATGCATCTGGACATGTTTTTAAAGATATAAATTTATGTTGCGTCCCTGAGAATCAATAGATTAAAATATTACATTTAAGCTACAAAGTTCATCACAAACTCTGAATTAACATCTTTTTTTTTTTCTACAAGTCATATCCTCTTCTTCAGATAGCCCTGTTTTGATACACTTGCCAGTTAACTGCCACAAATAATTTAGTCTCTAATTAGTCCATCTGTTAGCCACACACAAGATTTCAAATTACTGCATTTTCAGGGGAACATAACGTGTCAGGAGAGTCACTTGTAGCTTTAAAGAAACTCCATCTTTCCCAAAGGACATTTTGGGCTGGATCCAACTGTTCTTAATTCTTCCAGTGTTTTCTTTGATAAGCCTAAAAACGTTTGGTTACAGAGTTCTATCCTAGTGGAATATACTGCAGCTATTTAATTCTGTTGAGCCTACCATAAAAAGTAACCTCATCTTCCACCAAAAAAAAAAAAAAAAAAAGGAAAGAGAGAGAGAGAGAGAGAGAGAGAGAGAAAGAAGATTCTAATAACATTTTTCAAAGTTAAGAAAGAAGCTTATGCTCCATTGTGGCCCAAATTCCTAGCTACGTGATTGAAAATTAAAAGGTTTGATGTCTGGTTTCCTGACTCCATCCCATGACTCTGCGACAGAAAGGCTCACAGCAGTTCCCAGTTCCAGCAGTTTGCATGATCCTCATACAGAAAAATCAGACAACAGAACATAAGATTGGTAAGACCAGTATCTTTAGAAAACAGTCATATCCTACTCTTTCTTCAGTAAAATGCCTGTCTGCATCTGTTACATGATCCCGTAAACAAAATCTGTCTCATCCCTTCAAAAATGAAAATAAAAATAATTTCATCATTCCCACTGACTTCCCTGTGCACATCTTAAGTTTCTGTTCACACAACCCTGTATTTCTCCTCTCACACATAATCAGTGACAAAAACAATGACAAGAAATAGCAATTTCCTGCTTCCAACGCACAAAGCAAATGCCAAAATATTCTAAAATAAAAACAGACACCACAGGCCATGCACTAAGTGTTAAAAAAAAAAAAAAAAAAAAAAAAAAAAAAAAAAGAAAGAAGGAAAAGAAACCCTATCCTTCTCAAACCCCACACACTTTTTCTTTTTGACTCTGCAGTCAGACACCAAACAAAAACAGTAGCACCATGAGACAAACCAGAACCACATATCTCAATAGGTGGTGGTTTTAAAGATTAATTATGCTCTGTTAAAGGCCAACATTGTCATTCATTTACTTCCCAAGTATTCTTCCACAAAATTTGAACTTAAYGTACACATCTAGTGCAGCTGGATTTCCCCCTATAAAGCACTAATCCACAAAAATACAGATCACATTCTTACTGGGGAAATTTCAACATGATTTCAGTAATGAGGTATATAGCTGTTAAGCAGATTTCTAAAGCCTTCAGAAAGTGAAAATTGTAAGGGTTCCTTCCATCGGACTTRTTTAATGAAAATGATGGGAAAATTGTAAGACATATATTAATCTTTTTTTAATTCTTTCTCACATCAGCCTGAAATTTTTTCCCAAGAACAAATGGTAAAGCTCCTTTCTGCCTTTTGTCTGCAATAAAATCTAATAAATGTACCAAAAAAAAAAAAAAGAAAAAGAAAAAGAAATATATTGGGATTAGGCAAAGCCTGCTTCCCAGGCAAAGGTTAATTTAAACAAAGAAAAACATTGTTATGTCTTTTTCAAAATATTACTTTTTTTTTAATATCATTGATAATGTCTCCTAGAACTAAGTTTGTAAAACAGAGACTTAACCAGAGTGTTTCTGTAACCAGGTACTAGACTGAAAGTAAAACAGAAAACAAATAAAAAAAAAAAACACAGCATCTTTTGACAATACTTTCACTACAGCATAGCACACAGTCTTTAGAAGAATTAGTTGCCCTTTGCTTCCATAACAAAAATGTATTTAAAAATAAATGGCATCATATGGAGATGGATTTAGCAATTATTAACATCACAGTAGAAACTGGAGTACTTAAGAGTTTGAGGTCCATTGTGCTCAGAGCAGTGTGAAGGGAATACATGAGGCTCAGAAAGCTTCAAGTCTAACAAGACAAAGAGTAGTACAAAAAGGAGAAAGAGAAGCATGAAATATTTATCCCAGGTCCCACAACCGCTTATGACGAGGGCAGGAACTGAGCCCTCTACTACTGTGCAAGGTCCTTTCTGATAAGCTRCACTGCCTCTTAGCTGCAATTGTTCCCCTGCACTGAGATCTTCCTATTGATATAGGCAGGTCTAAAATCCTGTAATGAAACAGCAGTCAGCCTTTTGCAAATGATTTCCCTCAACTGGCAGCTCTATTAGGCTCTCCAATCTCTTTAGCATGGGAAATCCTTCCCAAACCAAGGTGAAAGGCACCTGGCACTTTGTGGGGCATGGGGAGAGCAGCTAGTCCTGTTCTACATAGCCCCGTGAGCCCCTCACTAGCAACGGTTTGAGCATGACTGTGACAGAGAAAATGGCCCTATAAACACAGAAARTGTTTCCAAGCATTAATGCTGAAGAAAACGCAAATCTATATGAAAATGTTAGCTACAAACAAGGCATATGKGAAGATTACCTACAGTCTGAACTATATGGCATAGTACAGTCCCTGCAATAGGGATTTTTAGGTGTCTGAGAGCAGGTGCTTAAATAATGCCAGACAGCTGGATAATTAATTAACCTTTTCAAGTGACTGTGCAAGCTGGAAAAAGCATAGGCACTGAAGGACACACATAAACTTTGAATGATACATGTAAATCTAGGTTAGAGAGAGCAGTAGAACATCCCTCTTCCCCTACTGGGCATTAGATGCAGGCAGTACCTGTGTATGTTACTGCCTACAAGTGCACTGGATATGTATTGCCTCAGTGAGGCATTTCAGAAGCACAAAGTCAGGCAATGCATCCAAGACATACACAGTGCATCTGCTGACACTGAATTTACAGCTGTCCAAGACTTACTAATGCCAGCTGTCCAGGTAGTAATCAAGTCCAAGGTCCAAGCAGTCAAGTTGATCCAAGGTAATCAAGTTATTGAGGGACATTTTACACACTGCTTTTTCAGTTCCATGCCTTTTCTCCCAGTCAATGTGCAAGCAGTACTAAAAAGACTCCTGGCCCTTTCTGAAACCAAAATAAATTGGAGTTTTGGAAACAATGTCATTAAAATAAAGCAATTTTTTTTTTTTTTAAAAAAAAGGAGAGTTTATCTAATGTCTCCAAGTATAACTTTCATATAAGTTAACATAGCCTGAAGCTCTCACAAAGGTCAGAAAACTAGCAGCTATGGTAAACGGGTTCTCCCTTTTTCCCCCTACAATTTTTATATGCTTATTTCTAGTTATTGTCTGTTGGAGACAGCCTTTGTTTCACCCTATAATTTCCTTATGCCCTACAAAATATGTGACTCTGCACTTTTTGCTTATTTTACTTTAATACTGTTTCTTGAGTCATTAAAATAATTCAGCTCATTTTTAATGATACTGGGTACTCGTTTTTTCCTTTTTTGACAACATCTCTCAAATTGGTCCTCAATATATTTCATCATCAGAGTAAATAGTGAAAGTATTTAAGAATAACAACCTGAGGAAAACCAAAGCTACACCTAAACCCAAGGTCACCTTAATAAAAGAAGTCTAGGATAGACTATCAGTTTTGCAAGCTTACATTGATATCAACTTATACCACCCTTCTCACATCTGGTGATATATTGATGATGAACTTCCTAATACTTGGTATCTTTAAAATTGATGGCCCACATCTGACTTTCTTTCATGGATTTATGTGCTCACTCTTTGATTTATGAAAGCTTTTAACATCCTCTCTATGGAAGAGGTTCCATATCTTGTCTACAYCATGTTTTAAGTATCTCATTTTATATATTTTAAGCAGAGTCCTTGCTGCCTTCATTTGATGCTACTGATACTGAAAAAGGATATGAGCAATCATTACCTATTCATTTGTTCTTTAAGTCATGAGTGAAATGGAAATCTATAATATTTTATCATTCTATTTTATCATTCCTTATATCAAAAGTATTTCACATATTTAATTATCCTTCTTACCATCTTGCCTTTTTCTCACTTTTTTGTGAGTGTTATGTSCTTTTTTYTTTTGGTTCTCAGTTCCTTTATTCATAATTGCTAATATTTATTTGTTTTTCTGACCCTCCTAAATATAAAGATTCATAAAGTTGTCTGTAATAATTGCAGGATTTCATCTCTGTGGGCTAATAATCAAGTGGATAAATTTACATGTAGCTGTCAATTTCAAATTGAATTTCAAATTCCACTTCCTTTACCAGTCATTATATATCGAATAGGTCCTCTGCAGTTATTAAGTCAATCCTCATTTTTATTGCCTTGAATAAATTCACTGTTGTTCATAGATTTTGATAGACACCTATTTATCTATTTTTTTTCAGGTTATTTATGGATATGCTGAATAGCCTAGCTGTTCTCGAGCCTTTCTCAAGAAACATTTTCCTCATTTGATGGATATTGAATCTAGATATTTTATGTAACTTTGTTTTGAAGAAATGCAAGGCCTTTTCTTCATCACTACCCTTGAACTACTTATTTCAACTAACTTCATTTTGTCAAATGCACATCCTCTCAGGATTTTATTTTCCATTTAATTTAAATTCCCTACATGTGGTCTGTTGGTCCAAGGTCATGTTGTGCAACATCCCTGCTGAAAGTCTAAAATAGGTTTCATACAGGACTTGCTCTTTCGGAGGTTGCTTGGTGATGAAATCTGCCAGCTGTCATCTCTCAGGAATGTTTTTTGCCTACCACCGTTAGTGGCATTTGTTCTCCAAACTATATTTAGGAAGTGGAAGTTTCCCACAATGTTACCTGTTCTTTATTTCTCACTAATAAGAGTGCAGAACTTTCCGCTGTAACAGAGCCCAACCTAGCAAATCTATAACAAGCTTCCAATATTTCTAGGACCTCTTGCCAGTCATAAACTGAATTTTGCAAGGTAGAAGAGTATTTATTGTTTTATTTGCAATCCTAAATAATAGGTGCAGTAAGCAGTCTTCTTTTCCTTAACTATCTTTTTCATGTTCCAATCAGACTATGACTTTCATTCAGTCTGAACTTTTCCAAGTAAACTTCTTAATTCTGATGTGCTCCCATTCTGACTTTGTTCTCTTCAGCTATTGTTTAGTTTAAATCCAACTTAGAAATAACCTTTTTTTTTCTCYACAACTTTCCTGATTCTGCTTTGTTTTATTCTGTCTAAGTTCTATCATGTAAGTAGCATCACCATAAAATAAACGGCCTAAGCATGACATAAAATAAATTCCTCATGCTATTCAGAATTTCAGACAGACACTGACACTACTGATCCACACAGAGGTAGATAGCTTATTTTTAAATTAATGACAAATAAACACTACATTTTTTATTAATTTTATTTATGTTAAGCCTTTGTTACAGACGTAATCTATGACACAGATACGAGGTGCTCTGGCACAACTTCTGTGGTGCTTCTGCTATTTATTGTTCTAATTAATAAACAAGCTCTCAGAAGGATGAGAAACAGAACAGTGATTCACTGACAGCTGAGAAAAACTTAACAGGAGAAACCACCAAAACAGCCACCAACAGCAAACTCTCCCTGCAAGGAAGCTACCAAATGAGGGTAAAGAGTCGCCATAATCCAGGGATTATGGCGACAGCAATCTGTAGGCATCATCCTGAAGCTGGGAAGGATGCAAGACAGTCCTCAGGACTTAAGTTTTCAGACCTGAATTCTACTCTTGATAACTCCAATAACAAAATTAATAAAATTATACAAAACACCAACATCTTTGTTTTCAATAATTGACCCATAGGAAGAAAATGACACACACATAAACATATCCAAATAAAATAAAATAAAATAAAATAAAATAAAATAAAATAAAATAAAATAAAATAAAATAAAAAGAAGGAAGGAAAAAAGGACTTATTTTAGGAAGTTTTGGGTTTCATAGTGAGTAGATCAGAATGTATTTATTTAGAAAGTCTTCCCCCAGGATTCTAGGTCATAGTCCTCTTGATCTTGAGTTCTGCTATGTAAATATCACTACCATAGTGTAAATGACCCAAATGTGGGAGAAGATCTTTTTTATTGGCATCCATAATTCCTCCTCTATTCTCACTAGAATTATCCTATAGCCAAGTAAAGGTTACCATAAGGAAAATTATTTTTCTTATTCAGCTTCCATTTCATTTCAGCCAAATCCTGTTTATAGTCCTTTTTTTCTTTTTTTCTTGCTYGCTTGTGGTTAGTATTTTCAAATACCTGTAATGCTTATATTCTCCTGAATAAAATCCACTTATTAAGTCTATAATAAAATACTCTTGGGAAACCTTCATAGCAACCATTTTTACTGGTGAAAAAYCCAACTTGCCTTAGTACAAATGCATGCTGCAAATTGGCACAAAAATGAAAGACCTTTAGGCTTCCTTCAAGCTCCTTGGGGGAAATTCCTGCTTATCAAACTATTGTCAAGCTTAACTTTCATTCCAGTGCATTAGCTTACATTTTCTTAAAAGTAGTTTTGTGATTTCCTACCTTTTTTTCCTCCCTCCAAATCCTGGGTCACTCTGTTCCCTATCTTCAGTGCATTCTTCTCCTTCATATTACTTGTTACCCAGAACAAAAAGGTAGCATAAACATAGCCTCATGTTCAAATAATGGGAAAAGCAGTATCTTTCCTCAGTTTTCTATTTTCACATATGGGTGGGTGCATGATTGAACTAGCAGTGATATTGATGTGTCTGTACTCAAAATATCCATTTCATAAACAGTAGAATTATATTTCTACTCAGACTGGTGGGCTGAACATTGCACCAACAGAAAGAAAGCGTAATTTGTATGTCATGCACTTATCAAAAAAAAAATAGCAAGGTTCTCACAAATTCAAATGTTATAGAAGGATGTCAATTGTATCTTGCTGGGGTATCTCAAATGAAGCAGATTTCACTGGAAAATCCTGAGTTATTAAACCTAAAATGGCTTAACACTCAAATTGCCATGGATGTTTAACAAGATGCAGACAGTTCCCAGACAATTAACCTAATAACCTCTGGGCTTCCCAAGTCTGTTTTTCCAAGGCAACCCTATTATAGAAAATACCATAGGGCTTCTACCTTTGTGTTCCACCCTCTCAAACCATGGGGACTTGCAAAATTTGAGCACTGTCTGTCAGGGATCTCTGAAGTACAATTCCCAATTTTGAAGATTTTGAGAACACAGCTAAAGTCAGATGCAACTCCAACACTCTTTCCCTCTCCTCCTCCAATATTGCTATAGAAGAGATACTCCAGCTTCAGACCACTCTAGCATGACTATTTTTTTGGTACTACCTCAATAAATATATGGACCTTCTTCAGTGTGCTTTTCCTACTCAATCATCTTTAATAAGTATTTGAAGCTATTTTCCATGAATTACCCCTCTCATAACAGTAAAGAATGACTGGAAGAAAAATATCCTTGGTACTTACCATTCCTGTTTAACCTACTGTCAAAAAAGCAGTTCACAACATCCCTTTCTTCCTGCAAGTGCTTTCAGTTAATTGAGTGTTTGAAGGTCAAGGAGGAAAAAGTTCATTTTGCAAGTGAAGCCAGCCTGTACACCACAGATACCACTTTCCTTTTTATCTTCTGGTTCAAGCAGGAGCATTCATTTTTTCGTCTATTACAGAAGTTATAACTGGGTCACTCTATGAGCATTAACTTTTGAAGAGGCCTGAACATTTATATTATTCAGTTGGCTATGTAGGGACATTGATATACTTGTTAGCTCCAAATAAAATGCTTCTCAGACTACTGTTAATGAAGGTTTTATAGTATGTAATTAATCATTCTTCCCTCTCTGCATACAGTCTGCGTTAGGAAGAGTGTTGCCAGCAGGTCAAGGGAGGTGATCCTCCACCTTCACTTAGCTCTGGTGAGGCCGCACCTGGAGTGTTGTGCGCAGTTCTGGGCTCCCCAGTAAAAGACTGAGGAATTTCTGATGGAACTTCTAGTACGTCGAACTTCTACAGAGGGTCCAGTGCAAAGCAACAAAAATGATTAAGGGACTGGAGCATCTATTTAATGAATAAAGACTAAGCAAGCTAGGTCTGTTTAGCCKGGAGAAGATTGAGAGGGGATCTGATCAATATGTTTAAGTACCTTAGGGAAGAATGTAGGGAGGAAGAGGCCAAACTCTTCTCGGCGGTGGCCAGTGACAGGAAAAGGAGTAATGGGTACAAGTTGAAACAGAGGAAGTTCCATCTCCATATGAGGAAGAACTTTACGGTGAGGGTGACAGAGCCCTGGAACAGGCTGCCCAGGGAGGCTGTGGAGTCTCCTTCTCCAGAGGTCTTCAAGAGCTGTCTGGCTGTGACCCTGTGCTATGTACTTTAGGTGTCCCTGCTTGAGCRGGGGGGTTGGACTAGATGATCTCTAGAAGTCCCTTCCGACCTCAACCATTCTGTGACTGTGAACAAAATGCTAGAACGGACTTTTTATTATATAATTCTCAAAAACATTTACAGATTGATTACTGATCCTTTAGGATCTCATTAACATTTTTTTCCTGCAGCATTTGTTTTGAAACTTACTTGCATTTGATTTCTGAAGTAACGTACCATAGGGACACGAAGATATATCTCCAGACAACATGTAGTTTTCTGCTTGTCGTTTAATTCTCACAATAAGTTTGCCATCAGGTGCTATTCCCCTAAAGAAGCTCAGATTACCACAGCATAGTATTTGATTATTTAAGATTCCAGACTGGGCAGACCCATAATCATAACAATAATATTTTAAAAAGTCTTGACTCTCACCTTTGTCCTAGAACAGTAAGAAYTGCATAGAGAAAGCAGTCGCTTGACTATCTAATAAGCAGCATTATAAATGGAAACTAAACTTCCCTGAGGTACTCTCTACTTCAGAATAAATCACTGAATTACAATTTTCAGCAAGACAGACAAGATTTCCGAGGCTAGTACTGTACAGAACATAAAGCTCTGCTGTTAAGACAAGATTTTTGCTGTTTCAACAGTTCCTTTCCATTCATTTTAATATCAAATGTTAGAAGTCTGAAAGCAAAACACTGCACATCTACTCACACGCTAATTATTTTCAAATTTTCGGGTCAGAGGTTATTTTAGAAATTAACTTGCTCTTTCTCAAAATTGGATAATTTCCTCCCCATTCCCACCATTTTTCCTTATCAGTGAACTAAAACTAAATCCATTTATCTATTTTTGCCTTTTGTGCAATTCTGTACCTGATCACAACTAAAATAAGTGTATTTTTATATTTCAAATACCCCAAGACTTGACTAAAATCTACCCCCCAGAAAGCAGATATTTGAAAAGAAAAAAAAAAAAAAGTGAGATTTAAAGTAAAAATATTAATAGGCTACTAAAACTCATTCCTACTTTATTCCTACTCTCCTGCCTATTTCTTACCTATTTCACAAGTGAAGGAAACACCTAACCACCAATGATTCATCTTAAAGTTGGTCCTTTTTTTTTTTTATATATAGCTACTATAGACTATTTCATATCTATTTGATATGAAGGACTATATGGCTATCATTTCAGCTTCCTAATATGAAAGATTTCTGGTCTAACTACCCTTTAAAACAAAGACAATATTTTGTTATCTCTATGAATGCATGKGCAATAGGAAAAAAGGCTACAAAGTGATAAGATATTTCAAAATAAAAAGAGGCTATTTAATAAGGATCAATACACATAGATGTTGGGATTGTTTTCTTAATACAAAATACTTTAATATTTTGTCAGATGATAACATTCTCTTTAATAGGATATCTGATTTTGGCCAAATGAAATAGGAAAAGAATATATTGTTCTGGCTGCAGAAGTCTGTATGAGTTATCKCTGTAGTGGGGAAAAGAAAAAAAAAATAGATTGGTCATATAATTGGCAAACATCTTTCTTTTTTAAAGGCAGACTGACTTCATTAATGTCAGCGCTGAAGAGTCTTTCCAGCCTAACAAACCACTTGTGCTGCGTGGCGGCAAAGTGGCACTTCACAGCCTCTCTCTGGCACTGCATAAGGCTTGCACACAGTCCATGGTCCCAAAGAGGATTCATGATCTCTGACACGCTTTCCTGGCCTCTGCCTTTCTACTCACTGCTATTAGCTGTCTGCATGCAGCACAGTCCCCTTTCCAACCATCCTTAGAGGCCAGTATGTTCTGCACTACAGAAAAGAACCACAGTCTATATTATATGCATATGATCTTTTATTTTACAATTGCAATTTACAATTCTACACTAGTTTTAACAAGAACCCCCTACTCCTACCCCTGTATCCTATACAGAGGAACAAAGAATCCTCAAATTTCTATCATATTCCCTGAGAGGTTTGTAAACCTCATAACAAAAATAATAACCACCTCTTCTCTACAATATTTCCTCCCTGGGGTACTCTCCATATTGTCGTTCTTTTTCTAAGTACAGTTTTATTAGATCCTTCTGTACTCATTTTTCATTATAAGCTTTTCACATCCAAATACTCTCAAATGTTCTTTAAATAACAGGTACTATCAAAAGGATTATTTCAGGTGCAAAAAATATTTTTAGCTCATTCATGCATCCCTAGCAAATAATTTCTAACAGTGGTTTAATAACACTGTTTACTGAAGGGGTTTTTTTTTTTCCAAAGCAACGTGTCTGCCACTTCTCTTAAATCCTCTAAGGAACAAGGTAATTATTACATATGCCTCCAACAGTTTTACTTACCTTTAATCTATTCCTGAAGATTCACTTTAAATTATCAAAGGAAATGCCACGTAAAGTCATTATGCAAACCATAAATGCACAAAAGACTGAGCATGCATTGCATGTTGTGGGATCCAGAAAATATACCCAAGCTAGTTACTATCTGAATTAAAGAGCCCRAAATAGAATGATCATAACCTCTTTTGCTGAAGCGTATGTAATTATTCACAGAAATTCAGACTTTGAGAAGTGGAGTGAGAACCAATCCATCCCCTAAGAAAAACAATGAGACTTGATTAAGTCAGAAATATAGATCCACATGTGGAAGAGTATGTAAGTATTATAATATCTGAGAAATAGATAGTTGAGTCAGGTTTGTGTGTATATATACATATACACACCATATACTRCTACTATATACTATATATTATACTACTACTATACTGTATATATACTATACAGTGAACAGGAAAGTTAGAAGTTAAAAGTTCTTGTAATATTCTTACAAAGAGCTACAGATATACTGGAAACCAGGTTTGTATAGAGATAATGCTTTTACTAGTCTACTGGACGCAGTTAAGAAAACGTGATCTATATTTCACATTTGGAGCCTCTCCAGGTCTCTGAAYCTGAAGCTTCTCCCCTGCTGACAAAACAAAATGTCATGTTTTTGGAGAGGCAGGCACAGGCTTGGATGTATTTCACTAAATAACTATATGTTGATAGCTTTTGAAAGGATTGAGACTTTTATTTGTGCTGAAAGATAAATACAGTCTGTCTTCCTAATATGTTGAACTCTATTATAATGGTGCTGACTGTGGCAGGCTTGCATGGTACTAAAAGACTAGCAATCCTGACTGCTGAGATGCCTCAAAAAGCCCAATGCACAGGGCCCTGGGAAGTTCRCAAAGCTGCCCGAAAGACCTGTTCTCTATTTTGAGACAAATCAATATGACCAGACTCTAGATAACAAATCATGCACAATGATGCTTTCAAAATACAATTTAAGCATCCTATGCATAACAGTAGATAAAGTGTCTGCTGTATTTTGAAATCTTTCCCAATTTGCTCTTCTCCCTAGCTGACCCATCCTTAATGGGATGGGGTAACAGCAACATCATCATCTCCTTAAAAGATTGGGAGCACTTCTCCTTCTACATGAAATCCATTCCACTTATCAGGTTTTTCTTTTTATATCCTTCTATATTCATTTCTCTCCACTATACCCTGCACATGCTTTTCCCAGGCATTCATCCATCTACATGCACTTACTTCTACTCTAGATGCCAACTTATGCCTGTCATCACAATGATCTCCTCCTTAATAGATTCTCCAAGGTAAGAAAACTGAGACAAACGACAGTTGTGAGAGAGGAAAAAAAGCATTATGTCTACATCTTACCCTCACCTTTATTATTCCTGCTATGTTCTTATTGCAAGAAGTTAATTTAACACACACACACTTGCCCCAACAGCCCACTGCTCAATTTCCCATGCTACAACACACGTAGAGTTGTAGGTGGTCCCTGTCTAAGCAGTCACAGAGGAAGAAGAGGATAAGACAGAGAGGTGAAATACACTATCCAACCAAGCAGCACAATCATCAGCCTGAACAGTCTGCACCACTCCAGCTTTATTTCCACTCAACTATTTCTTGCTGTACCAAGTGAAGTCTTGGATTATAAAACTCCTTCAATCATTTTAAGTAGTGCCAAAGCAGGATTATCTGATTCTTAAGGGTCTGTTTACCAATGGATCCTTTTCGYAGATACGTGCCATGTCAAGCATTCACAAAACTTTATGTTTCAGCAGAGACAAAGACTAGCATTACTGACGGAAGACTCCACTACTATAGCTTTTGTATTACAATCTGATTTATTGGATGTATTTCTGTTTTTTAAACACTTCTTTCTTCATAACCCACAACTGCCTTTTTCTTAATTACCTTTATTGCACAAGCATTTTTCTTTGAGCTGTTTTGGCATAATTAGCAGAGTACTTGAACACATTATACTTGCCTAAAGCAATGATTGTCCCTAAGTGCTCTTAGATAGTTTTCTTTTTTTCTGTGAATTTGCAGAGACTAAGTAGCAGATATTCAGACCTGAATAATTCACAGACAACAAAAGCAGAAAAATTACATTAACATTTAACCTACTACATTTGAGTCAAACCTAATGAAGTTTATCTTGAAAGGGATTACAGATTCTGAGTGGAATAACTTGCCTGTCACCGTATTTGACAGCTTTTACATTAAAAATGTTCTTTTTTTTTTTTGTATTTAGCATTTAAATATTTTCAGTCATTTGCTGTAGGATACATGTCGTAAGCATAGCATTCAATGGAAGGAGTTTGCATATCGCTTATAACGGGAAATTTGCAAGTAGAATAGAGTGAAGTGCACATATTCTTGAAATTCAAAGTAGTCCTATGGTGTTGAGGGGTTAATTTTAATTACAGTAGTATTATCAAGTGATGCCATATGGTGTGTATGTAGTACATCACCCCACTACATTATGACCTTGAGATAACAGAGAAAAAAAAAAAAAAAAAAAAGTCTGTCAACTGTAGCACTCCCTATAGATATGGCCTTTCTTCTTATTTGTGACCAATGCCAGTACTGTCAAAGAGACAGCGTCCTTTCTTCCCATTTCACTTTAAGTAACTATCCTTTTCCAGCAGATGAGCAATAAAGCTAACCTTACTTACTATTCCATGGTTTAACTTACTGAGTTGTTGACCAGTGCTTTCCAAAATAATTTCCAAGACTGAATGGTTTTATGTTTGTTTTGCTGAAAGAGTCTGACATTACAGGTGGGACAAGCCAATGAGCTTCTAAGACCACTCATGGACTTGTGGACTTGTGGACTTTAAAAAAAGTCCACAAGAATGTGAATGAGGTTCACAAAATATTCCACACATTGTGAGATATGCTTTCAGTTATCAGATATTGATCTTGTTTAACACAAGCCACAAGATAATGAGCATCTAGTAATCATCTTGCACAATATAGATCAGGTGATCTATATTTATAAAGCCCATATAACATTTAAAATCTCTATAAGGATCTACGCTTCCAACCCTTACACAAGACATACCTTTTAAGTGGCAGAGAATAAGCTCCTTACAAATACTACATCCTTTTAAAATTCTATTACAAATATCTTGATACTTATATATGAATTATATATACACATAATATATTTATATCTATAATATATATATATTAACAGTTTCCTTCTTGCATTTAGAAGTGATGTATAACTTCACAACAGTAGCGGGAAGAGTGTGTGTTTGGCTCTACAGTTTTGATTTACTACCTTAAGTTGACAGAAAAGGAAGGTTACTGCAATGTACTTTAGCACATATGGTCAAAGAGTTATTTTTAGACTAGCATAGATTTATTCTAAAAAACAGGTTGACTAATGCTGTGCTGTGTGAGCACTGTAGACTACAGATTTGATATACCCGAAGAGTTTATAAACTATGTGATTTCATTAACAAAGTAATTTAAATGGAAATGATAGAGTAGGGAAAGATTCATAATTACTGCTGTATAGGCTGACCTCTGCCAGCAAATTTTCAATTGTACGGATAGCATTAAGATAGCCTTGATGCCATTACTGTTCATTAAATTGTTTTATTCCGTGCTTGGGAAAGATGACTTTTACTTGCAGGACCAAGTATTTGTGCTTTTGCAATCACAAGATTTCTATTGCATTTTATTTTACCCATTGTAGACTGGCAGTATCTCGTAAACATGCATTATTATTCTATTAAAAAGCTTTGGTTGTGGAAGGAAATAACASGCTAAATAGCAATTCTATGAAAAGTACACCCAGGAGTTTAAAAAGTGAGAGTATCACTGTAGATGGTTTCAGTCAAATGTGCATATCGAGAGACTGTCCAGTAGCTGAACTACTACTAATTTTCACAACTAAAAATGAAAGCTGARATTTTCAATCCTTTGTTCTTTTTCAAAACGAAATGTGAATGATTCATTTGGGATAATATCGTGACAATAGTTTGGTGATTTCCTCAAATAAAGTCATGGAAACCATGCTTTCTTATGCATTTGTTTACAAAAATACACACATAAATATATATATATAGGCTTTACATCATAATTCACCAGTGCTTTCATTCTGAGGCAGAATGAAGATGAGAGGCAGCACATACAGCAGGAACAACACTTGTGAAAGATGCAAAACAGATGCGAAACAGATTCAAACAGGTACAATTAAAAGCATCAAAAAACATATCAGTAACTCATGTTTAGAAGGGACTTGCCTGGTACCTGTACCTTCAGAGAGTTCACTTTACACTGAGCATATTTAGCTCAGAATTTTACTGTATTTCTCTTGCAATTTCTCCCCTCAAAAAGAAACCAACACCAGAGAGGTTTTCCCTTCTCCCTACTCTATAATCCAAGTTAAAATCAATAAGAGAAAACAGTGGGAATAATAGATTGAGAGGTCTTGTGAGAAACACAGCTTGTGCCACAATACTTACACATGAGAAATTAGATTCAACCTAAACTCCGGGCTTTTCCACAATTTTGATCACTTGGTTTCACAAACCTAAGTTGCACTTCAGCCTAGCATACYGAATTATTGAAGTGAAACTATATTCTAAAAAGTCATTGTAAAAAAAATGACTTATTTCTACCAATGGCCTCACTTTTCAACTGGAGATGGCAGTTGTCTTATTAATATGCCCAAGCTTCTACGTGGAAACACTGGCTGTTATAGCTGTAGCTTAGATAAGGTAATAAACCAATTACAAAGTTCTTGTTTTATAAATTCATTTCCCAGAAAACACAGCTGTGTGACTTGCTTTCTGCACTGTTAACAAATATCCCTKTGTCCCAGTGTTAGCAGATATATGAGTCTAATTTTTAGTCAGTTAACCCTATAAAAGGCTAAACAACTGTGCTGTTGATCCCATGGGAAAGTAGATGTACACTGGGCCGTGGGTCTTTTCCAGGGTCTCTTCAATCTTCCTCCAAGCAAACTTGAAACATTGCAAAATATCACTAATGTATGATCCTGAGCTCTTCTGTTTGTGTCCAGGCCGAGGCCAGCAATGTAACCACACTGCTCCATTTCCCATGCCAGTACACTGAATATCAGATTGGGAATCTCTACATTTCGTCCTGTAATACAGCATAGACACAGCCATGGAGATTTTGCTCTTGCAAAAATACTCAGAGGATAACATCATCAGACAGAAGCTTTAATGCTACTTTTAAAGACTGTCAAATCTCAGTTCTAAACAAATCATCATTTTTGGAATAATACATTTGAATATACTAAAATGTTCAATATCCTTCCTTAGTCCAAAAATCCTCCTTTTCTACTGTTTTATATATATATACATATATAATATATATTTTTGAATGTCTCTATATAATTCTAAAGAGCACTTTCAGAAGTCTTACTACAATCTAATTACAATTAGGCAATAACTCTTCTTTTTGAAAAGTAGTATTCTGAAATGCCCTCTAATAATTACTAGAAACCCAAAGTGTCATAGATATAGTGGCATTCACTTAATAAGAAAACAGCTAGCTTCCCATTCTCTCTTATTCATGTCCCTAAGGAAAACATTTGCCTCAGTCTTACTGTTTAGAGACCCATCACAAAGCCTCCTCCGGGATATGCTTTATTGCAATATAGAGTGCTTCCTTTCAGCCCATTACTATCTCCCCTGGGTTTCAGGCTGAAAATAAACTTGAAAGAGTTCAAAGACTGAATCTCATTTAGAAGTGTGTTGKATCACCACAAGTCTAACAGATGTGCCTGTCTCTTAGCTTCTCTCATCGCACCACCTCTGGTGAAGAATTTTATCAGGATAGTAATTGCAATGAAATATCAATCATTACATAAATATGAAAACATTTTACAAGGTTTTAAAAATCAGTACATTCCGTACCCTTCTGCCGAACAGTAACAGATGTTGGGTAGCTTTCCAACAGATCAGTGGAAGTAAGATTGTTGTTTATTTATACGCGTCAGTCCCTGAACATAAACGATGTCAATTTGAACCAGCCATGAATTTTTTGACAATATATTTTGTGAGTGATTTTTTTTTCCTTTTTTTTTTTTTTATTTTTTGGGCAGGTGGTATTCAGTGTGAAACTTCTAGATAAAATGTCTTCATTCTGAGAAATAACAATAAAAAATCTTCAGAAAACATGGGAAGTCGGCTGGGCATCCCTGCTCCAAAAAAAAAGGAAGAATTTGTTTGGAGTGACAGAGGYAGAATATCTTCCAGAATATCTATAGCTTCCCCAAGAAAACTTCATCTAAAGGTTGTTTACATGTTTTCTTCCCTATGAATTACAAATATCATACTCGGAAATACAATTCATATATCAATTCCTTTTAGTGACTCTTAACAATTCTAGTATTCTCTCTCATTTCTGTCAAAATATTTTGGTTTTCAGATAGTAGTTAAATGCTATTTTGACAATTGTTTCATATAGTAGCCAAACACCATTTCAGAGATATTTGAGTATCTGACTGGAAGTAAGATCAATGAGGCTAATGCAGCTAATTTTAGAAATTTAAAGTTCAAAACAAAGCTTTTCCCTATGCTAAAAATCTATGCACATTTATCAAAAAATGCACAATGGAAAAACATTCTTTAACTGATTCCCTGATTCCTACTACCTTTCAAAGTTAATTGAGAGTGGTCTTACAATAAGGGCAGCCRGGTGACTCCATCAGGACCCATAAACTCGTGGATGCCCAATTTGATTAAGTGATTCCTAACTCAAATCTCCTCTGCCAAAGGGAAGTTTTCATTTCTCCAAACYTTCTCTCATGTCCAAGGTCTCTGGAGTTCCTGAGAGTTGGTCTTATAGGTAAAGACTGAGGCACAGAGACTGGGTTACTTTGAGACTTGTATARAAATTTTGGGTACCTGCCAGGGGGCTTGAACCCACAACTCTGAGATTAAGGGTCTCATGCTCTATCAATTGAGCTAGTCAAGCTGCCTTCTTCTGTATTTAAGGATAATTGGCTCAGATGTCCTTGTGTTTACCAGAGGACTACTGTTCCCTGTGCATCCTTTTATTGCGGAATGACCAATAAACCCTTTGCTAATGTGTCATAGCCCTTAGATTTCGCTTGATAATTTTTCCTGCATTTTGCACATTCTGTAGAATCATATCATTCTCCTGTACACCTATCACAAAAGTTGGCCAATGTATAAGAAGAGGGTTGTAAGTCACATGCTACAATGATATTTTCATATGCTATGAGCTCCATTACCAAGATAGAAAAGTTTTCTACTTCTTTCAGCCTTGCAGCAAAATACCACCATCCAYCCCTTTATCCTCAATCCATTTTTGTCTCAAACCATAGTTCTATAAAAGTGCTGAAACTGGCTTTCCTTCAGATTATACGTAATTATCATAAACATTTTAAARATCTGCTATCAACCAGGATTTGACAACTTGTTTTTGCAGGAAACTTGTTGCTTCCCTAGTTACCCAAGATACAGTCAGTCTATTCCTTTTTGAGAAATACCGATAGACAACATGGTAGCATCTCACAGTATCTGTGCTACACTTGATGAAGAGCACGGAGGACTAAGCACCAGCAGTTTCTTCCTTAAAACACTAAGATTCTTCCATTTCACTAGGCAAATTCCACCTGCAACTAGACCAATGTTTTTGTAGCATGCTTAGCTTAAGTTGTGTCAGGGCCTAAAGAGGGGTTTGCTTATTGTAGCATGGGACAAAATCAGTTCAGGAGACCTGTGRTTCGCAGCTGACCTCCTTGATTGGTCAAGGAGGTCAAACTGTAAATTTGATTGTGATAGATACAGAGATCAATGCATAGATTTTCCTTCTGGCCTCTTGCTGAAAACTGTTATGTAAATAGTCTATAAATTTTCATTTTAAGCTACATGGTTATCATATATTTCTTCTTTACAGTCATTATTCAACTTTTGAGACTTGCATTACAGATTAAAAAGACTCCTCTCCTATGGTAGACAGAGTTGTATTGCCTGTTTTAGCCACTCTCCAACGAAAATTATTATTATATGTGTAAGTATCTCAGACAGCTTAGCTTTGGAGTTTTATTTTGACTGGCTACAGAAATACATTTTTCAGAGACTGTCATAAACACGAGTCTTGCTATGCTATTAAGTCCATTGTTCCACATAGTTTCTCCTTCTACAGGACTATGCTAGTGATGATTCAGCTTATCTMGGAAAAAAATGCAGCTAGATTCAATACAAATCTTTCAAAAATGCTTACAATAAATTCTATTATACCTGTTAGTCATTCTCTTTGGATTTGCAATGGCCAGATCTTCTTCCTTAGACATCCCACACATGAAACTCCTCCCTCCATGCTCCTTTCAGACTGTGTTAGAAATTCTTTGCACTGCATATATGATTTAAACTAAACCTATTCTGTAGGTTTAATTAGAAGCAAGTTAAGAAATGTAGTAGTCAACAACAATTAAATCTAAAATAATTCATTGAACAGTCTTTAAACATAACTCAGATATTCTGGAGTCCCATTGTCAGCTTCTACCATTAAAAAGAATCYTTTTTTTTTTTTTTTTWATAGAAAAACAACTGGTATTGTTTAGGTATTGTTTAGGTATTCAATTTGAGAACTGGGAGGAAGCAGGTCTTTCAGGTCTTTGGTAAAAGATTAATAATATAATACCAAAGAATAATCCTTGGTAAAAGAGGACAGCCTGCATTCAACCATAGTAAAAGTGGATCATACTGAAAAAGCAGGCAACAAATTACCTTTCAGAGTACGCCTAAGTATGGACAAGATTTAGAAAATTGCCCAATACCAGTTTGTGAAGTTCGCAAAGGGAAAAAACAAAAAGGTTCTCAAAAGCAACTCTCAGGTGCATGCAAAAGAGACAAATACAATTCTGTCAAGATAACAAGTCTCCACAGCAAATTCAAGAGATTACACTCTATATTCTTTACCATAGTAAACTTTTTTAGCAGATATGTTTACTGTGGTATTTAGATAGGTATAATTGCAAGGGAATATTTATAAAGTTCAATGTACTGAGAACTGCACACATTAGTGAAATGTCTTAAAAGTGTGCCTTCTGTTCAGGTTCTACAAATTGCAGATTAAAACATGAACAAATGCAACTTGATTTCTCGTGGATCTGTAGCATAAGCATGAGCTCCACTTGAAAGTCTCTCCTTAGAGCATTTTTAAAAGCTTTCTCTGCAGCATGATTTCTCTAGTGTCCAATAGCACACACACACACAGAGGCACACAAAACCCTTTGAGACCTCTCTCTTTCACTGCTGCTTGCTTTCAGAGAATGGATAAGAGCTTAATTCTCCCAAAGATCTTCACYCTTTAGGATGTGAATGAAATTGACCATAGTATTAAAAGTCATTAGTGAGGCAGCGTGAAAAACAGGTATGCATAAAATATGTGCATGTGTATGCTGTGTTTCCCTCTGAGCAGTCAAATAAAAGGCAGAACAAAACAAGTGTGGCATGTGCATGGGACAGGGATAAGGGGAAGAAAAAATTACATAAATGAGCATCTGTCGACTAAAAAGAAAAGGACAAATTAACAGACAGAACCTTGATTGTTAGAATGGCAAGAGGAAAATATATGCAGTGCAGGTGGGAGAAAAAGCGACTGCCTGTGAGTCAGCACAGACATCTCCTCACAAAAAACCAACTGCTCAGAGGTTCTCTGAGAAAACAGGAAGCATAAAACTCCTTAAAAATAAGTAATGGGCAGAGCAGGAAAAYCAATTCTAGTTGCAACCAGTCACAAGAAGACTAGAACAATTTTGATGAATTTTGAATAGATAAGAAGGCTCAGGAAAAAAAATATGGAAATAAAGAAAGCAGACTGGGACAACAGCTTGTACCAGCAGGAGCAGGGAGGATGACTATAGCGGGTGGAATAAGAGAGGTCAGAGAAAGCAAAGCTAGATGACATAAGCATGAAATGAAATCGTCCTAAAACCTTCCTCATCACCAACAGCAAAGGAAAAAATAACAAGTACTGTTATAAATGTACTGAAATCTTGAAAGGTAAATACTATTTTAAAAAAATACAGAATGAATATTTGTTTCACATAACACAATGAATATTTGTTTCACATAACACAATGACTCCTTTAAAGACAGTATAATATATAGTTTGACAAAAGAGACTCCTAAGTACTGTAGGCTTGCTGTGCATACAGATACATTTCATCAAGGTTTTATATTTTTATATATATATATATATAAAAAAATATATATATATATATATGTATGTATATATAAACAGCCCAGAGTAAAAACCTGATGGGCATTCACATAGTTACACTATGCAAAATCAGCATTAGCAAGGGCACATAGAGGATTGCCCAAGTTCCCCCGCTCTGAGCCTATGATGGGAATCCAAAGGTGTGCAGGCTGTCGGAGTATTTTGTTATCTCCACTCTCAGAAACACCAAAGGCTGCTGAGAGTCTGTTTTGCTCATGACCTATTTTATCAGGCACCCATAATCTACATCAGGGACAGATGGTCTTCAGATTGTAGGCAATCTCTCATGTACATACATGTGCATATGAACATTTACATAGTAAGAAGGAAAATAAGGATTTTTATATGTAAATATTCTCCTTGATATAGGGTGAACATTTAAGGAAGTACTTCCATTTTTCAGTCCAAAATCCTTCACCTGAGAAAGGTTTTCATTTTCTTCTTTGTCCTATTCATCCATGATATAAAAAAGCCCAGTATCTACATAAAGACAGTTGTTCTACAAAACATTTGCCTTTATTTTTGTGGTAATTTCTGTGTTTAAAGTATGAAACCTACCTTTGCCACAAAGATTCCTTTGGGATGAAGACTCCTACATATTTTCCACATTAAAACAAAAATTTCCTAAAGAGAAAATTCACTTCTCTATTTTAAATAATTGTAAACATATAAAATGCTTAACTTGTGTGGAATAAAAATGTCTTTTTCATGATCATGAATTAAAGCCACTCTCAAAGAGATTCACTGAAGATACTGCTTTTGACATACATGCCAATACCTATCCATCATTATATGCACACTCTTGCAGAACATTAATAGTTTTTCTTCAAAATGAATGGCTGTACCAAACCAAGCACTGACTTGGTGGAAMAATCAATTATTGGAGAGGCTCTAAGACAGACCATAAAGAGCATGATCCAAGAGTTCTGAGGGATGAAGCCTCCATATGTGAACGTAAGGCTTTGATAAGAATCTTATTTACTGAATATTTTTGTGAAGGAACTCCTGAGGCAATTCAAAGACACAATCAGCTGCAGATGACTATCAATGACTATCTCAATGACTGTCTCAATGACTATCTCTCGCTGCTCTTCCAGGCTCTAAGAATTTTCTCTTAGGTAATGATGCACGAAGATGATGCATGCTAAGAATTTTCTCTTTCTTATTGGTGATGATGCATGAAAAATTCATCTTAGCACTCAGTAAATATTTTTTTCTTTTTGGATCAAGGTATTTAGAAGTAACCAGGCTAATGAATCACTGGAGCCTAGGACACACAATTTACCTAAGAAACAGCTGCCAAATGCAAAAATTAAAGAACAACTTTCACATTTTTTTTTCACCTGTAATGAAACTACATCTGTCAACTTCTTCTAGAGTGCAAAATCTTTGTTATTATGAAAATTTTTGTGGATTATCTCTTTCTCCCAAAAAGTTAGTGTATGGGGTGTCATGGCAGAGTTTGGAAGTACTTTATCCTTAGCTTATGCCTGACTTCCTCTTCTCCATTTTTTTCCTCCTCCCTATAACAGGGATCCAAGCMTGGGAAAAAATGAGAAATTTTTACAAGAATGGTGGAAATATTCTGAGGAAAGCCTACAACAAACTCATATATACAATTGCATCATTTTGAAGCCATCAAATGTTATTTCACAACAAAAATAGTTGCAGCATGCCCCCTAGAAACTGAGGAGGATCCTGTAAAAATGGAAAACACCCTACCGCAGTTATAACAGATTTGCTTTCCATTTTCAACACCACTCCACCCTATTCTGATTTTTTTCTAAAACGGCAACTTGCAGTGTCAATAATTCTGTTTGCTTTGGGGGCAGCAGGAGTTTTCTAATTCGTTCTTGAAWCATTTCTACCAGAGTCTGATTTCCTACTGGGATTACATGCCACTCGAATAAACTAGTTCTGGGGGATATGATTATGTCTATATATATTATTTTATTCTCTATCTGGGATTTGCCAGTGTAATGCTCCTTTGATTATATTATTAAACAAACCTACATAAAAAAACTACCCATGACAACAAGTCTTTCTGTTGGGAATGTTGCATTTCTTTAGTCAGGAAACTGAAACTGCTGAWAAATAACAAACTGATACTATTCTACTGAATTCCCTACCCATACCCAGTGGTTTCTTTTAAAATTGGATACTTCTTTAATTATGGTAATGACAAAACCATGAGTGCGTCTGTCCAGCCAGGAAAATAGTATATAGCCATGCTGACTTTCTCTACGTTTTAATTTTTTTCCCAATGAATATATTAAGTGCAAATGAAGATATATGCTTGTTTATTGATGATTTTGATGATTTTGACCTATTTCTTAGTCCCATTTCAATGTAAGTGGACTCAGCAGGATCATCTAACAGTTTGTCTTATGTGCTAGTTGTGACATTTTATGAAGTTATTGTGAGTGTAAGGGTAGTGCTATGGTATATTTAACTGAAATCAGACATGGGTTTAGATAAAGGTCAATGACCTCAATTTAAATGAATCAAAAGATATTTTACTTGTGTTMATTTGACATTCTCATGTCAGATTTATTTTTAAGGGTTATCAAGTAATAACTAAAATAGAGAGTGCTGGATAAATCCATGATGAGGAATAGAATATAGATTTTCAGTCCCAAATTTAATTCTAGATGACCACTTCATTCTAGAGCCTCCATTGCAAGGCAGCTTGTTAGCTTCACATGGGAATAGGAATCTAGTTTTATGTTATTATTTGGAAACTTATCACATAATGTACCCAAGAACATCACGTTCATTAAGCTCTAAGTATGCCATGGTAAGTGGAAAGGTCACAAAATTGTAATCACCCATGACATTGATTTTCCTTCTGAATTACAAGAGACCGTGGTATTGCTTGGTTTTAAACCTTATTTTTGTCTAATATGAAATGATAGATTCTGTAATGTTTAAGAAAAAACAGGGAAAATTAGAAGAATACATAATATAAAAGCTTATTTCGAAAATAATTTCAAAGGCTATTAAAAAAATTGAACTGTTTCTCCAAGGTTCCATTCTTTGTCTCCAAGTATTACACAAGGAGTCTGTTAAAGAGAAGGAGTTTTAGGGTCTTTTTTTGCTACAAAAGTGGTGCATATTCTGATTTATGCTACAGAAGATAACTTTTTGCCAAAGAGCACAAGCAACCAAATTCACAGAGTTCTTCAAGGTTTATACAGCTTGAAAAATTCCCATAAAATACTATAACRTGTTTACACACACACACATCATGGCACCAACCACTTTCTCTTAGCTGTGTATTTCATTGCTCTCTTTCTAAATCACAAGGCTGAAAAAAGGACTTACTTAAATCTAAATAATAATAAAAAAAGTTATTGAACATCTATGAGCTTTGCTCAGTTTTGTACTGCTATCTATAACTAAAAGTTCTTTATATGAAAGTGATTTTTGCTCTACCTCAAAGCACATACTAAACATTCTTAACTTGCACTCATTGCCAAAGAGAAAAAAAGTAAGTGGAAACTGAGTAGATTCTGTTTATTTTAAACAACAGACAAAAAAAGACACAGCTTTTAAAGTATACTAAGATAATGTCAAAATAGGTGTTTCCAACATCTTTGCTATACTAAAGATACTCCAAGGCAAGGGAAATAGTTGACTTTCAATTCACATTCACTGTTTACATAGGTATGACAGGCTACAAGTTTAGTAGATCAAAAGATTATTGATCAATAGTAGATTAATAAATCAATTTAGAGAATCAATCTGACACGGCTTGAATTCTTAGACAAGCAAATAGTCAAGGAGAGCAATTGACCTCAATTTTATAATTAAATATAAATTTTTAAAGTGAATGCATCACTATATGTAGAAAGAGGAAATTATGTGAGGATAAAAGAATATTGATCAGAATGAAAAAGCATATTTGGAAGTGAGATTAAACAAAGGGACATTTGTTCCTTGAGCAGAAAGCCAGATGACACACTGTCATCTACAAAAAGGCAAGCACTTTACACAGTTTTATAAGCTGACATAATATTTGAAAAAGAAAAATTTAAAAAATAGATCAAACACAGATTGCTGCAGAAGTGTGGGAGGCTTGTTTAGGCGAAATAGCATTTGCAATAGCAAATGAAACAGAAGTAAGGAAGAGTTTAAGCTACAGAAGGCCAATATAGATATAGCAAAATGAATACACAGCCCAACTATTATTTGACTTTATTAGACTTTTTTTATACTGTTAGGGAGTTCACACTTTTATCAAACTCTCCTAGCTCATTAAGGCTGAATATTATYTCAAACCAGCAAGTGATCCAGAGCAGCTTTAAACAGTACATAAAAACATAAATAAACACAGTGTTTTCTCCAAAAACAACCTAGGAAAAAAATCTCAGTAGACCCTAGTGTCCAGTCATATACCTAAATTAGTTAGCTGCTGCTTAGGTGAAACAATGCTGCTGTAGGTCGACAACAAAAGGTTCACAGATCTAAAACTGAAGTGCTATCCTTGACTCTKCATAGTTCTTCAGTGACATCTTGTAAAATACTAATTTCATCAATTGAGAAAAGTTTTGTGWTCATTATCTTTGGATTTGGCATTGTGATGCAGAGAAATTGCTCCACATCTAATTTTCCCTCCAGGATACCAAATCTGAGTTCCACTTGCTATAATGGTAGTTTCAGCAGTAGATTAAGTCTAGCAGATAAGAGGCCTTTTCTGCATGCAAAAACATTTGTTTTTTAAAAACAAGGTGATTCGTGAACATACAATTTTTGATGCGTTTTTTTGAAGAAAGGTAGAACAAATTTCCTTTGTTTTGCTGACCTCTTTCCCAACTCCTTTGCAACCTGACTGGAAAGGCCTGACACATTCTCAGACTTCCTGAAAGCCTCCATAATTGTTTGGGGTCATCACACCTCAAAACATCTCAGAAACAGACAAGAAAACAAGAAAACAAGAAAAAACTAGGAGCAACAACGATRACAAATTCAACACATGTTTTCAGTGAGATATCTGGCATTCCCAAAATATTTTTTGCTTTAATTTCTGAAGAAATTTAAGGATTTGTGCAAGCACAAACCCTTGGTGATAAAAGTTTCAAAAGTTCAAATGTTTCAAAATTTCAAAACTCTCTATCAGATTAATCTTAAAACCAGATTTCAAATTAGTATTACTTGATGAAAAGTGTAGTTTGACAAACAGTGGAACCAATCTAACAGTTRCAGCCTTGAAGAATAGCAGGCCCTTGAAATATCTAAAATCTGACAAATCACTGTCATTACAATATKCCTGAGAGAGACATAAATGTCATATGGTTTGAGAAAAGCACYGGCAGTTGAGAACAGTATCTTCAGTGCAGATATTAGCATACCGTATCTTCARTAGTGGATCAGTTATGGTCAAGTGACACTAAAAGTTTTCCATGTCATTATATTGTTACAGGCACTGCAGGCTGACTAAGTTTTCCACAATTACTCATTGTGAGTTTAACATAACTGATGTTCACATCTATGCGTATCACATATACTCCTAAGATGCACCTCTCCCCAACAAAAAAAATCATCTTCCTAATTACTAAATTTCAAAGCTGTTAAAAGCTAAACATCCTAATACAGAAAAAGTACAGTTTTTATTAATATTTATTTATAAATCAGTTTAATTTCATAATTAAAAAAGAGAGAAAGAGAGAACGACTTATACAGTAAGTCAAACTGAATTCCTTAGAATGTATGTTAAACTGATGGAATCCATTCTCAGGGTGGTGAAAATGGCTTTAGTGGGGAAGTTATATAAATGAATAAAAAAATACGAATATTTGACCCAAAAATTAAATGGCTTGCGTGAAATACAGAAAGAGGAACTCATTGAAATTTCTTAATTTTTTATTTTTTTTTCTTTGGTTAATGCATTCAACTGAGTGTATCTAATGCATACTTTTGGACTAGAATTAATAAGAAACTAGGAAATATTTTAGATTAGTTGAATTTGTCCAAGAAACAAACACAAGAAAAATGAACAAGAATTTTTGCACTGTACACATTATATTCTTCTATATTGTCCATATATATATATATATATGCAGCGCCTTTCCTCCTGTATTAATAGTGTGTGCGTGGACTCAGAGAAAATAGAAACAGAAGGGAGCTAGAAACAGAAGGGACCTTAAGAGGATATCTAGTTCTTCTCCTGACCCTGTACCTTCTTCAAAACCCATCTTTATTGAATAATCTACCACTTTGCAGACAATTCATTCAGGCCTTGTTTTCCTTAAAGTTAGAATAAGTTTCCTAATACCTAATTTCCCTGATGTAGCCTAAATCTGTTAGTTTGTATTTAAATATGAAGATAAATTTTCTTCTCTATAAATATTTGTATCACATTTCAAAACTTTTATTTCTTCTAGGTCTCCTTTTCGATGTATGAAAGCTACCTTCTTTCTTTCATTACTGGTCACCATTCATACTGGTCACCAAAATATACTGAGATATTTTTTGCCTTTTTTTTTTTTTTTTTTTTGTGACTTTCAGTGTTAGCCCAGTGATTCCTCCTCTTAACCAAAACTTACCATCATGTTTCAGCTAAGTTTTTATCAGCATTTGAAAGTTACTTCACACATTTTAATTTTTTTAAAGTTCCATCTATGTCTGTTCTTTTGATAGCTGCATAAAACTTAACTTCTCTTGTCCTGTAAAAGTTTCACATAACCTTATAATATTCCATAGTATCTTTCCAATTTGGCGGGACTTCAGAATTCTAACTATTAATTATCACTTTTGCACTGCTGCCCATTTCTATGTAATTTGAAAATGTAATGATACCCTCTACATTACCATCCCAGTAATTAACAAAAACATGAAACTGGACTTTAGCCAAGAAAGACTATTTGGTATACTCATTCATTTTACCCCTATGCTATTGAAATTATTATTATTATTGGATATATATTAGTTATATTTAATTGTGTTAATCTAGCTTGCTCCTGGAAGTGTCGTGCAAGGCAATAACAAAGCTTTACTAAAGATATACAACATCTGTTTCTTTTTCCGATCCTAATGGCCTGTTACCTTGTCACAGAAGGAAATGAGATTAGTTTGACATGGTTGTTCTCAACAAATGCATATTTGATGTTACAAATTAGAAGCTTCCCAWACATGTCATGCTGGCTAATATGAAGACTTTAAAAAATGTCGTCAAGTTACCAGCTGTAGCTTTTATCGAAACAAAACTAATTAAATTCATTTTGTTAACATTACAGTGACAGTACCCCATTTCTCTTTCAATTTTAAATAGATTTTGAAATGGTCCAAAATTTTATCATTGAAAAGAAAAATGTAGCAAGATAAGACAGTAGTGGAAATAAAATTCTCCTGCTCTCCTTAAGCAGTAACCATGAACAGTCATTTCACATGCATAAAAGGATGTGCAACTGTACCTGAAGCAATGGCAGTATGGAGTATCCTCTAYTGAAACAGCAAGAAGTTATTTAAAATATGAACATCACCTTTCCTCATGCTAAACATTTATTTTCTGAACAGAGACCTTTCTGGCATTCTAGAACTGCTAAATTTACCCAAATTTTAAACTGACAGTAGACTCTATTTATATTGGTGGTCTGAGGAGATTATCATGAGATTCATAACAATTTTGGATTGTTATGATAATATTTCCTATTATGCACTCTTTGCATAATAAATTATATTTTTGCTTACTAGGCATAGATTTTATATCAATTATTTCAAACAATTTCACTGAAGTCATTGCTGATACCTAATAGCATAAAAGATCATTCTAGCATGTGGTTTAACCAGAATATTCCTGTGAATTATTTGCCTGCTTTTCACAAAAATCAAGTGAAACATCACTTTTCCTTGGAGTAAATGTTGTGCTTTACTTAAATACACATACTAGCAGAAAAAGTGATCTAAGATTTTTCTAGCACAAAGAATATTTTGTGCTTTCAAGAAAACCTACAGGATTTGAATTTCCACTTCTTGAGTCACACAGACTTTTTTTTTCSAGTTATGTCAGCAAAAATGCAGATAACAAGCAGATCAGTTTTAACATTTGCAGAGAGGATAGAAGTGGGGTGGGAGGGGAGCAAATGAAAAATTACACACTTGCACAAGCACAAAACATGCCCCCATCTCCAGTGGAAATGCAGCCTGAGTGCTAGGAAGGAGCCTGCTCCGAGGAGCAGCTAGTAGAAGTGGGTCTGGATGTGCATCACCCATGCTGGCCCTGGATTCTGCAGGGATGGAGATGCAACCACTTTTCTGGGCAAGCACATTAAGCAAAGTGAGAGTACATTTGACAATTAAAAAGCGAACAGCCTTGATTGCAAGGCTCATGCTGTTGAGACAGGACAATTGGCTCTTACTTCTTCCTTAAGTTTGGATACCAGTAGCTGAACAGCTCTCAAGGCTGTTTTATTCAGCACCCTACTGCTGTCTCTTCAAGCCTTACCGCTCCCAACAAGCACGTACAGCATTTTGCCTGCTCTCCAGAGCAGCTATTCTCCTTGGTTTTTAGATGTACCTTCTCAAATATATTTTTTCCATGTTCCAAGAAGTCTTGCTTGAATAAAGCATTTAGGGGCAGGAGGGAGAATGAGGATGCAAGTATGCAAGTTTTTGCATGCAGTTAAACATAAGGAAAGCTCACTGTCCACTCCACCTCTCCTCTCACAGTCAATAGAGGAAGATTAACRTCTCCAGAGAGCAGCTGGGAGCACCTCCATTTCCCTAGGGATTATGTAGGTGTGTAAATTAAGAGCCAAGGCTTGCGTAATTGTATGCCTCAAATCTCACAGTACAAATAACTCTTTCTCCTCAGAGACACAACAGGGCTTAGAGATAGAAGAACAGTAAGTAGATTTACAGTCATTTTCAGAGAATATTCAGTCTGTTTTGCCATCTCTATTGTGGGTTTTGAGCTAGGTCATGCCCCCAGCTCCATCTGTCTGCCCCTTACTGGCAYTGAAAAGTATAATTGTGCAAAAGCCAAGAAATCCATTTAGATGACCCCCTATCATTAAGCTGGACTATGCATTCCTCTGAAATGTCACATTATACATCCAGCTGCTCAGGAATCAAAAACCAGCCACCGAAATTCATTGACTTCCCTTAGCAAATATACTCACAAGAYGTGTTGGTATCGAAGGCAAGTACTTTCAGACTTTTCTTCAAAGTTCTCTCTATGAGAACGAGCTATTCTGTTAAAAATGCCACCATTTACAGCCTAAATTCTCACACCGACAAGACATACAAATGATCTGACAGTAAAATCCAAGATCTCCAGGAGACAGAAGCCCTGACTGCTAAGTCACACTGCCCATATTGTGGAGACCATCAGGGAAGAATGTACCTCCATAAAGGAGGATGGAATGTTTCCAGAATACTGCTGCATTGCAGGATGCTGTAGTTACAGCAGCAGTGACATTTTTAGGGTTTGGAAGGCAATCAACACTTTAATTTATACAGGAAGCAAAGGTAGTTTCCCCACTTCCTTCTTTCTCCTCCTTCCCTGTTTCAGCCAAAAGGATAGAGACTTCCCTAGTTTCCRCATATCAAATAAACAAATTTTCTTTACCAGACAATATTGCAATAGATAATAAAAATGCTGTATTCTCAGTATCTAGTGCTGCAGTCTCAAGACTGCTGCACTTCATTTTGAACCGCAGTAGCAGTAAGATAAGCCTTGAGGCTGGTGATAAATTTACGTAAACATAGAAATTTTGATTTCTGTTTTGTTAAAGGAGAAGGCCCAGGGAAGTCCTTCCTGAGACATGCTTATGAAAACAGGAATAAGTGAGAGAGACAAAGGATGGACAGGTGTGAAATCCTTTCTTTTATCTTCATTTCACAAATAACAGCCTTGCTTCTGATATGCATTTGCATTTCTACTTCTAAATAGTCCTGCTTATGCTCTTCTGTCACCCCTTCTCATCTCCCACTTCCCCACAACAGCTGTCATTCTCCTGCTTCAAGGCTGCTATGTCTTCATTAAAACAGTCACTATCATCTTAACCTACAGTTTCCTACTGTTTACATGAAATGGTTTTAAAACAAAGCTTCTCAAAATGTTCCTGTGTGCAAATGCTTCATTCCTCTTCCACAGACTGCTACAGATCAACCAGTCAAGCACATAAGTTGATTGATACATTCTTATATCAAATGGTAATTTCCATTCATGAAGTTTTATTGTACTCCATTAAGATTTTTAGTAGAAAAATGTCTGTGAAAATGGTAATGAAGTCACTAGAAGATTAGCTATATTTTCTTGGCACTATTACATGTGTTAAAATTCAACGGACAAAAAAATTGAAGTTGTTATCATTCACTTTCAAATTTGTAGACAGGTATTTAAAAAAAAAAATTAATTTTAAAATGTCATCAGTAAGACCCTGAGGTTAGCTGTGCTTTGCCAAAAACCTTCAGCACTACAGATGCTGTATAACCTGAAGTTTCTATCAGTGTTTGCTTAAAACAAACAAGAAAACAAAAAACTCCACCAATTTTGTTTTAGAATATCTTAACAGCCCATCAAGCCCCATTCCATCACAGACTTAATATGAAAATATCACAATGTTCTTGCAAGATCAAACCTTGAACCCTCATCYATTAAATGGATTAATAGCTTAATAGCATTAAATTTTAAGCTTTGCTATGCAACAGCYAGGGGATCCAAGTTTTCAGACTGACGTCTTTGAAAACACACATTCATATAGCCACTATAAACAGAAATCAAGAAGAAAGAAGACAAAGCAAGCCAATGAATACAGGGAAAAGCSAAGTATTTCTTCAAGCAGGTGAAAACATAGAAGTAGTCTTTAGGGATGCAATCATAGCTGGCATGAGTCAGCTGAAAGCAATCATACAATGGTAATTAGCAATTCCAGGCTAAAGARTAGAGTTTTCTTGCACAAATAAACAGCAAATTTGAGTTGTCGTTCTGTGAATATTTTCTTTAGAAAGCTAATTTAAGAAAGTTTCAGCCTTATATTTGCTCATTGTCCGTTCTCCAGATAACACAGAAGCAGCCTTGGGATAATATACTTTCCCTCCATTCACGARATGTAAAAGAAGAAAAGTAAAATATTTTCTAAACATTTATCATTTCAGTTTACAATATGGTCCCACTGTGAGTTATTTCTGCATACATGATGCAAAGATCAGAAAGAATAACTGAGGTCAAAAASCTCTTGGGCCTCTTTTACTGCCAAAAACAGCTTTCACAGAACCTCAGCTGCAGGMAGAAACAGATTAAAAGAACATTAGAACTAAAAACCTTTTAGAAGCATTAATATTTTTTCAGTACTTCCCATACACACCTCAAGTACAGAATTTATGGGAAATGTACACCTATCCCCAAGTGCACAACTACACGAGACATACCTTTCCCATAAGTAAAAGCTTCTAAAACTGTAAGCATTGGAATAAAGTGGTTGAAAGGCAGACAGCATGGAGGATGTAATATGCAAAACCTACCTGCTAAGCTGAAAGGTCCACTGCTTTCCCATTATTTTTAACAGATACCATGCAGACCCATTCTTAGTAATATTCCTTCCTCCTTCTCTGTGTCCGCCTTCTCACTGGGTTATAAGCATTCTCTGGCAGGCACAATAGCTGTTAATCTGCAGTATGCTTAAAGCAGTGACATCYACTCCCTCAGCTAGAACCTGTGGGGGCAATGTGAGTTGCAAAGAAAACATGAAAAATATTCATAAAGTAAAATTTAATAAGCAATATTCATTTCAGCCTCATAGCTCCATTTTGCTCAAAGCTTTAAGAACATATTATCCCAAAGGATAAGTTGGCAGCTGGTGTTTTCTCCACAGTTACTGTCCTTGGATGCTTCTATTTTCGACTTAGTGCAGCAGAGGTGATAGCTAATAGCTTGCTCCTAAGTCAATGTGGTAAGATAGCAAAAAGACTATCAATAGGTACTTAAGTTGCTGKTTTTTTATCTCCATTTCTAATTCTAGTTGATTTCTAAAGAGAAAGTCAAACAAGTGCTCCAGAACAGAGCATGTCTTCTCTTTCCAGCTGACTAGCTACTGTAACAATGGAAACCTCTGGGATCAGGATGGAAAGCCTAAGCAAAGAAAGTCAGAACAAAGTTCTTTAGCTGTCTCTTCCCATATGAGCCTCTGGAAGATGCWCAGTAATACATGACTACAAGCACAGAGCCCAGTGCTTTTATTTATGACCTGACCTGCCTTGTTCACAGCAGGTAAACAATAAGCAATAGATTTCAACATATATTTGCAGCGTCATCAAGATAAGWAAAAAATGAAGATAGTTGGAGTAGATGCATGCACCTATGCATCCAAAGATATGTGCACATAAAAAGGAATCTCACCCTTAAATAACAATAAGCTCTTGTGAGTAAAATTTTCTTACTCCAGGTACCTAACTGACCTAAATTTTCTGTGGTACAAAAACACCAGACATCAGGAAGTAGGGCAAGATACCAGAATCTGTAGATACTTTCAGATACACCAGAGAGAGACAGAAGTRATCCAAATTCAAACAAATAACAGATATTTCAAGTGTCAAGCATATGCATGTTGTGTATGACGTCAACAGCAGCAGGACACCCCACTGTGAGTTTGCACAGGAATAAAGGGAATAAAAGGTCTTCTGCCACTTCAGCTAGGTGGAATACAGGCAGCCTTTGTGTAGCATAATTAACTTTGTTGCAAGGTCATAAGCAGCATATTCTGATGATAAATAAAAATTGAACACAAATATAATATTACATTTGTGGAAAGGGGATTTTTCYAAGCCTATCATGAGTTTGGGGCTAACAGGGAAAGATGCCTCCCTGGACTACAAGGCAGTGTCACTTTATGAATTTTATTTCTGTAAGAGCTACTTGACTGTATRCTAGACCTCTGACATCCCAAGAAGACTTTAGCAGTTGATGTATTCACAAGGAACTTGTACTAGTAAAGTTCAACTGCTACCTACATTTCTGACTTTAAATCAGCTAATATAGTGGTGACAGTTTCAATTTAAATACAACTATAAGGGAAGAGGTAGGTATACAACCAAGGAATAAAAACAACAAAATTCCTCACACCCACTAAAATCTCATTGGGGTCTGGAGAAAATGACATTTGAAAATTTGTAGAAGAAGGTGGCTCCTGAGTCACCATGATGAATACAGAAGTCTTGAAAAGACAATGATGTTTTTATTCTTTAGGTTAACAAAAAATAACCCACCATACATAATACCTCTTTTGAACTACAGACTTCCTTCTGAAACATTTGCATATTTTTCTACTGAATTTCAACAGACTTAAAAACTAAATTAATGTGCTTCACTCTGAGTGCCAAGAATACAATTACAGTCTAYCAAATGCAGCACAAAAGGAGGATAGATTTGACGTATACAGTAACAAAAAACTTCAATTTTTTAAGACTTTCTTGCAGAAATAAATCTCACCAAGCACCAAGTAGGGGTTATGCCTCTTCTGTTAGTGCTCCAGCCAGCTGTTCTGTATATTCTTATACTGTGATCATCTGSCTGACTTTTGTATAAACTAGACCAATAGGGACCGACAAGGAAACAAAGATCAGCAATCTCTTCTTTAGCCTAGTCTGCCTGAAGCAACTATCTCTTTACATGTTTTTCAAAGAATTACAGTCAAAATGTTTTGTCTTCTATGAGTTTTTATCTTAAAATAGCATTGCATAAGCTTGYTGAAGATAACATGCAACTATAAGAGTTAAAAGAAGCCAATTCCAGACCTCTCTATTATAGGCTGTGTATACAGGTTTCTTTTTCATTTACTAAGGAATATACGACAAGTTCTTGATCATTCTGTCAATTCTCAAGTCCTCTTGCACCATTGTAAGTGTGTGTGTGTGTGGTGGGCATATAATGTATATGCTTACTAATTCACACATATGTATGTGTATCTATAGGATATTTATTTATTCTAATTTGTAACAGTTGTTAAACCCTTCTGTTTTTTCTGATCTGATTTTCCATTTTGTTTTAACTGTCTCACTGCTTCACACAGTATCTCAAAGAATATTGGGTAACAGAAAGATCAGAATTGTGCTTTGCTGGGCTCCTTTAACTGTTATAATGCTTTATGTTTTTATAATGCTGTCTGTACTAAACACACTTAGAAGAGAATGGGTAGTCCCCATTTTTTTTAATCAATCTTTATCAATCGATGTATTCACAATGCTTTATATAAACTCAAGCCTATTTACTTTTGTGGCTGTCTGAGAGTGGTTGTGCAGGAAACCTTTTCTTCCATGAACATGTAAACATTATATATGCACTTGCTTATAAGAAGCATATTTTTGATTTCCAGTCTTTCTATTGGTAAATATCAATAGTATTTAAAAATATATGCAATTAATGTTACATTTAGACTAAATTGAAAGACAAAGATCCTCTAAATTTGCTGCACACATAGGGTCAAGACCAGCCTCATTGCTCTGTGCATACTCCTTCTTCAAACAGAGTGTCTCTCTCTGAAATAAGAGCTAGAACACTGCCTGCAAAAAAACTCAAAGGAGCTCATAGCTATAGACAATTCTGTTACAGAATTCCCAAATCCTCCACACTAAGTAGCTGTATCATAAAGATTTTCTCTTCTGCTGAGTCCAARTGTCTCTCTCAGGAAACACAGCTGTCTATTTGCCTTTTAGAGTCCCCAGTAATTTCCTATTTTCACTATAGTATTTTACTTTAAATAAGCTATGTAATGGAAGACTGTCAATTTATACAGTCCTCATAACTGTCAGTACTCAACAGACCTAGCAAAATAGCCAGTAATCTCTTAAAAAAAATTACTTCAATGTGAAATATTTTTATTTTTATATATAAATATTATATATATTTATTTATATTTTATACATATATTATATATGTATATTTTATATATAATTTAGCCACAAGTTACAAAAGATGCTAGTTCTATTAGCTACTAAAGATATTTTAGGAGTCTTAAAATAGAAAGAGACACTATGAATTCCTTTCAAACGCTTTTGTTAGTTATTAGCTATTACAAAGAGCCATCATCATTATAACCCTACTGTTTAAGGTTATATTTAAACATGGCTAAGAACGCTGTAAGATGTTCCTACTCCAAAGGCATGAGAAGCCTTTGGAGGAGGAAATAGAAGGGTTTGAGGGCAGAGCCATTCTGTATGGATGCTTTGAAATGCATTCTGGATTTGGAGCACACAAAACTTTCACAAACCTTTATCTGTCACATGGCAACCCTTAAAATTAGGGTTCAAGAGTACAGATAGAGCAAGCCAGATCATGGCACAGTTCCACACTTTTGTCTCTTTGAAGACAGCCACAGGATTCCTGCTTCTAAAGCCTTTATTATACCAACAAGCAAAAGGTTCACTGAGGAAAAAAATCTATATACAGCACACAGAAGAAAAGCTATATATAGCTGCCACTCTGTACATTTTCAGCACAAGAATTTCTTCTGCTATCCAGCGCATTATGCTCCTGACGTTCATTGTCTATAAATAGACTCTTCCCTTTCTTTACTGTTATCTTGTCAATGCTATTGAATGTACATTTCCCACATTCTTACTTTTTTGGGGGATGTCAGAGGAAAGGGAAGCAACAGCTTTTCTGAATCCTGTGTGTCAAGTAGCTCTGCCACAAAGAAGCCTATCCATGCATAACAGAAAGCAGACAACGAGGTTTAAAGTGTGCAATTTTCAATTATGATTAAAATAAGAGAGACAACAGAATATGCAGACAGTACCTAGCATTAAACTTTGTTTAAGTGCTTTGGAAGGTGAAAGCTTCTAACTAATTAAGGAGTCATTAGTTTATGTTCAAGAGTTTTTGCACAGCTATACAATTCTGAAACATTACAAATTATTGTTTATTTTCTTCCAGTAGGGTATTCTCTTTTCCTGAGAAGTATATTTTTGGAAATAGTAAGTAATTAGGTAGCATTAATACCTGACTCTATGTGGTTATATAATAGTATTACATTTCAGTGTATCCTAGAGCTTTATTGAAATATAACAAGTTTCTTCAATACAAAGTGAAAATCATAAATGGGACTTGATTCTGCTTGCAAACTGCTTTAATAATATATATATTAAACAAGAGAGAGAGAAAATGACTACAGCATGAAATATCCAAAAGCTATAAAATCAACAAGCTGATTATTTTCATTTTGACACTGATATCAATATGAAATCTCAAATATAACTCTTTTCCATAGTTGAGGAATACCTAGTCTTTAAGGTTCTTTAAATAATTGTTAGGACTCTAAATTGAGATGTTATAAAATAGAAAAAAAAGGCAAATAGTTTATCCACCAAAATACACAAACATTCACAATTATTTGCAAGAGCAATTGTCAGGTTCAGGTCAAGAATAATTTTAGCTGAATGGAAATGCAATGACATGAAGATTATTTCTTATATTCTTTTAATCAGCATTTAGAAAATTCACTGAATTAAATGGGAAATTAATCCAGTCTTCCTTCTTCGCAGGCACATATTCTTGCCAAGAAACAACAACACATGTTGACCTAGCTCTAGTTCTACTTCATATCAAATATTTATCAAACCCAGGAAGGAAAAAGGTTTCAGTTCCTGCTTAAATGAATAAACTGGCATTTCAATGTTCTGACTCAGTCAAGAAGATGATGTGAACCAAACTAACTCTTTCTTGGTGCTGACTATCCTCAGTACTAGTTACAAGCAAGAGCACAGGCACCACTACCACCACATCACAACTTGAATCTAGACTTTTCATTTTATTAAAACTCACAGAACTTGTTTTAGTCCATGACAGGTCCAAAAACATTTAATTTTACAGCTTATATAAGCAGGAGTGTTTCATGAGCTTATTATATATATATACATACAGCTACTGAATGTGGTGCAATCCTGAAGAAAATTATGACTCAGAGACTTCTGATTAAGGTAACTCACTGCTCTGACTGAACACAAACTGAATTTTGCTAAACTTTATGAGATCTGTTTTTTAAGAAATAAAACAAGTTCTGGGAATTGATCTAGTTATATTCTTCTCTTGAATAAGTCTAGGCATAGATAAATCCTTTCTGTCCCTCAAGCATTCTGTTCCTTCAGCAGCTCATACTGAGCTTATGTGACCCAACCATCACTAAAGCCCTAGAACGTGAAAATAAGGCCCAATATTGCCCCAAACATGTATACACTGCTAAGAAATTGAACTAGCAAGCTTTCCTCCCCTGCTGCATTCCTTTTACCATGACAATTTGCAGCACATGGTTCAGAGTGAACAACAGCCAAAGATAATATTAGTAYGTGTGCCGGTGCTTTAAAAAATGACATTCAAGTCAGAAAACCCCATCAAAATGGTGTCACAAAATACTGTCCTACTTATTCTGACAACCTCTAGCTTGCAAAGCTATTTAATGAGAGGAAAACTGTCAAAAATATGGCCACTTACACAAAGATCAGAGGTGAACATGAAAATAGTCTATCTCATCTTTAGATGAGGCTTATGATGGTTTTGATCATCTCTCACATACAGAGTCTAGGTTTGTGACAGAGATACCGATTTAGGTGTGGAGTCACACAGACACACACACAAAGTGGGACAGGGGCTTGGRGAGGTCATTATTTCAGGTCATTATTTCTTATTAGTGTTGTGTCCTACGGCTCAAGTGCTCTAAAATGAGCAAATTACTGTCTGATGCTAATAGACTGGTGGTGACAGAATAGCCTAGTATAACAGGTAGGGAAGAATGAGCGTTATCAAAGGAGTCAAAACAACAGCAGATGACTGGAAAATCAAGTCACAATTACAGAGGTCAGCAAATAGATAAGACAAATTCTGAACTTTGTCTGTGACTATAGATACGAACAAAATGTGATCAGGAAAAGAACAAGAAACTATGTTGTTCAGAGAGTATCAGTCTTTCCTTAAGTCACTTATGTCCATTGCATGACTTCCATGGCTTTGTCAGATTAGTATGGAAGTCCTAAATTTAAATCCAAATTTAGCCAAGTATATTTTTGCTATAATTTTCTGATAATTATTTCCAAAGATTAAGCGTGCTACAGATTCAAAGCCTCAAACTTTGTCTAGAGTGCAGCTGATCCAAGGTTATGCACAGGTCCTTTGCTGCTTTTGTAAGGCTTCCCTCAACCTATCAAASGCTCACAGAAAATTTATGTATGTAGTTATTTAGAAAACTAGCTTCAAAATGGAACAAATAGATTCTTTAAAGTGTCATGAGTACCACAGTTATTTTTTCCCCAATTTGTTGCTTAAGTCTTTAACACTTAGGTATTCCTCAGCAGAGTCTTAAGAATATAGGTGAAAAGCATGCCAGATCTACCTTTGACATAGTTTCATAATTGATTGGAACACCATTAAGGATAATTCTAACCCCTGTCAGTTAGATTTAGGATCACTAACCCCTGTTAGTACAGCATGGTGTTTAACAGCATTCATTTCAGTAAACTTTCAATTAAATTATAATGAACTTTGCTAGAAATTGTATGCTGGAGTGGTTCTTTCTTTTATTTGTTTTATTTTGTATTTTTATTAAGGCATTTAAATATTTATCATCACCCACTCTGCTGTCCTATCTTCATGGAAAGGTAAAAGAACTKGCTTAGATATTATCAATAGGAACTATCTACATTGCTGAACTGCTGTTTAACCCAAAGTAATGCTAATACATTTGTTCAACTAATCATGCTCTTTTAATCAAGAGATGCTATGAAAAATAATGAACATGCAGTGGTAGACCYGGTAAGCTGTTAAATACAATTAACTTAGGCATGTGTGGTATAAAGTGAGTTATTGATGTTTATTCTGAGAGTTACAAGATTGGTATAACATCCTATGAGAGAGACTACCGCTTACTTGCTCTTGCAAAGCAATGTCCTGTCTCTCTATTAGAAATCTCAACCAATCCCTACAGTTTATTAGAAGCTGTAAAAGTAACAGGTAAAATAAAGACTGGGAAACTGAAAAGATATTCTTTTATTTTTGTTTTCCTTTTATTTTAGTTTTTTATTTTCCAAACTGACATAAGAGTCAAGGAAACCAAATGAACAGAAATCAAGCAAATCAACATTAATTGGCTCTCTGTGAAGCACACAGGAGACAATACCTTTAACCTTAGGGAATTGTCATTCACAAAGGTAAGAAAGAAAATCCGACCGCACATTTGCAAAGCTCAGCTGCATTTGTTGCAGAAAACCTTTGGCTAGAAACAGGCTTCCTAGTATTCTGGTCTTAGGATATACGTGGTTTTCAGGACTTGACTCATTACTGAGCCAGCTGAGGCTTACATTGCAATGCTAGAAAAACAGATTAAAATGCAGCTCATAATGAGATGCATAGCACTATCCAGATAACCAAGAAAGAGGGGCAGGGATAATCGAGGATAATTTACGTTTCCCATTATCTTCATTTTGATACACTAGCATAAAACAGAACAAACAAAATGGAAAGAAGAAGAACAAGAAGAAAAAGCAGGAGGTAAAAAAAAAGACAAAAAGAAAAGGAAGAGGAAAAAGTCAAGGAGAAAAGAGAAGAAAAAAACAGTTTTGACTGCTATCTTTTGCAAATTTGTGAACAGTAGATCTTTGAAATGGCTACTAGGTCATTCTTTTCACTATTCTGGTTGAGCCTACATGGGCTCAGATTTAAATCTGTTCTTTGACTGTGTTAGAAAACAAGACAATTAAATCCTTAGGAAAATTCTGCCTTTCTAAGAGAAGTCGCTAGGGCTAACCCAGTCTGCCCAATGCAACTGTCCAGGGAATGTAGGATGTCAGCACATCCTACATCCAGTTAGCCTGATATAGGCAATTGTTTTTGCTCGTTGACCAAATACGGGCACATCCAGAGAGTGACCCTGTCCTTTCAGAACAGAGATCCTCTACTGCTCGTTTAAGGAAACAAGAAAATTATGTCTGCTTCCATCCATCTACAAATCTAGCACATTTTCCATCACAGCCTCTCACTCTCTGCATGGTAGTCTAGTGATTGGGAAAAACACAACTCTGATTCTCAAGGGTTGCCCACTCTGATGGGATTCAGCCTCATCTGTCACAGAAATACTCTCCTCTTCTGGGTTGCTGAGCCTGCAAGAAAGCCTAACTCCATCTTAGGGGTTAATGTCCCCAGATTAGAACAAGATACCTTCCAGCAAGAAGACTTGCTGCTCTATCCACAACGGTGGAATATTTTCATTATCTTCTTTTTTTTAGACTCAGATTTTTAAACCAGTGTTTTTGACAGTGTCCCTCACAGCATTCTCCTAAGCAAGATTCAGWAGTGTGGGATAGATGTGTGGACAGGGAGGTGGATTAGGAATTGGCTTGATGGCAGGGCAGAGAGTASTAGTCAGTGGCGCGGAGCCCAGTTGGAGGCCTATAGTTTGCGGTATCCCCCAGGGGTCGGTCCTGTTCAACTTATTCATTAATGGCCTGGATGAAGGGATGGAGTGCTCCCTCAGSAAGTTCGGTGATGGTACCAAACTGGGAGGAGTAGCTGATAGCCCTGAGGGCTGTGCTGCCATCCAGAGAGACCTAGACAGAAAGGACAACTGGACAGTGAGAAACCTCATTAAGTTCAACAAGGGCAAGTGCAAGGTACTGCACTAGGGGAGGAATAACCCTCGACACCATACAGGCTGGAGACTGACCTGCTGGAGAGGAGCCCCGCAGAGCATCATGGTGGATGACAAGATGACCATTAGGCAGCAGTGTGCCCTGGTGGCCAAGCAGGCCAGTGGGATCCTGGGGTGCACTAAGAAGAGCGTCTCCAGCAGGTCGASGGAGGTGATCATCCCCCTATAYACAGCCCTGATAAGGCCACATCTGGAGTACTGTGTCCAGTTCTGGGCTCCCCAGTACAAGAGGGATGTGGAGCTGCTGGAGAGAGTCCAGCGCAGGGCTACCAGGATGATCAGGGGCCTGGAACATCTGCCCTATGAGCAAAGGCTGAGAGAGCTGGGCCTCTTCAGCCTGGAGAAGAGRAGGCTGAGCGGGGACCTGATCAGCGTGTATAAATACCTCAAGGGAGGCAGTGAGGAGGGGGCCAGCCTCTCTTCAGTGGTTGCCACYGATAGGACTAGAGGAAATGGACACAAGCTGAAGCATCAGAAGTTCCACAGGAACTTAAGAAAACGTTTCTTAACGGTGAGGGTGACAAAGCASTGGAACAGGCTGCCCAGAGAGGTTGTGGAGTCTCCTCCTCTGGCGATCTTCAAAACCCGCTTGGACGCAGCCCTGTGCCGTGTGCTCTAGGAGACCCTGCGTGAGCAGGGGGGTTGGACTAGATGACCTCTGAGGTCCCTTCCAACCTTAAGCATTCTATGATTCTATGAATATAAAATACTTGCCCATTCCATGAAGCTGTCTCTGAAATCCCAGACATCTTTCCTCCCTGCTCAGTCTCTTGCATTCTGTGCAGATAAAAAAAAAAAGTCAGAAGTCAGATAAAAATCACTTTAGTTATAAATGTATTTATGAGTCAGTGTCATGTCTCAACAATCAGTTTCAACACCCAACTCCATTTTTAATAAATGGAGTTTGGATTAATACTCTCCGAATTTAAGTGCAGGAAACCATCTCAGGTGAGGCAGAAAGCCATATCAGGAAAAAGAATAGCCATATCTTCAGTTAGAAGAAAAATATTTAGAGTGTAAGTCCACTGTGTAGCTCATTTTTTTAGTATCTAACTATATTCTGCTTCAGCATGTTTTTAAAATTCATCAGATCACTCTCATCAAAAAAGCATGGTTTAACYTCTAAGCACACGTAGTTCTGATGAAGTAAAATAAGATTTTTTATGGCCAGAACACACAGAATTTCAAAAATCGTTCTTTTCTTTAGAAGCCCCAGAGTCTTTACCTCTCATAAGGACAATACTGAGTTGATCTTGGACAAAAGTGATAAATGTAAAGGTTAAGGTTAAATGTAAAGATAATCTTAGGGTTTTTTCTCTTCTCTTTTTACGAAGACATGAAACCTCACATAATGTCATTTGAAATCCTCAGCAAATGGATGTTTAAAGCCATTCTAATGCACAGAAATGAATGTCAGTACACAGAAAATATCTATTTTACATTTAGATGTGTTTGACTCTTTGCTTCATCTTCTGTACAAGTTCTGAAGCATCCAACAAAGGCAAGTTTTTTTTTTTTGGCTTTGCTGTCAGCAATTCAAATTACAGGATTTCAAAAAGGTAATTTGATAAAGGCATAGCTTACTGAGAACAATTTGCTCCTTTTCCTCATCCCTTTATGTGTCCATTCCATGTATTATTGAACATGCATGCTTCCATGCTACCGGATGAGTTTATGGAGCTGGTGAGCATTCCCCATCAAATCAGTGTAGTCTTTGCCTATTCCATTTTGTCTAGCATCAAATGCAACCATACTACTTCCTCAGCATGATTAATACATCCTCCTGAGGATAACAGAACATTACCTCCATATTCTAACAGTTAAATTTGCTCTGAACATCTGAAGTGATAACTTAACCGAGTGCCWCAAAGCTTTCACATTTATCTTAGCAATGCTTTTAGCCTCTGGAATTTGTTTAAGATTTGAGCTACTGGAACCCTTCTGTATATTTTATCTACCTCTGCATCATTTAGATATGAATCACCTCCTTGATATTTCCCCTCTCCTGGCAAATTCTTCCTCTTTCCCCCTTTCACCCCCCACCTCATTATTTTAGTTCTCTAAACTGAATGATACATGTTTATTGAAGTGTTTTTTGGGGAAAGGCAGTTGATATTCTGTAGATATTTCTCACTTAAACATTTTGCTTGCAAGAAGACTTATATTCCCGTTAACTGCTTTTCATGAAGGGTTATAATTTAAATTTACACCACATTTCAGAAGCCCACATGGAGTAAAATATTATTTATGTTTACAGTTAATGTCTAGCTTGCAAAAAAAAAAAAAAAAGGAGAGTAAAGGTCTACTGAATTTGGACACTTTTCATAAGAACCAGAAGTATGAAATTGCCAATCTTGTTAATGGTACTTGAAAAAGAAAGAGGTTTGCTTGCAAATGACTTTTTTTCTTTTTGCAAAGTAACACAGGTCCATTTTCAATGGGTCTGCAGGCTATGGTAGCTCTGTAATCTATTGTTCAGTGCCAATTGCCTCTCCTGCCTCACATAACAGCTGTTGGCGAGTAAGAGCTCCCATTTGGTCTGCTGGTTGTGACTGTCACCCTCCACAAACTGTCACCTGTCACGGTAGCTGCTGGCACTGGAGCCTGGCATCAAAATGTGCTGTGTTCTCTTTTATTGTGGGCATAGGTGAGGAGGGGTGAGGGAGCAAAAGCCAGGAATTGATGCTGCAGCTGCTGTGGCTCCCTTCCAATAGCCACAAGAAGCTTTGTAGGTGACAGACTCRGCTAACGAACCATAACCTTCCCTGTGGCAGTGAGGCCCTGGGGACTTGGTAGTGAAAGGGAACCCATAGAGGTTTCTCTATGATTAGGTGAGCCAAGCACAGTTTATTGCACTAGGAATAGCTCGTTATGTTTCCATCTCCTTAAATAATGATTGGCATCAGCCTAAACAGTCAAGCCTGGCTCAGTCACAGAATAGCACTCCATCTGCTATGTTAATAAAATGCAAAGAAAAGGTAGACACAGTCCCTCGGATGCACCCTACTTAGTATGTCTGATGTGCCTTGTTCACTCTGATTTTCTTTTCTCTCTTTTGCTCCCTACAGAAGTAGAGATTTTGCATCAGCATTCTTCTGACCTTGAGTGGAAACTCTCAAAATGCGCATGAACCAAGCGACAGGTCTTAGTCCAGTACAGCTCAGCATAATGCAAATATTCTGCTCCTGTGAAGAGGCAGACCTGTCTCAACACAGGAACAAGTGCACAGCTGCCTCCGTGTGCTACTGCAGTTTRCTCCTGGATTTAGCACTGAAGTCCCCAAGCCTGAGGCTAATGGCATAAAAATATCTTACAGCTCTGACTAACAMTATATGTTTAGTTAAATAGCTATTTGAAAATTTGAAATTATGAATGATATATTTCTCTCTGGACATGAAGGTATCATCATCCTCTTCTTTATGTCACAGTCTATAAATACTGTATGGCTACTGTAAAAATCTTGTGTAATTAATACATTGTTTAAAGTCCTGGATGTTGAGATTTTCAAGAGAAACAGAAGAATTTGGCAAGATTTATGCACTGAAGTCTTAGGCCCACTTAAACCTTGTCCTAGATATCACATTCCAAAACCTACAGAACTTTTCCAGATATTAGCATCCTTTTCAGGTGTCCATTTTTAGAGATGCATTTTAAGTATTTTAAAGGTATGTTATACCATGTCTCATGATGGTATTTTCCTGAAAGCCGTCTATATTTCTAAGATTATTCTCCTGAAATCTCTTTCACTTAGTTGCATCTTCTGGCTACATCTCTCACAAATGCATAATTAAACTGCACTATTTTCTAGGAAAGCTTAAAAGATCAATGCTCAATTAAAGGTATTTATTGATATTATATGCAGAACAAATATGAATATAAAATGCATTAATATGTAAAAGTAATTCTTGGTTCTGTGAAATGCAACATCAAAATATCTCSTTTACCTTTTTTGCCTCAGTATTTTTGGAAAAACTCAGCCACAGCTAATCTACTCAAGAGCCACATAAAGCTTATTTTTTACTGTTTTCAGAAAATAATTCCTTCCTGCCTCACACCTCTCTCCAGGAGAAAATGTTTGTTTTATTCATAGAATTATATGCGAGTCTCAGTTTCTCTGTCTCCATATTCAGGAGAGAGAGGAGAAGAAAAAAAACCCACAACAATATGGCATAATTTCTCTTATTTTCATGCCCTTTTTCAGGCAGCATATATCCCAAAGATATTTTAATTTTTTTTTCCTAAACTATTTCTACCTCTCTGATTGAACTATGTTCTTGGTTTTCTGCTGCCTCTTTTCTTGCTACTTGTCACAAAACAAAACTCACGCGGGTTCAGTTTCTAGACAGGATTTCAGTTTCATATACTTGACCATATTTTTACAATCAAGTTACTGAAAACCCCAAAGGTTTTAATAGCTTCTGAAAAGGAAAGACACTTATTACAATCCATGAAGTTTTGCTCATTCCACACTAGGCTGAGAATCTGATCCCAAAATGCATCAACTACTATAGACTTTGAAGCCACTTCTTGGAGGCAGTCTGATTTAGGTTACCACTAGCCTTTCTCATATGCCTTTTGATGGATTATCATTATTTGGGAGTCTGCAAGTAATAATCATTCAAAAACCAATTTTGAGAAGAGATAGAGAATCTGGAACAAAATTAAAAATAAAATAGCCCACGTACATTGGAAGAATTTGCAGGTAATTTATGCCCAAGAAATTTTTCACACAATGAGAAAACAGTTTCACTAAGCACACAGCTTTGCAAAATTGAATTTCTTTCTCTGCAAAATTATTTTTTGCCCTCTCACTGAGGTGGAAACAAGTGATATCTACCATGACCTCAATATTCTGAAAGTTTTTTGCATCTCTAAGCAAAAATTTAACTATATAAACTAGATCTCAGAGTTTCCTAAGTTTTGTATATACAAAATTCTGCTGTTATTTGACAAAAATCACAAGGAAATACACTTTTTTCCCTCCTCCTCAAAAGTGTAATTTCAAGGCTCTGAATTTCAGAGTCTGGTAGTTGTTTTTGTTTTAAAGGTCTTTCTGAACAGAATGCTGGTTTTGGGGGGGGGGTTATATAGAAAGTGGTATTGAACTTTTGGAGGCAACCAAAGCTAAAGTAGTACAGCAGAAGATTTGGAAAATCTAAATAGGACTCATGCTCCCTTTCTACTTGTTTCTGCCCCATATAAAATGCTTTTCCAACCCAAAATGCAACTTTAACCTCTTTCCAAACTATGGTCTAATCACCAAAACTCAGTCATGGAGCCACCTTGCACAGCCACATTCCTGAGATGCCATCACTGTCTAAAGGAGAACATATTGTATTCAGAAGTTTTTATTATTATTATTATTTAAAGTGTATTAACCGTGCTAAAGATTTTGAATCTTCAGCTCTTCCAAAGATTTTGGATTTTGGATCTTCAGGAACTTTACCTTAGTGTTCCATCAAGCTGAAACTCCAGAGCAATTTTAAGAACTCTTCCACAGTAAGAAGCAAAGAAACTGTTCTTGCAAAGACACATATTGCTACTGTTCAGGAACTCCCAAAAACCACAGTACTAAAATACAAAGATTATTTATTTTATTCTAAATGTTTATACTTGTAGGTACCAAGTATGTGCACACAAGCTAGGAGACGTTCTTGTGAAGTTCATTTTTGCCCTCTTGTTTTACAAGTCTGGCTTGATTTTTGTATTGCACCAACAATATAAGTATTAAAAAAAAGTGATAGAGGACACATTATGATTTCTCAGTTTTGATGAGCCTTAAGCTGTGAGCTTTAATAAAGTCATGTTTATTTCATCTTCAGGACAAAACTGTTGAACAGAGTCAAATATCCTCCCTTCCTCCAGACTTTAAAGTTCAAGATATACTTTTCCAAATCAATATATAACTGGCTTAAAGTCCTTCAAAAGGAATCCCCAATACTGTAGGGTTCTTAAAGAACCTGTTGTAATTCGTATCATCTCTGCAATACACTGAGCAACAAGTAATCTTAAAGACAGGGGAGTTAAAAATCTTAATCAATTTTATTAGTTAACACAGGTTCTGAGAGTTGCGATTTACTGCCATGGATAAAAGTTCAAAACGAATATATTTTTCTTAAAAAATAACCAAGATACAGAGGAAAAAAGAAAAAATTATTTGTTGTTCTCTTGCAATAAAATTTATGACRTAAAGGCCCTTTCTGTGCAAGTCTCTGTGAAGGGGTTCTATAGGTATCTAAAGAATCAGACAGAGGAACAGCTGTCAGAAACCATAATGCCAAAYAGGAAAGCAGTAAGTTCTGAGAAGGCATTGTGTGAAAATTTCTCAAGGAATGAAAAGCTCTGGAAATTGCAGGACCACTAAGTACCTCAGAATTCTGCTGGATCTATCTGAGGCCAACAGCATATGCCAGCATTAACAGGTTGTACAACCCAGCCTTCCCAGCAGAAAAAGCTGCAGGAATATTTATGCYCCTGCTGTAACACTAAACTCTCCAAGAACTTCCATAAAAGCCAGTGGTGCACAAACACTGCCCGCTGTTTCTGAAGGTTCAGCAGGGGCTGCTCTTCCACCTTTTACTAAAAAAAATAAACTACGAGAGAATGTGCAAGAGAACTAAATTAATGTTTTGTGTGAATAGTTAACTGTTATTAATAAAAGCAGACTATTGAATAAAGCTATTTTAAATAATACCAGTGATACGGGTTTTTCCCCCACTATGGAACTAGGGAGGAGAARAGCAAAATACAATCCATCAGGTAATAAAATACTGACAACATTTGCCTACAACACTCTAAGAAGAAAAATTTGAGATATTTGCCTCTGCTGTTTTTATGAACATATTTATAAGCATTTTTAACCTAGAGACCTTTATGCCAATGTAGCACACCTATTCAGTCTCCAAATATGTTTTCTTACACAACAGCTATTAGATCAGATTGCACATACACTACATTCCTCAGCCTCAGAGCACTGAAGTAATTCAACATCCTCCTTTTCTTAAGCACACTGGAATAGTTTCTCCTTTCTTCCCTTTAAGACAGCAATGATTTTATGCTTTCTCCCACCTTAATATAACAAAAAAAGACTAAATTTAATTTTAATTCCAGAGAACTCCATTTAAAAATATCATTGTAACTGAATGCTTCTACATTTACAATTAAATTCCAATCAAGTCAGCTTCGTTTAACGTGCATACTAACTGGTTACCTAGAGCTTGCCTTTAGGAGGAGATTTATATTGCCTCTAAGTGCTACGTCATGAGTAAATCCATGAGTAAATTGTCAAGTAACACTTCCAGTCTAATTCAAAAGAAAATACCAACAGGCAAGCTGCTTTCCATAGCAGCGTGCTGGTCGGCGTTTGCTCTGCTAAGCATTGCAGGCTGATTGTGTTCCACATACACACATCTTGCCCGCTGTCAGTGTCCAGGCAACCAGCCCAGTTACCTAGGCTATTTTGTCTATTTTGTTTCACTAGTGAGGAGACCTTGGCTTTTTGCTTTTCTTCCTATTTTCTGGAACTTCTTCAGAGTGTTTTTTTTAATATTATTATTGAAAGAAAATCAAAACTAATGTTAATTTTTGCAACAGTTTGGAGTATTTTTTTTCAATCTATAAACATTTCAAAAGGTTTTAATATCAATGGTTGAAAACTTTCCATAGCTCTACTCTATAAATTTTAGTTTTAACATCAACATCCATTACCTCTTTCTACTACAGAATGAAAATATAAACATTTCCAGATACAACAAATTGGTAGATAGATGAGACAATATTGTGTTATTGTCTCATACTCGGAGTCAAAAAAAGAACACGCCTTAGCCATCAGCACTTACCACATATTATGTTAATATTATGTTAGCTATGAGTCTCTCATTAAAATAATTTAAAACTGAATTTGAACTACTTGAAATGATAGTTATGAAAACACTATGAAAAAAAGGAAAAAAGGTTATTGGCAGCTTAATATAGCAAACAAGGAGACTAATATATTTTAAATTTAGGAAAGTTATTCATAATGATAACTTCATGGCTTAAGTTTAATCTAAGTGATTTCTGTTCCTGACATCCACATTTCATCATTCTTGTGATTTTTGAGCTTGTCAGGGGAGCCAAGATAGGATTTTTCCCATTTTCTCAATGGTGGTAGATTATGGTAGTTATTCTTGTCTTTCCTAGGAGCTTGAGAATTTATTTAAAAAAAAGATTTTTCATATATACCAGGTTAATTCATTCCTTTACTGCACCAATCTTGACAAGAAAAGAAGAAAATATATTTTCTATAACATAAGCCATGATGAGCAACATGCTGCAGCACAGATCAGGGAAGTTTCTCAGTATTTTTCAGCAGCACTTTAATTTCTGTTGTACAAGAACAGTACAGTTTCAGTACTGGCCTTGTTAGTTATTTTCTTTTCTTCAATCAAAAATATCTTAACAACTTATCCTCTAAGCTGTAAACCAAAAGAACCCAGAACAAGCTCCCTGCCTTTTCACCCACTGCTTCATGAGACCTTACACAAGTTATTGTGAGAACATCGGGAGATTTAGAAAAAAACAGAGCAGCACCTTTGACTCCACACTACAATGCAAAGATAAATAACTCAAGAAATGTTAGATTACTGTTAGTTACTGTTTTAAAAGATGACTACTGAACTATCCAAGAGCCATATAAGAGCATGAAGAAAAGTACACCTCACAACAACGTTTAAGCAGCTGTGTTTACAACCAAAGTAAACGATAATGCTTTTTATCCATGGAGTCTCCTCCATTTTGGTGAAGCAATGCCTTTTGATAGCTTTATATTTAGTAGACTTCACTTAGTTGTATCAAAGCTTGTTTGTAAGAGACATAAATGCACATAAGTGATGGCAAAAAAAAAAAACTGAAGCAGGCAATGATCGCCAACATCGTTCAGACAGAAAATGTATTCAAAACTTAGGGGTAGCCCACTAGGTGTTGAATAGCGGCACAAAGACACGGCCCAGAGGTATGAGAGCCAGTGTGCATGACTAGAGTATGTAGAACCTGTAGAGAGGATACAGAGATTATTCCTTGATGGACAAGCTGAAGCAGTCCTGACTGCTTCACTTTGCTGTACAAAACAATGATTTTCAGCTGCCTTTCTTGTGTAATTATGTTCAAAGAAAAGAGAATAACCCCATCACCCTATTCTCTTCTGTCTCATGGGAAAGAAAGAACTGTCAAATCACAAGCTTTACCACAGCACTATGACTTCACTTTTTCTTTGAAGCAGCAAATAAGAACTAACAAGCAAAAACCAAGATGAGAATTCACCCAAACAAAATGAACAGCAAGAACAGATTTCTAATCCTTTTCTTCAGAGCAAAATTCAAAATCAGAATATAAAATATACTTTATCAAAATTGCTGCTGTTTATAGGAACTGATTTTGTTAGAATCTTCTTATGTAGAGAAGCCAATAGCAATTCTACACCAGTCTCTACATCAAAGGAGGGGAAAGTATCCAGGACACGCAGATTTCACACCTAAAGTGRTTAGTGACATTAGCCAAAACATTTAACCTTGGTAAGAAACATCTGGTGTTATGAGGACAAAATTCAAATAATTAGAGAATATTCCATTTTATTCATTATTCATTTATTCATTAATATTCCTTCTATTCATTTATGTTTAAAAAACATCAAGCACCTTCTGTTATATACACACATTTACTCATAATAGGCTGTTTTCCTAATTTTATTAAGCTGAAAGATCTGTACTCAAACTCTCCTAAACATATGGGGTCCAGACATTAATCTCAGAGGTACTAAATAATGAGTTGCCATGCAATCTCAACCTCTCTGGATCGCTGGAAGTCAGAAATAATCACCGTTTTGTATGTCTGAGTGTTATATCCAGGATACCACTGAAAACAGCGATATTGTACAATTTTACACCAACCAAGCCACGATATCACATTTTACAAGCTTCTGTTGAAGAGAWGAGGTCAGGGCTAATCTTTAAACCTAGCTAAAATCACTTTCTTCAATCAATTGACTTAACCTAGTTCAGAGCTTCTTAATAACCAGCATTACTGTGAGCATAATGAAATTCTTGACTTGGACTGCAATGAAGTGCAGAGTATTTGTAATCTAGCAGTTATCACATATCCAAGTTAATATATATGACTACCAGACTTCTTTTTCATCTTAGAATGACAGACAGGTCCAGAAGTGTTACCCATGGTATTAGGCTTTATCTTCCACCAAGCTGTTCAAGTTTTTACTAGAAAGAGAATTTGGTGGAGGAGGATACTGAAGTTATACTACATTCTTCATTTAATTGACAAATTTAATCTACTGCCTAATAAGAGGAAAAGGTAGAAAGGCTGCTTGCACCACATTCAGACAGGAAATAGCTGTATTTTGTTTACACATATTAGCAATATCTACACAGGGAAATAAAGCAAAAACTTAGTACTGCAAATTCATATTATCTTACTATGCTGTAACTTCTCTCAAAGAGCAAAACCAAAGGATAATATAGTAACTCTGTTTTAGGCACAGAAGGTCCATCACAAATACAATAACTTGCATTCATGAAAATATAAGGGAGATTAATAAATCCTGTCAAACACAGATAGCAACAGGCTGTACAGCAATGAACAGCTATTAGTGGACTGAGGTAGCAGAGGGTCAAGCACACTGAGAGATGAGCTTCAGATACATTGATGATACATAATAGGAAAACAAACAAATTTGAGAAAGTATGCTTGGATTTGCTTTAGGAAAGCTTCATGTTTTAGGGAATTTTCTTAGGTCCCAGTAGAAAGGAGAAACAAAAAAACAGGCATGCTCTATCCTTGCATCACAAGTCCTTGATTCACTTGTATATCCCAGATTCAAAGGTTATGATTTGCCCAATTTGAAAAATATAGTAGCATATTTTAAAAATCATGAAAACGATCTATATTCTATATTTATATAATAGACTCTGGACACATTTTCAAGTGTTTCTTTGAACCCATGAGGAAGAGAAATGCATTCTTTTGTTTTCTAACAGAAAAAAAACATCAGAAATAAGTTTTTTTCACTTAAGTCCAGGWCTATGGGTTGAACAAAAGAGCTCAACCTCATACATAGCAGAAGAGCTAACAAGACTAAAAAATATCATTACATACCATCCCAAGGTGAATTTATTGCACTATTAGCCTGTACTCAGAAACAATATAGAAGAAAACCCCAGCAACCTAACAGAAAGCAGAAAGCTGATTCTGCCATGACATATATACTAAGGGTACTCTGCTCTCCACCCTTTCCCTACCAAAATAACAGCTGAATGACATCTCAAGTAAATTATATAGTGAAAAAAAAAACAATACAGAAGAGATGAAGGGAAAAAGAAAAAAAAAGGGGGGAGAAAAAAAAAAAAAAAAGCACATTTCTTTTATTCCTTTTCCCTTCTGAGCTCTATGCAACAGATGCAAATCAGCTGTTAATGCAAACAGTTTGTTAATGCAAACAGCTGTGACTCTTCCCCAGGTGAAAGACCTTTCATTTCTGCCTAGGGGCAAGACATTCACACTCTGACATAGCTTTCTAGTGTAATTAAGGTATATGTACCTGTCCGAAAGAGCAATGGAGAGGGGAGGGTTCATAAAAAGAAGAGAAGAATATGAGTCTGAAACAATTTCCCCCAAAGGTCCCTTGAGTCCAATCTTTTTTYTTCTCAGAATGTTGTATATTTATGAATACAAAAATATTTAATTTGATAAAATATAAAATAAATATCAGAATTTCATTACACAAGATTATGGTGAAAACTACTCATTTCTTTATCATAGAAAGGCCTTTGTTCTAAATTTCCTATATTTGTGAAGTTTGAATGACTATAGTTTTTTTGACCTAGTTATTGAGCATGCTAATATAATTGAGCTATTAAATATTTTCCATCTGTTTTAAAGGGGTTATCTTCCTACCAATAAATAAGTTTTGTTAGGGGTTAAAACTGAAGGGAATGAAATTTTGTTTTTCTTTTAGAATTACAAATATTTAGCAATAACTTCTGTTTTTGTTAATGAATACCTATAAAGTATACTTACAGAGAACATATTTCCTGGCTTTTTCATCTTACCTATCAATTTAGTGAATGAGAAAGTAATTGAAATGTAAAAAAAAAAACAAACCCTAAAACTAAAAAACATAACTTCATTTTTTGGCATCTAACTTAGGTACCCAAACATTTTACCAACACATTTAATCCTGCCTCATCATTGTGTAAAGTCCAAAAGCCATAGGAAGTAGGAAGAAACACAGCATTCACTGTCATCTGTGACTAAATTCCTGACTCACCTGTAAGTCCTTATATATTTAAAATCATATTACCTCAGGTTTCAGCACAACTTATTTCAATCTATGCATACAGTCTGTTTCTCCTTACATTATTATCCACCCTGTATCTTTGCAGAGCTTTTTTTTTCCTGATTTATACCTATAAATGTGATATTACAGTTCGAAATCAGTGCCCACTGGCAGAATTCTCACAACCCATAGAATCAATTGCTATAAATTATCCTTACCATACTGTCAGAGCTAGATAGAGAATTATCAGAGTCAGGAATTCTGAGCAATAGAAGAATCATTTCTGCTTCATCCTACTTTGATTTCAAAGGCTGAAGTTGATGGAAGCAGCAAGTATCAGAAATAATAACACATACCCAAGTGCCTAAAGTATTTATCAACCTTTGCATACATACAAACACAGAAGTATATATGCATACACACACAGACACACACATTGTCCCAGGCAGCAAGGAGAAAATACTGTGGAATCATGGAAATTTCAAGTACACCATTTTATTATAAAATACAGAGGTTATTTGTCTTCATTTTATCATATGCAACATCAGCCTATTTTTTTCCTCTTGTTTTCCTGCTAGTATACACCAGCCATAACATCAACATTGGCATGATAGAACTATTTTGAAGTTTCACGCTATACAGAAAGACATAAACATATCTTTACAAATTTTCAAAATGCCTTGCTTCCATAAATGTGCTGCATTTTAAAAGCTTCCTAAGGCACACAATGTCAGAATTTGAGAACCTTTTCAGGGTGTCATGTCTATTTTGACTTCACAATGTTAATAGTAATCATATAGGCAGATTGCATTCAAGAGCTGGAAAATGCTGCTTGTTCTATAAGTGGGTGGCAGCACCTCTAACCCCTCTTTTTCCCTGAATATGGACATTTCTGGTCATTGAGAGATAGGATTTGCCATGTCACATAGCCAATTGGTGGTTTCTTAGCACTTTTGCTAAGCACCTACTGGTGCTTTGCCTCATTTATGCCATGCCATAAATTTCCTCATTTGGGAATTTAAATGCACTTGGAAACTGCAAGAAACATCTGTGAGAGGTAGTTRCCTTTAACTCGGACTAGACTTAATGCAGGTCATTCAAAACTGACCTATAATCATAGTTTTTGATCCTTTAGCTATCTGCAGTTTACGTTCAGAGTTGCTCAGATTCCGAGTTTTTTTTCACCACTGCATGTATCACCTGACTTCTACTCCTATCTATACCTAACCACAGATAGCTTGTTCCTTCTTCAAGCATCTGGTTGTTGTACGTGAAGCACAAGGAAGCTCAGATGCACTCTAGGGAAAAAAAAAAAAGTGTATTGTAAGGAAGGATCTGAATATAGGGAAGGAATTTGTTTCGTACACACTAAGACTGTTTTGTGTCATACTGTCTGTTTGTGTATGATGTGAAAAGGCAAAAAAAAGTGAGAGTGGGAGCAGACACAGTGTTAGACAAAAGGCACAGGCACAAGGAGGAGTAAAGGGAAGTAGAGATCAGAGAAGGGTAGAAAGAAAAAAATACCACGGCAGGGTAGATATAACAATTTTATTGGCATCATTTAATAGGGTGGAGATGATATTAAGATGAATAAGATGATGTCAAAGTACCTGAGACAAGTTATTAGAGATTTTAGGATGTTTTTAGAGAACAATTAAAAAGGAATATGAAGAGACATGGCAGACTTCCTAGGAGGAAAATCTTAATAGGACAGTAAGACTGTAAATCCAGGAGAGGAAGAAAAGTAAATAGGAGAAAAATTTGAGAAGGAAAACATGGAAAGAGAAGCCTTCATCATCATGAGATAACAGTAACTTCACGATAGATGTCAGAAATGAGAGTTTTCGGAAAAAAAGAGGAACTCTCAAGTTCAGAATAAGTCACATTGATTGAAGCCAAAGAGATGAAAGCCTTGGCAGTGAATCAATTCAAAAGAATGAGTTTGTAAGAGAAATAATATTGCTAGTTCCAACAAAATCTCTTTAACCTAATTAGTTAAACTGATTTCAGAGCATTGGAAATAATTAGGTGAAAGGTCTTTGATTAGGTAATTTCATTTTCACTTAGAAGTCTCCTCGCTGAGCACAAGTATAGGACATAGCTCAAATGATTTCCAGTTGTTCATGGTCAAGCTCTGACCATGAACAGTTTGTCCACTTGTCCAATATGCAGTACCAATTTGTCGGCAACTTCTGTGTTATTACCACCATTTTCTGCAGCAGTGCTAGCTGCAAGAGCTCTTGCTATTATGGAGACTTCTTTTAAGGGTGGCATCATTTTGACAGTGATAGCACTAGAGATAATATGCTTTTCCAGGAAAAAAAAAAAAAAAAGAAAAAAAACTTAAAAATTTATCTTTGTGTATGATGCACACTCAAATATAATGGCAGATCCAAACCAAATCAAAGCCTTTTTATCCAAAATTTTTAAAATTGTACCAGCCCTAACAGAAGATGCTGTGAAGAAAGAAGCTCAAAACACGCCTGATGGCTCTAAACATTAGGATTTGGATTTTATTTTCCCCCTATACTCATCAGAAATTTAAGTAACAGTCAAATAGAGAATTCAGATATGGGTTCAGTTTTATTGTCATTAAACTGTGTCAGAAGCTATTTTGGACTTATTTCCAACTCATTTCTTTCCATATAGAAGTTAATTTCTGGAATCTAGCACTAAAGTCTAACTTGAATCTCTGAAATCTTGTATGGTAATATAAAGGTGTATGTTGCTCAAAATGTTTCCTTCTTTTGAGTGATAAGATTTTTGATTACTCTGTGAGAACCTTTAAAGGTCCTAACTTTCACAAAATGCTGAGAGTCCATCCTCTGAAATATCAGGCCTTTTAAAAGTGGTTCAATTGGGCCAACAAAATTGAAAGCAAGTCTCCAGTATACAGTCCTAAAACAAGCAAACAAATCAACCAGCATTGATACTATCATTTTTAACACAGAAGTTTTTTCATACTTGGTTTAATTCCCTCATTTCTGTGATTTTACAATAAAAATTGCCTTTTGGCTTTACAGTATATTAAATGAAATCTGCCAGATGATTCAGAAGATTTACAAACTGTCTCTTTTGCTCAATAAAGAGAAAAGAAATCCATTGATTTTGGCTAAACTTGTTTTACTTTGTTTTTTCTTTTTACTGAGAAAGATTCATGAGGTTTCAGTATAGCAGAAATGCTCAAGAACTGGAAATGTGACATTTTCCTGAATTGCAGTGGTTGCTGGGGGTAGATGATTGTGAGAGAATGAACTAAGTGTATTTTCCTGGGAAGTAAACTAAAGTGTTGCCAATGGGGGTTGGCAAGCCTCGTTCGCTAGCTGGATTGACCTGGGGTTGTCCTCACCCCAGGGCCCTAGAGCACAGATACCAGTATGGGGGATGCGGCAAAATGGCTGAGATCAAGTTGGTGACCGGGTCTGCTGAGTCCGCAGCGCTCAGACTACGTGTTCCTCTGCAGCAGGTACAGGCCCAGCAGTCACCAATTCTGACAGCTTCCACATGGATTCTGATGGCAATGATTCTTCAAACTCTGTGTCTGATCTCCTGTTGGGCTTTCTGGATGGTTTGGACGCAGAGATGTTTCTCAAATACGCTGATTCAGAGTCTATATGCCTGGAAAAGCTGGAGGAAGATATCTGCAGAGAAACAAATTCCGTACCAAACTCCCCTTCTCCATCTTTGGGGTCCCCATTGGCTACGTTGGAGGCCATTAATGAACTGATAAGGTTTGATCATGTAATGCTCAAAGCCCCTAATATTAGAGATTCCTGTTAAAATGGAGATTCCTGTTAAAATAGGCAATCAAGCTAATATGCTAGTGAAAATAGACGAAGTATCTCTCTCCCAATCTGAAGATAAAGCTATTCCTGAGACCTCTGTGTCTGTGAAGGAGGAACCTGTAGACAGCTTCATGCCCGAACTGGGCATCTGTCATCTGTAAAGCATTGAGAAAATGTGAGAAACAAAGAGAAAGATGTTATCAGAATTTGTTCAAGCAGCAAAGTAACTGGTTAATTAGTGAACACCCAGTTACTGAAAATCTTGTATTAAACCATTACACAAATGAATGTTTAATTCAAAACATATTTATTATCAGAAGGATAAGTATCAAAATACAATGAACCATTAAAAACTAATTTTTCTACGTTTTTAAAATGAAGTAATTTTACATTGACTCCTTTAATACCAATCGACCAAAAACAAAATAAATAAACCAAAAACTCAACACCATTCATATTTTGATTGACGAAAACCTGCTTATTAATATACAGGATACAAGTATTTTGTTAACAATCACTGACAAATCTTTCCTGTAATTGTTGGTTATTGTAATACCATAAAACTTGGAGTTTCTCAGAAGAAAAATGTTTCCATATATCTTGGTTTCTTGGAGGAGGAGGGAGAGGGGAGAAAGGGGGTTGTTTTCCCGTTTTAATTGCCATACTACCTGTTCGCCATGACCAATACACAGTCAAATCACAAACTCACCTTAAAAAAATATGAAGTTATTATATATGTTTCCATTATCGATTGCACAAATGTTAAAACAGTATGTTTCCCAAAGACATACAAGATATAAATTAATGCTACTGTAGATACTAACATGCTAAATATCACAGGAAAAAATATTCACAGGTTCATCTGCGTAGCATATGTAGAAGCATTTCCAGGTTCAGAGTTTAATTTAATAGTAGCTGAACTTGACTGAAAATACGTGGCCTGCTTAAATCTGAATGGTAAAATCCACAACTGTTACTCAAGCTATATAAATATTACAAATAGCATGCATTTCTGATGCATAGAAGGAAAGAAAGTATGACAGTTGTGAACACATTACAGTACTTTAAAACTATTGAATTTTATTCTTCTCAGACAACAAGGTTATATATGGACCAGCCTGAACTCACAATATTAAACAGCCGAGAATTGCTTTCCCCTCCCCTTAAAATCCGATACAGAGAAAGTCATCATTTACTCTATTATTCAGTAGAAGTGAAATATGCATGTACCACCCGACATTTTTCACTCTGGAAAATGCAGTGTAAGCAATCTTGCCGCTCAGTTAAGAGCTACTGTTTCTGTTTTGAAGTCTGCGTTGGCTGTTACCGCTGTGCACATACCACCAAACGCAGTTCAACAGCCCAACGGATGTTTCTTTCCTATCGTGGAAATCCTAGAACGCCCCCTACCGATGAATAATCACATGTCTACCTTCGCTAACTTCATAAGGGACATAACTACAAAGGGCCCATTTTACAGAAATTTTTTGTTTTTTTCTTTCAGCCAGTTATATTCAATTAAAACTTGCAGCAGTGAGTAATCAGAAGTGGAATTTAAACTTCTATTTCAGATATGAGCACTTTTTCAACATGACTTTCCAGACTCTCGGTATTTAAATAATATTAAATTTTCACATATATTTTATATATATATATAAATAATCATTAAGAGCAAATGGTGAGCTAATATTTTGCAATACACCAATCAGGGCTAAGACAAAAATTGTAGCAAACCCAATTCACAGTTAAACTAATTTTGAGGAAGAAAAAAAATTCTTTTTTACACAGTAATTTACTGCATGTGTCCAAGAAGGACACAAAGGATGGGTAGGAACAGGAAAAGCTAAATGAAGAACTAAAGATTCATCCCTCCAAGCTTATATGTTTAACTGATGTGCCGGAGTGGTTCTAAACTTCCCTTTAGTCTTTGAAAAGTGGGAGAGAGGTTTGAAAAATGAACTTACGCCAGAAGTGCACATATTTCTTCTGTTTAAAATAACAGGAGCCCTAGGCAAGTTAGTGATTCAAAAAAATACCTTGCAAAACTAATGTTTCAGAACATGAAACTTTCAGAAATTACTTCCTGATTATAACAGGAAAAAAAATTCCAAAAATGTAAGAAGTGTCCATGTTCCAAATATAATGATTTTGAGTTAGAAATATTGTAAAAGTAATAAATAATGATATAGCAGCTGAATTCTATGGTTGAATACTCTATTTTCTCTCATTGCTCTGAGCATCAGTTCCCAAATATTTATTTGTAATCAACTCATTGTTGAAAAAGACAAGAAGTGAAAGAGAAAACAGTGAATTCCAATTTTGTAATTACATCATATTTAAAATATTTATTGCATTCAGCACCAGAATTACAAACAATGTTACAGTAAAAGAGTGCAACACCTCACAACCAGCACTAGCTACTGTTCTGTGGGTGTGATACATGCATCTCATCCAATACATTTCTGATGCTTTCTACACAAACCTCTCCTCTCTGATGTTTCCTACAGGCTTGCTTCCATATCTCTTCAAAGCTTTCATCTGAAATGTTCACACCAATATTGCGGAGAATTTGCTCTATCTAGAAGAAAAAAAACAACACAAACAATTACTTTAAAATTTTCAGAGTATGGCTTTTATGTGTATTAGAAATTTCTATTCAATAAAGAATATTTTTCACTTCTAAATATGAATTCTAGAACAAATCATGATATCTTTAACCAAAGAAGTTTCTTTTCAAGTATATCTGAATCTGAACTAAAGTTGTGATGACAAAGCTGTCTTTATTTAAAAAAAAAAAAGGTTGAAGGAGCTTTAACATTGAAAAATGCTCTTTGTCTGTCATATCTTTATTGTTTGAAGTTATCAGCAAAAATTAGAATACATTATTGAATTTAGAGTGAAAATACCACAGAGATGATCTTGAATTGGTATATATAAATGTGTGAAGTGACTAAAATGAGCTAGTTTACACTAACTTTGGGACTTGCTGGACAGTAAGAAAGTTTTACACTTAATGAAGCAAAATCTAGGCCCACCTAGATTTTTCATATTTTCATTTTTCGTATTTTCTCGTACAAAAGAATCCCACTGCATTCATTGGTTCCACTGAGTTTTGGACTTGTTAGGTTTCAGGAACATACTACTCACACCTATTACTACTATTAGTGCCTTTGTTAGTATTAGTATATGTGGGACTTTTTCGGTTCTATCTTGCATGTGTGTGTGTGTGTGTGTGTGTTTTCTATGCTCAAATTCTACAGATTTTTTGCACACTTTTTCACACTTTGGCCAGTAACATCGTTAATACAGATAAACCAACATTGTTCCTGACAGTCTAAAGAAAACAAGTCTAAACTTGTCTTGTGTATGAATAAAGGCCGGATCCCCAGCACACCAAATCTGCAGCTTCATAGACGACAGTCTATAACAGCTCTCGGTCATGCTCTTCAACAGAATGAGATGAACTCCAGTGAAGAAAACAGAGACACTAAAACAACGCCGCAGCTTCGATTCAGGATGCACTGCAGTGCTTGCTTAAATCTCACCAGCCTTAGTAACACTTAAGTATATACCATTTCCTCTGGGAAGCTGCCTCTTTGAATCACAAACTCAGTGAGCACAATTTCAGCAGTGCTATAACTCACAGTCTTATGACGAGTGGTAATATTTTGAACTATTTCACACTTTTGAAACATGGAGTGCCACATCATGCAAGTGAATTTCAGTCAGACCTCATTAATTTCTAGACATCTATCAAAAAACTGACAGTAAGATATGACTCTAGGTTTTCAAATAGTAATTTACTTAGTTATTACCCACTTGAAAGTATTAATGCTCCATATCAAAATAAATCAAAGATGACTGCTAAAACACTGAAACTATGTATTGTATAAGTACGCAGTGTGTGATTTAACACACTCTGRGGCGGATCTGTACAGAATTTTCAACCCTGTAGAGTTTACAACAGAGCAGCACATTTTGTAACTTCAGAGAAGAGTTCTACCTAATCTGACAGGCGTAAAGGCCTTCTCAGACGAGTATGAATTCTATTTACTGTTAGCTACATTTTGCACGTATGGGATTCCCTGCTTCAGAGCTAGGATAAAAAATGGTAGATACTCACATACATGACATTCTGACAAGCTGTGCTTCATGAACATGAACCATATTTTTAGCATGTCCAGTCATCTGCTGACCTAAGCCTACAGCCCYAACTCAGAATTTCATAAGGGGTATTTAAACAGTTTGCTGAATTGAAACCTACAGTTGTAGACTTCATTGTAAAACTCCCTGCACTTGTACATATAGCTTCTGTCAGTAGTAATCTCTACTCTTTTCATGTAGTTTGCTATATTGCCACTAGGAAGGCGTGGAAGTTTTGTCAAGTCAGACCTCAATAAAGTGAGTAACTGTCATCTTTATGAATAATTTGGAATGTGAAGAGTATATATTTTTGASACAGCTGAACGAATGCAAAGAAAGATGATAATATTTCAAGAATTAACTTTAAAACCTGTTTATTCGGCAATACGTCCTTTCACTCCCATAGGATTACATTTATCTTGGAAGAATATTCTGTAGAAATGTACTATACCTCTGACTTTGGTCTTGTTTTGAAAAAGTCTCTTTCATACACTCCTTTTTGACTGAAGACAGAAGGACACAATACTGCATAAGCATTGCCTTCATCACCATAATTAACTCTGTCACTAATGCGGCGAACTCGAGGAGCAGGAATATCCGAACGAATGGTTGGAACACCACATACTGGATAATCTGTGGAGATCCATCAACAGACAACATAGAGAAAACCTTTAGATAGACAGAAACAGGAGCAGTATGACTGCATGACTCCTAGCCAGAGAGGGTAAAACATGTGTATTTAATAAGAGCTAATTTGATATTTTGCTTTAAATACATTCAATATGAATTTTCATTTTATTCCTCTCTACTGTTTTTTTTTTCATGTTTGTAGATTTCCTAGCTTTAGCTAAACCATGAGGCCTGAAAACAGAAAACCTGGCAGTAATCTTGCAGTATTCTTCTAGTACTTCCAGCTAAAAATATTTTTCATGATTCCAAAGAGATCTTCTCCTAAAACAACTACTTTAATTTCTCAAAGGTTAACCTAGATTAACTTTCAAATTCTGAATGATGAACGTTCAAGGTATGCTAATTTCCAAGGCACAATTCTAAACAAATTTGGATTATTAGATAAATTTAATTAACTTACTATCATATATTGTACTATTTTATTACCTGTATTAGTATTACATGCTCTAGGTGTGCCTGCTTGAGTAGGAAGGTTGGACTAGATGATCTCTAGAGGTCCCTTCCAACCTTTAAGATTCTGTGATTCTGTATKTTTCAAACTTGTTTCTGATTTTGTCTTAAATAATGCTCAGAAGAAGAGCCCACTGTACTTACAGGTTGTGGGGAGACCACCAACTACAGCATTATACTGAGAGGATGTTGTCTGATAATCTGCAAACACACGATCTGTTGGTCTTGTAAGAGTTTTTGGTGTCTTTTCTGAGCTTCCTGGTTCTTTTAACACAAGATCTTCCTGCTTCAACAGTGGTGTATCACTTGTCTTTCTGTCTTCAGGTAGATCAGGTGCAGAAGTATCTGGTTCTGTCCCTATGAAATGTTAAAGTCAGGAAATAGCCTGGATTGATTATCAGCACACTACAAGCTAGGAGGTAAATAATGTCTCCTTAAATCCTTATTTTTTTTTAAATAGGTGATATAATTAATCCGCACTTTCATAAAGATTCTAGGTTTTTACTTTCTTCTGATTTATGTGACATTCAAAAYGGTGCACAGAACCCACAGAGGCCTGAAATGTGTTTGCATTTAATAGGGTCTACTAACTCTGGGCATGGAAAGACTACACATGCTCCAAGTCTTATTCTTCTAAAGCGAGCACCTCGTACACTTCAGCAGGGTCCTTTTGGTAGGCATGACAGAAACAATTTCCCAGTACGTAATCACCTACCTTTCGTAATTATTTTTTCTTCAAACTCTTTAACAGCCATTTTGTCTTTCCAGTTCAAGAAGTTTACAAATTCCAAATAGTTAATCAGACCATCTTTATCCAAATCACAATAGTCAAATAATGCATCCAGGAGCACAGCATCTATATTCAGATTCAGCTGAAAACAGGACTTCCRCAGGTCATCTTTGTCTATCATCCCATCACCGTTCTATTACAAATAAAATAAAATAGTAGGTAAAACAACTACCACAAAAATATAGAAGCACTCAGTGAAAAGGAAGTGCACACACATWGTTTACATATACATTTAAACACACCTACAAATGAGCCACACCATTTCAGAAAAGTAGCACCACTGAGAACACACAAAGAAATGAGTAATTCAGAAATTCAAAATCTGAAAACTAAGGTATCAATGAAGAATTTTCATCTTATATAACACAGCAATTTGAGAATGAAAAAGTCATTGTGACAGTGTACTGTGACAAGATAACAACCTAATCATAAATGTTGAGGCAAAGTCAGTATTTCTTTTGGAAGGTGTCAGTCATTCTATATACATTATTATTATTATGATTATATATGAAACATCAACAATAATTCTCTTCCCCTCCCCACCCCACCCAAGAGGGGGAAAATCTACAATTTTTGAAGTTTAACTTCTCAGGTAAGAAGTACATTTTAGAAGAAAATATGAATATAATCGCTTCAAACCTTTTTTGATTWAGAAAATAATAAATTTTTAGAGGTAAAAAACACTAAGATTATTCTCATTCACTGATCACTCTTGCTTGACATTTTCTCAGAAACTGATRGAAGAGCCTGAAATCATGCATCATGATAGTCCTCTAGGAAGACCAATCTGGACAGTTTTGAAACCATATACTTAAAAAATAATACTTTTACATTTTGTAACATCTTTCTCTCACTTGTTAAAAGTGTTACAAAATGTAAAAGTATTATTTTTTAAGTATTTTTTTAGATAACTGCAATTCTTCTGTATCCTAGTTAACTGAGTACATCATACACAGCACATCATAGCATCTTTCAAAAAAGTAATTTACCATCAGGGTGCAAAGAAAATTACATATTAGTAAAACACCTTTGACATTATACTCTTTGTGTCACTCTACAAATACTATTCAGTTCTACAAATCTACTGTCTTTCTGCCTGCACAAAGTCAAAGAGGGACTAAGTCATTCACCTCTCCAAATACTACTGTGAAAGGTTATTGCAGTAACTAACCATTTTGTTAAGTAGCAATTTGAGAAACTTTTTTTGATTTTAGAAGTCTGGTAGCCTTAAAGTACCAAGTCACCACAGTAGCAAATGATCTGGTATGCATAGCAGTTCTGCTAGATACTAAGGTATGGGCCTGCAATTTCGTAGCAAGTACATAATGCAGCAATCTTAACTGGTGCTGAAAAATTTGGGGTTGGTTTTTAGGGTTTTTTTTGTGTGTGACATCTTTGCTTGGAATTTTGGCAGACGGGAGAAGAGTAGTTGATGATAAACATCTTCTGTCATCTCCTCTAAAATTTTCATTTTCTAAGAGGTATATGAAAAAAAATCAGAAGACAAAAGTAAAAATTTGCAGAAAAAAATACTATACAAAAAGAAAAAAAAATGAAGTACAAGATCAATCTCTATGTTAGCACACAGTTTTAATACAGCTTTACATTAACATTGTGATCAACCACAAGACACAACTGTATATTAAACTCATAGCATAACYGTGAAATTACCATATATTTTATAGGTATATTTACTTCATTATGATTGTGTTTCTTCCTGTCTCTATCTCTACAGTGACAAAGGCAAATGTCACACATTCCTTTATGTTCTCTTAAAGCACTAACCTTATCATAATACCTGAATGCTTCTAACAATGTGTCAAAATTGTGGTAGTTGGCTTTCTTCARACTTTGCCGAACTGCAGCAAGGACAGCTCGCTCTCTGTCTTTACCACGCAGGAATTCACTAGGAATCCTACAGTGAAGAAGATCCCCAACTCCTATAAAAATCAACACTTCTTCAATTACTTTCAAATATASAGAAAGTGCACATTTTCAAAAATGTCTTGAGTCATTTTACAATATAGTAATTTTTATGAGAACTATGATTCTATTTTTCTTCTGAATCCTTGGTTACCTGTCATTTGGATGGTATGACAGACTGATTCTACACTATAAAAATTTCAGCCATCCCATGTTCTCTTTCCTTTTTACTACTTATATCTTCACTTTATTAACAAAAACAAAAAGCACTAATTCAGATAAAAACTGGACACTCATGCCCAGAAATCCATTACATTCACAAAAATGTCCTGTGAACTTTTCTTCCTTAAATCATGCTATACTCATCCAAAGGAYTCCTCATATTCTTTAGACTGATTTTTTTACATTTTCTGTTGTTTTTGTTGTTTTTGCAGGAAACTGTAAATTGCTAGCAGTTTTCTTTTTCAAGAACTTCCTAATTTTCTTACATATTGCTTGCAAATATCTGTTTTTTTTTTACAAAAGAAAAAAACATTGTATGAAAAACATGTCTGGTTTAAATAGTCACTTTAATATTTTTATTTAGACATCAAAATCAGTTTCCTGCCTTTTAAGGTTCACATTTTGTTTACATTCAGAAACTGATACTTGAAAAAAAAWTTCCTCGGGTTTTTTTTCAATAGGAACTCTTTCTTCTGAAATTACACCTACAAAAAAATAATGTTATTCTGCTAAAGCTTTGTACCTTGCTTSTTTGAAGGTAAGTATTTAAGCAAAATATGTATTGTATACTACTAATTGCTTCAGAATGGGCTTCCAGAAAATCAACAAGATAAGGCTTTATCCTACAAGAAGACTTACCATATTCATCTGGACGGAGTAACATTCCAAATGTATGGCCTGGAGGAACATTCATAGTTTCTGCTATACTGTCAAGGGACACATTTTTTGTTGTTGTTAAATACGTTAGTAGAAAAGGAAAAAAAAAGCTATTACTTACAAAAATACATTTGATCTTCTACTGTACTATCAGGAGACATATGCATCTGAATACAAAGATTTCATCTTGAATTTGTTCATCAGTTGTTTCCATCAAATTTGCCATTTTAGAAAAACATCCTTTTATAAACTCATTTAAAAGATTTGCTATTAATAAGATAACACATCTAAATACGAGGATGATCAGGGGCYTGGAATATCTTCGAGGAAAGGCTGAGAGAGCTGGGCCCGTTTAGTCTGAAGAAGAGAAGGCTGAGGTGGGAACTGATCAGTGTGTATAAATACCTCAAGGGAGGCAGTGAGGAGGATGGGGCGACCTCTTTGCAGTAGCAGCCACCAAYTGGACTAGAGGAAATGGCCACAAACTGAAGCACGAGAAGTTCCACAGGAACACAGGTGACAGAGCCCTGGAACAGGCTGTCCAGAGAGGCTGTGGAGTCTCCTTCTCTGAAGATCTTCAAAACCCGCTTGGATGCAGCCCTGTGCCATGTGCTCTAGTGGACCCTGTGTGCGCAGGGGGGTTGGACTAGATGACCTTTGAAGGTCCCTTCCAACCTTAAGGATTCTATGATTGTATGATTAATTCTTTTTCAATGAAAAATCACAGAAATGTGTACAAAAAGTCCTTATAACATACTTGTGAAATAGCAGAATATCTAGACCATATTAGATCACCAACTAAAACATCTTCAAATAAACTATTTTTGGCTAATATGTAACCCCATTTCTGCTTTATCAAGTAAAGTACTGTGCCTATTAAAACAGCAATGAAGCCAATATTAACCCGCAAAAATTGGCCTTGTTTTGTTAACCAGAAAATTAAAATGTTATTGCTGACATTAAGATCTGTGTTTTAGGACTTTTTAAGACAAATAATCTCTTCATTTAAGATGCAATATAAAGATGCAATACTTAATTGCCTCTTCAAAATTGCTAAGTGCATCAAAAACCTTAATCAAGAGTACCAGTTACTCATTCTTCCAAAAGAAGATAAAACCAGTGAGATGAGAACACAATGTAACCTAAAGATTATGTGTATTTTCTCCTTATGAATATTTTCATATTACAGGTGGAATGTGGATAGTGTAAAATTGACAAAATAAAGTAAAATTACCTTTATCTATACTATAATAATAGTGCTAGGTTTGAGCTTGCAACCCAGATACTCTGGGTAATCACACTGCTTCATGTTGCTCACACTGTAAGTCTAGTTCAAAATAAACTAGACTACAGGGAAAGAAAGGAAAATACTCTCATCCAAGTTCACTCTGTACAGGTACTACAGGCATAACTCTTCAGAGTCACTTAAACATGGGATTGTGAGGTTAAACTCTGATGAAAAAAAAAAAGGGCAATAATGTTGTTTATGACTGGACAAAATTTTGCAGGAATCTCACACAAATCTTTCAGACTAGAAAGTCTTTGCATACATGCAGGAAGCCTAGCTTTGTAGCAAAGACGGATCTTGACCCCACAGTATTTCAGGACTGCTGTAACTCTGTTTTTGCAACCTTAAAAAGCTGTTCCAACCCCTTGAGGGTGAAGTATTGTCATGATGCTTCAAAAATCTGCAGTTCATTTGATTTTAATGTATGCTGCTAGGTAATACAACTTTAATTATAGAACCTTTTCTAAGGAACTATTCAAGTGAGAATATAATCAATGTAAGAAAAGGTCACCAAAATCAACTTCAGATCAGGTAAAATAGTCTAGTCATTAAATCAGTAGACTAAATATTTCAGTCATTTCAAACCTTCCTAAGTGCAAAAGACAGAAGTTTCTCAGATTTAGTAAATTATTGCCATTTTTAAGAAAATATATCATCCAAATTTTCCCCAAAATGATATATATGTCTTTTCTTACTTTATAAATGCAATACAAAATGACTATTTTCAATAATTAATGCTGTGATATAGCATTCATCCTTCCCTCCTATCTTTTGCCTGTATAAGCACCACTTAACTGGAAACCTGTAGAACTGATTTTCCCTTCCATGGATTTTGATTTACCCAGTACATAGATTGTGAATCCACGCTACAGACCTTCACTGGCCATTAACTCAGCTGCACTGGGCCTGCTCCCATTGGTGCAAATTTCACCAGTTCTGATACAGACCCTTTCACTGGCAGGACAGCTTCACAATACRGACCTCAGTGGTATCTTCTGTACAGATTTGTCTACTCAGTGCAAGCAGAAAGTCCCTTAAGCAAATWGGCGCCAAGTGGAAGTTTTGAGCATTCAGTAAAATTGTTAAGCCCAGACAGAACTGGATATTTGAGGCTCAGCACGTGGCTTGAGTGAATTTGTTCTTGGAAGGTATCTTTGCTTACTTACGGATCAAGCACTTTTCCAACCTGAGGTTGAAACTTTTCCTTGAAATCATCACTTCGTTTGGATACAATTTTTGTTGCCTTCTTTCTACAAAGTTGGAAAATAACTCTTAGACATAACTGTTCTGCAATATTATTGTAGGTTAGAAGGAAACAGCAACTTCCTTGCATAAAAAAAGAAAAAAAGACCAACCCTCTCTCCCCACCCCACCCCACCCCAAAAAAAAAAGAAATTTGGTCAAACACAAACACCCTTCTTGAAAATTCACACCACTAACTAAAAAGTTACTTATTGTAACTCACGACTGTAGATCCACAAACCAATTTAAGCATCTGGCTACATTTCGACCATCTTCAAAGTGAGGGGTTTCTTTTCCAAAAACATCAAATCTATTGAAACTTGGTGAATCATATTTTCTATTTATTACTTCCCCTGTAGAAAACAGAAGTATTTCAGTCTAGATTAAAAAAAAATTTCAACAAGAAAAAACATTCTAAAATAAGTTATCTTTATCCTTAAGAAGAAATAATGAAGGAACAAAGCAAATTGGTAACATTTTTTCAATTAAATACAATAACTAATTGTGGATTCCCTGCTTATGAAGCAGTTTAATGTCCTTGTCAAATGTGAAGGCAAAACACACTTGCAGTGTAAAGCTGCCACCTGTGCCTTCTTTTAAATCTAAGWCTTAAGATAAATCCAGTGGAATAAAAGCTTCACATGCAAGGAAGTACTGGAGTACTTTACCTAAGTCTACACAAGTCAGCTGCAAATGTGTATTTGTTGTCAACAAGAAAAARTGTCATTCCATTTTTTTCCTGACCTTTCAAACATTACTCCTTGCTTCCTAATAAATATTTCCTCTGGTTGCACTGCAACATGGGTCTTTCATATTATTATTCAAAATACTCTTTAAAAAATAAAAAACAGCACTTATGTTCTTACTGCTTGGCTTTTCTGTTTTTTTTTTTTTTTTTCTTTTTTCAGCTTTTTTTCGGGGAAAGGAATAGCAGACAGAGAGAAAGTGAGCAATTCCACTAAAATGCCTCCAATGTTAAATGGGGTGTGTGGAGGGGTCAAATTAAATTATAAGTTTGCACAATTTATATCAATACTGGGACTTTTTGCTCTTGCAGAATTTGGTATTGAGAAATATGGTACTATGGTTTCATTTCTCCGTAACTGCAACTATATGAAACTTAGATCATTCAACTGAAAAACCTGTGTGGCAGTTTCCCTACRCATATGTCCAACACTTACAAAATTGTTGGTATTACTACAATGGRCAATTTTATTATTATTATCCTTAATTTTCTGGAATAAAAGAAATTTAAGTCTCACAGTCAAAATAAAAGCAATGGAAGTGGGAAAACAAACAAACAACCCCGCCCCCCCACATACATACGCACACACACAAAAAAAAAAAAAACAGAACTGGCTGTAACAATAATGTGTGCTGCGTTACAGGATACTATTTGTCACTTCATTCCTGCCTAAATTTGCAAGATAACCAACCCGGAGCAGTCTACTCATGTAAATGCAGGCCACAGAGCATGAAGAAATGGAGAAATTAAAGATAAAAGTATTACTTTTTACTACAATATTATTAGAATATATGTTTTGAAGACATGAAGAAATACAGTTACTCTTATTCATATTATCCCTGTGCCATGTGATTTAGGTGTCCCTGCTGGAACAGGGAGGTTGGACTAGATGATCTCTAGAGGTCCAYTCCAACCTTAACCATTCTGTGATTCTGTCTTTCATGCAGCTGTTTATCAGCTCTTGGACTTACCCACATAATAATCATTATGTGACATGATATACAAATCATGTCCTTGTCTGGTTTGTTCATCTACTTCTTCATAGGTTTTTGGTGGATTTATAAGTTCTCCACCTGACACATCTGAAAGGAATGAATATATAGAAATATCTATTTTAACAGTATTTTATTAGAGAAGATGCTAATCCTGCAGATTAGCAAAGGCAAGAATCATACAAACAGAGACAAACATAATCGCTGCAGGGAGATAAATGGTTAACGTGTGATTTGCACCAATCTGTAAAGGAAAGGTTCATCGGTCAAGGTAGTATCCTTGACTGATTAGATCTATTAGAATAGTCAAGAAAAGGAAGCTAAAGCTATGAAGGTAGATCCAGAGTGCAACAAAAAGCTGTACTGGTGACATAAATCTCTTTGCACTAACATTTTTAGTATGAGGAAATGAAAGATGGCTTTTCCATCACCAGTATGTCAGTAACTGCTTTAAGAAGAACAAATTCCTATTAAACTGGAATTGTTGGAAGCATAGAGTATACATTAAGCATTAAACCATATGTTATCTTATACTTAAGGGCAATATGTTTTAATAATATATTTTCCTACCGCGAAAAACCGCTGTTCCAAATGTGGTATTAGYGATATCCAAGCCTGCGGGTAACATGGGAGTTTGATCATGTGATCTGCCCAAGGCTGCCTCACGATTACTCAAGTAGATTGCTTCTTTTCTGTCTTGTATTTTTTGTTGAAAATTAGTTTTAGGAAGTGGATTTATCAACACAGATGCCTAAAGATGTCACAAACAGCAGAGGTAGAAAATACAGCAAGTTTTATTCATTTACACATCAGTCTGGATACCTCCGCAACATGCACACAAGAATAACAGTGGAACAGTAAATGATCAAATGACACAGTTACTCAACAAATTGCAAAACAAAAGTGTATTGTGAGATAATGTCACTAATAATCAATTCTATGCTAAATCTCCAGCTAAATTAAATAAATACTGTAAAGGCAGAACTCTTCCCTTTAATATATGTTTTTCCACTCATTAGTTTATAAAGTTTGGGATAGCAGTCCTTCTGTTCTTAATGTATACCAGGAAGTATAGTCAAGTTGTAATATAATCAAAACTACAGTCTGAATACGAGTAGTTATAAAATTTTTGGAACAAAGTCTCCTGGTCTTTGTGTTATCCGCTGGTTGGACAACATATTTATTAACATCTATTCCCAATTACGCTAATGCAGAATTTATATACAATATTTTAAGACAAGACTAGTACTGCAATCTGAGAAGACCTACCAAGAGAAAGGACTCTTGTCAAGTGATTGAAGTTTAGAACTTGGTTGGGACAAGAATGTTTTCTTGATGTTTTCACTAGCTTTGGGCTCAAAGAAATTAGTTGTACAGTTAGATCAACTTCAGGAGAAATGAAAAAAATAAACTGCGTTCTTCAGTTGCTTGATTATATTTCACAAATAATTTCTGAAGAATATATACAAGAAAGCCTGACATGTTCAAATTATCACTATTTCACTAAATCATTTTCAACCCAAATCAAGAAATAAACATAATAACGCTACTACATTACAATCATGTTCTTAGATAATTGCTCTCTTGCTAGGTTGTTAAATAAGTTTTATTCTCTTTATTCAGTTAAGGAGAAAGCAGTAAAAGTTGTGTGAGTATGAGAGCTCACTATCTTAAATATCAAATGAAATAAATAATCCAGTCCACACTGTAGAAGGTATTTAATAAACGTCATTTTCCTTTTTCAAACATGCTAATTAAATCCCAGAAACTGACCTCAGAATTCAGATAAGCTACAGAAGCAGTGAAGCRTTGCAGCAAGAGTCACTTAGTTATGAACCTTTACCCCTGACCACGAAGAAATCAGTTGTATTTATTAAGTACGTGCTTAAGTGGTCCATTATTAAACAAAAGATTCACATTCTTACAGCAAGCGACCGACGTGAACTGATGCCATGTGTCAAGTGAGATGCAACATCTGGATCATCTGCTCTGCCATAGAATATTCTTTCAACACCAGGTGCTGRATTTGTTGTATTTCTAAATTTTTTCACAATAATTGGAGTAATTGGCTATAAGGCAAAGAAAAGTAAGTTTACTCTGCATGTTCACAAATTACTAATAAAAATAAAACATGCTTCAGCTATTTCAGGGTGATTTGATAGACATACAAATAAAATCGACATTTTAGAGCTGCAAYATGTGCCTAATTGCAGAGTCTGATGCTTTGAACAGAAAGTGAACATAACTAAATTTTATCAAACCAGCAACAGAAATGGTCAGAGTTGCTAAGCTTCAGCTTTCTGGTCTCATCTTTAAATGGATCACTGTTTCCTTGCATATAACATAGTCTTCATGAGAAGTAGGCATTACACTTATCAACACTAAAAACACTCGACTTAACTCACAAAAACTCCAAAATGAGTAGTGTGATTTCATAATTTTTTTAACCTTTTTTTTTTTTTAATTTTTGTAATTATCTAATTAAACGTAGAGCTGGTGCTTAAGTGATGTTTGTGTGCTTATTACTCCGGGACTCTGCAGGTACTTGGGGCCGGTGGGAAGCTCCGTTCTGCCAGGGCATCCTTGCTAACAAACACTCTTCGTCAGGAGGGTTCATAATTCCCAATAACAATTCCAGAATTGGAGAAAGCACTCATGTTTAGCCCTATCCATGCAAGCATGGTGCAGTTTGCAATACATGCAAAGGGAAAATGTACTCACAGAAGAGTTTTATAACTATATTACACACTTTATTTCATCTGACAAAAAGAAAAAAAAAACAATCAAGCAAACAAAAAAGTAGAAATAGTCCAGGAGGTTGTCGTGGAAGGAAAAAAAAAAAAAAAAAAAAAAAAAAAAAAAAAAAAAAAAAAAAAAAAAAAAAAAAAAAAAAAAGCAGAGGGGGAAGAATTGAGGAAAATTTGGGGAAGGGGGCAGGAGCGGTGCCTCCCAGCCCCACAAGCAGCCCCCTCCTCGAGCCTCCTCCCTAGGCCCACGACGAGGCCGCGGAGGGCTGGGGAGGCGCGGGCACTCACGGCCGCCAGCTGGGGCAGCCTGTCGATGAACCTGCCCTCGTAGACGGGCCGCGGCGGCCCCGCCATGGCGCCCTCGGCCGCGGTCGCTGGGTAACGGGCGCGGGCGGCGCCCTCTAGGGGCAGCGGCGGGAGAGGCGCCAACGGCCGCGCTCGCCGTTTCCCCCCACAGGAAATTGTCACTTACTATTACTTTTTACTATTAYTCTTAAGGGAGTTAACACGTCATAAATCGAAACCGCTGTACTTGCCCACAGTTGTTACAGCCTTTCAGAAACAGAGGTGTAAAATTAGTTCAGAAAGCAGCTTAGGTAAGGCAGGACTAGTTTGCTTATTATTGAACCTCCCTGGCTTTTGGAAAGACTATATTGCCTTCAGTTCTGAYATTTAGCAAACTCTCCCCTTCTTTCCAACAGAACATATAAATTTAATCACATCCTGCTCCATTTACTGTAGCTCTGTGATGGCAAAGCCAATTGTAGGCAAGCATATGGACCTTGCTGATGATTTATTAACAAACATTAGCAGCTGTTGCCATTTTGTTCTCAGTTCTAGTATTTGTTTGATAGGGATTTAAAGTGAAGAAAGCAAAATGAAAGTTGAATTTTCAGGAACCTTTTGTGAAAATGGAAGATTAGTGGGTGAGCAGTGATTGCTCTTTGATGGCCAGACATCCATGGGTCATTTAAGGATGCTTGTCTAAAATGACGTTTTAAATTTTAGAGTGCTCCAGCCAAATAAAGCAACAATTGCTGATAATTTGTTAAAGAAATGACTGGTAATGTCCTGGTTTGTGATCTGTTCTTCTGTCATATACAATTTCCATCTAATAAGGTCAGTTCTGGTTTGAGCAAAACTGCAGGTGTTAGMAATCTTGGAAGAATTCGATCTGAATGAATGGACTACTCGTGTAAGGATAAAGCTGGCAGAAAAAAAATAAGAGATATGGACGAAGAGCAAAGTGTCATGTCATAAATATGGCATGGTGACAATGTAGCCTACAATAAAGTCAAAACCAGGTCTTGAACTTTTATTCTGTATTTCTAGCTAACTATGTTGCTTAAGAGATTACCATTTTGTATATTAAGCTCTAATACTTTTGAATGATTTTATTTTTACAGTATTTCCCTTTTATTTTCCCAGCAGATGGCCACACTTGCTAGTTGAAAGACTCAACTTCAGAATTGGATGCAATTAAATCATAAGAAAAGGAACAGGACTTGGCAATGGAAAGGGGAACCCATTGCAGGAGCAGCAAGAGCAGTAGTCTTCAATCTCTTCTGACTTGTCCTTCTGCACTTTTCAGTGGAAATAAGGATCTTTACATAGGAAAGCCTAACGACAATAGATGTACTTCCATTAGCTCTTCTAGATACTTAGATACTTCCAAGACTCTACTAGATTCTTACACACTTCACACACATACTTAGAAGCAGCTCCTTAACTCCCTCAGACTGAAAACCTGCTCTTAGAAACACTTTCATTCGCCAGTCTCTTCGTGGAAAAGGGAATTACCTCTCTGGCTGCTTTCCATAAGATGAAACTGGGAAACATTATTTGCAGACACTCTTAAAAAATTACTGCAGCAGGATGGCTACTGTAGAATACTTTCAAAACTTCTAGTAAAACAGTAGAGAAGAATATATCCCTTTCATTGTCTATATATATATTAAAAAAAAAAAACTTTATTTTAAGCTGAAATAACTATATCCATGGTTTGACCCTCCACGAATGACAGAAATGAAACATAAATTGTAATGAACGATGAATAAATCTGCAGAGACCTTGCCTTCATATAAATTGCATTAAGGGCAAGTAAGATTTATGAGGGCAAATCAGGCTAAAGGCATTTTCATTMCACTGTGTGTAGATATACAATATGAGAAAGTGTTGTAAAAGCTTCAGGTTTTYCCCTTTTTCACAGAATCACAGAATAGTCAAGGTTGGAAGGGACCTCTAGAGATCACCTAGTCCAACCTTCTCGCTCGCAGTTACACCTAGAGCATATGGCACAGGGTGGCATCCAGGCAGGTTTTGAAGACCTCCAGAGAAGGAGACTCCACAACCTCCATGGGCAGCCTGTTCCAGTGCTCTGTCACCCTCACAGTAAAGAAGCTCCTCCTCACCTGGAGATGGAACTTCCTGTGTTTCAGCTTATGGCCATTACCCCTTGTCCTATCGCTGGCCACCAATGAAAACAGCTTGACCCCTTCCTCCCTGCATTCTCCCCTCCTGAACCTATACATGTTAATCATACCCCCTCTCAGCCTTCTCTTCCCCAGGCTAAACAGGCCCAGCTCACCCAGTCTCTCCTCATACGAGAGATGTTCCATTCCCTTAATCATCTTAGCTGCTCTTCTCTGGACCCTCTCGAGAAGCTCTACGTCCCTCTTAAATCCACAGTGCAGATACAAAATCTGAACTCAGTTTCACATAGATGAATGAAAAAYGTTCCTCTTCTCTCTATAATTTTGCTTATTTCAGAACTTAGTGTAATATTAGTTCTTTATCATATTGAAAGCTAGTTGGTGTGTAGGATATAAAGGAACTGTAACTTTTAAAGAAAGGGTTATCAAGTTTTATTCACCTGTCTTTAATAAGGATGCTCTTTTGTGGTCACCAATGCAGGTGCACTAGGAAATGAGTACTTATGCAGTAATTAAACCAAGCAATCACTGTATTCACCATAGAAGGACTTAAATAAGAACTACCAAACATTTAACTAAAGAAAGAACATTCCTAGATGTATTTATCTCTTGACTTTGTATTTATCTTCAGACAGGTATGGAAAAGCAATAGAACTTCGTATTAATTCTATAAARTAATGGCTATTATTACATGATTGAAAAATTAACAAAACTTAAACTCAATTTTAGAACAATTGATTTAAGCATGCCTTTGTCATTCCCTATGTTCACAATGTAACTCCAAAGGCGTGTTTTGTGAAAAGTTCAAGAATATATATATATATATATTTTTTTTTTTTACAGGAGTACTTTTTAACTAAACTGTGTTTGACATCTGAAATTTATTACTATCTGCTGCAGTCCCATTCCCACAGTATATTGCCTTTTTTTTCTGTTTTACACAGAGGAATGGAAACTACCTAAAATCCTTCATTTCACTTTCTTTATGAAACACGAAAATTCCATGTTCTGTAACACAGTTTTCATTCTGACTGTGATGATGGTTGTAGATGGAAGCAAAAGCACACAGGGAATTTGTAAATTCCTTAAATGTCTGAAGGGCRGAGAATTTGACATAAAATGCTGCAAGTGCTGTGAAAATCTTGCAGGTCATTAGGCCTGCTAACACACTTTGCTGTTGTTATTGCTTGGTTACTTACTTTTTAAAATTATCATTCAACTTATTTATTTTGGATAGAAAATTGTTCTGTGTGTGCTGCACATATTTTGTATGAATAAAAAGCAAGGCTATGCAAAGAAAACACACACAAATAGAAGGATGAATTTAAAGCAGATGGATAAAGAGATTCTGCACATCCTTAGGAGTCATCTTCCACTTACTATGAATCCTCTGAGGTGAGGCTTTAACACTGAAAGATGGAACAAAACATTCTATTAAACTCTTGAAAGAAATGATGAAATAGATGGAAATTTGATAAAAGCATGACCTAGCATCAACATTTTTTTTCTTAATATCCAAAGTAAAATTTCACTCCTGGTATTTTAACAATGATGTTGTTAAGCATAACATAACATATGAAAATATGATTCSTGGAATGGCTATCCTGGAGACGTCAGACAGAATGGTCCAGGCAACAGAAGAAATTCATCACAAGCATTCATAGACCATTCCACTCATGAAACTCCCAAATACTGGAAACTCACTCATTTGATTGCTGCTTTGTGCTCTCTTGTCTGCATCTCAGGCATTTACASTGAGTCTTTTTTTTCTATTTTCTGACTTTGTGTCAGCTTCATTCAGTTGAGAATGATTTGGGGTTTCGCAGAGAAGGAAAGAGACTGTAGCTCTGCCTTGCAGTCATGGAATTAGCTCCCCAGCAGGAACCTTATGCTTGTGATATACACACGCTTTCTAGCAGGCACTAGTATCATAACTCTACCGACAGACAATCTGATGTCTCAGGGTTCATACAACAGATGGAAGTCTGTGTGTAAGTACAGACAAAAAGAATGTGAGATTTGTGTTCATCCTAAGCATTTTGACAAAAAAAAAAAAAAAAGGCCTACTGTAATTTATCTCAAATCAACTCAAAGAGTGAGCTTGAAAAGAAAAATTCGCTAACCTCTCATCATGGAAAAGTAATACCTTCATTATCCCTTTCCTATTCTTGTTTTGTCTATTAGCATAATTATATCACATTAATATACTTCCCGAATCAAAAAAATCCATTCAGTCATAAACTTCAKATACATTTACTGATCAGAAAGATTATTCTAAATTCAGAAAGCACTTATATTGTCTACATTAATATCTGATCCTTTCTATTGTTTATGTTAATATCTGATCCTTTCGCATGCTGCACTGCGGTTCTTCTCTGAACACAGCTGCATTTATTTTATACTTTCTTCCATTCCTCCTCTTCTATTTCCTCCTTTCCAAGGAGTGTAAACTGAGTGGGTGGTTCCAGAAACCACAACCTAATGAAATGTTGAGAGGTTACTGGCAAATAGATGATCCATAGCACATCTTCTTCTACGCACTCTTATCCCTATTCTCCCATCTGCATCAGATCTCGCTAGCCTGCAGCCACTACATGAGCATTTGATCTCTAAATTGAAGTTCACAGTGCAACATTCACTTCTCTATCCAAAACTGTTCATGTGCACGTTGAAAAATATCTCTGTTTATCTGACATTTTGATCATTAAATCTCACAGCCCAGCAGAATTTACTGGGAACAGAGTCAGGGGGTTGGTGTGAATATAATGTGTTAAATTAGGATTAACTTCATCATTTAAATGGCACCTGCTATRGACATTCTAAAGGCAGTCCTTACCACAAACTTCAAGCTCAGAAAAGCCACATGCTTTCAAATACATTCCTCTGGAAGAAACTTTTTAATGAAAGTGGGAATCTGGCATTTCATCTCACTGGTGGAGAGAAAATAACTTTCTTTGTGGGGAGGAATTATATACTGGCCTTACGAGAAGTTTAGGTTTTACTTAAGACAGTGAAGGAGGGTAATACAATTGTTACTCTTAGGATGCAACCATTCAAGAATGGAAAAACACATCGAAATGAAGTAAGGTGAAAAAGGTATATTTTTTCATTCCACTAACCAAAAATATTGATATGCCCTTATCAGGGAAGGGATGAAAAGTCAAAGGAAGGAAACAAAAAGAGAACAAGATGAGATTTGTTTATTTTCCCTCTCATACTCGAATCTCATCAGCCAGAATATTTTAAAAGCAATGAAGTATTTCCAAGGCAGCACTATAGAGTGGGGATAATAAAAAGCTGTCTTCAGCATACTTCTAAAGTAACGGCAACAACARGAGAAGATAATTCTGCACTGGCAGGAGGACTAACTAACAACTGACGTTAAAATCGTATTTTAAGGTCATAATGAAGCACTGCCATAATGGAGCCTCAGCTCAAATATAACTTAAGCTTGTCCTAATTTATTTTTTGCTTTAACCAAATATGTGGTTGAACAAAAGCATATTTTAAGAGGACAGCAATATTCAATCTTAACTTTTCAGATGATGGGGAACCTAAMCAATCTTCAATAAACTGAACCAATTATTAGGTACCATAACTGATAAACTTACTAAGCTTCCCAGTTCTGCTTTGGCTTGCTCCAAATGCCAACCTTCAGACCTTATTAACCCGGGAAGATTGCATAAACTTAAAACTATTTTAACTCTTTGTTTCCTATGCAACCTACGTATAATGTGTAACCAACTGTCCCTGATCCTTCTCTTTTACAAGGTCAGTAGACTGGGCTGTTATTCTTCACTGTAGCACAAGTTTTCCAGTCTTCTAGTCTTTCATATGGGCCTTTCCTGAATTCTCTTGCATTTCCCAACATCCTTGCTCAGTTACAGACATTGAAAGGGCAGGCAGGATTACAGCAGGCTTCACAGCATAAACCAGCAACACTAACACAAATCACGCATCTACTGCGATCTCCAGCGCGTGTATGACCCAGGTGTATGACCCAGCACTTGCATGTGTTGAAAATRCTGTTTGCATCTGTCTGGGGAGCCACGTAGACTCTCTGAAACTGGCAACGCATTCTCTTCAGTTTTAGCACTCTCTTGGTATTGATCTTATCTGAAAACTTCATCAGTGGTTGTGTTAGATTTAAACCAAGAAGAACGTTAAGTAGATCCCCAATTGCAACTTGGATATTTTATTGTGTAATTCCATCTCCCGCCCGACCTGGTTCGGGGCTTTGGTCCTTTCAAAGCACTGAACTGGGTTTGTGAGCTCGCACCCTGGGCACCCTGGGCACCTCAGGGGCCCCTCACGCCACCCTGTGCCTGCTGTTCCTGGCAGAGAGGCACTGAGGAGGCTCGGATGCCCTCTGACACGCTTTTCCTAAGTGCCTGGAAGCAGGAGAGAAGACATTCCCTGCGGACCCGAGGGCAGCTGCCCTGGGCACCGCCTGGGGGCAACGGCCGCGGCGCGGCAAGCGGGAACCGCCCCCGCGGGCGCCGCCTCCGGGCGGGCGGGGGGGCCGCGGCCCCGGGCGTTGCCGCGGCAACGGCGCCGGCGCGGGGGAAGGGCGGCCGGGGAGGGGGTGCGGCCACGTGACGGGCGGGCGAGCCGGAAGCGCGCGCCGCGTGCGGGCCGTGACGTGGCGGCGGCGGCGGAAGTGCGCGCGTGTTTTGGTCCGGGCCGAGGCGGCGGCAGGTGGCGGCGCGGGCGAGGCTCGGCAGCGCCCCCGCCCCGGGCCGCTCCGCGGGGAGCGCCTCCCCTCCCGGCTCCGGCCCTCTGCTCCCTGGCCCCGCATCGCCCTCCGGCCCCGCAGCCAGGCGCTGCTCACGCGCGGCTGCCCTCCCTTCCCCGCGCGCGGCCCGGCCAGGTGAGGAGGCGGCGGGACTGGCGGCGCGGGGGGTCGCTGCGGGGCCCCCGGCGGGCTGGACGTTGCTCGCAGCTCTCTTTCCTTCCGCCGCTACCGGCGGGCGCTGCGGGCGCGCCGGGCCGCGCGGCGAGAGGGACGGGCCGCGGTGCGGGCTGCTGTGCCCGGCGGGCGGGCGGCGCGGGGAGAGGCCGCCCTGGCTTTTCCCGTCTCAAAATGGCGCCCCCGGTTTTCCCACTTCCCCTTATTCGCCTGCGTGCGGCTGGAAGGGAGCGGCTGGCGAGGGAAGGGCTTGGAGGAGCTGGGCCCGGCATCACGGCGGGAAGCGGGGAGTGAGGGGCCTCGCTGCGTGCGCCGCGTTACGGCTGCCCTGGTCCCTGCGAGGGAAGGGGCGTCCTTCCCTATCTATCCCCTGTGGGGGGGATGGCTCCTATAGCTCCTTCTCGCGCTCTTTCGGCTGTGCCCCGGAGAGGGGCGATTGGTAAGGGAGGAAGGGAAACACCCTGATCGCACATCACCATCCAGGGAACCCTGAATCCATCACCATCACGGCAGCCTCCCGGCTCCCTACCTGGTTACTCCTTCATAAAGGCCCCGAGTTTCTGTATGCTTGTACCTGAGGCTTGACTGGTGCTAGGCATAAAGCTGTGTGTAGTATGGGGGAAAGACAGACCTGTACTCTTGTGTTTTTTGTTGTTGTTTGTTTGTGTTTTTCTTATAAAGAATAGCAGGATAGCTTAAAACTGTCAGAATGCTGTTCAAAACAATAGGGCCATGAAAGACAAAACTAGTCCCTCAGCTTTTTTTTTTTTTTTTTTTTTTTTTTTTAAACTTCTCTTAGTCTGGTGGTGGAAAAGGGAGATTGAACAATAAAGCTGAAATTAATCGATTCTTGGAGCAAGTAAAAAGCTCTAGCATCCCTGTGGCTTTTTTTTCCCCCTCCAGTTTGGTAGTGACTCCTTAGACCTGTGGGAAAGATAATCTGTGTGTATATTTACTGTATTTTAAAAAAATATCAAGAGAATGTGAATGTTAACTGAAATAAGATGGCTAGAGACAATGATTATACAGTCATCATTATTTATGTCTCCAGTATGATAAACTAGCTTATCTCAGAGGAACTCATAATATACATAATTCATATGAACTTGTGAGATAGCAATTATCTTTAGTTAGAAGGTCATGAATTTCTTCTGCTGTTGGTTCACTTGTTTAATCTACTACTTCATTATGTTTCAATATAAACAGGCTTATACATGACAAATGTTTTGATAATTGTTCCAGCCACTGCCTTGAATGCTTCAATGTCACATTAGTTTGGGAAAGGAATAACAAAAAAAAAAAAAAGCCTAGTAGGAGTGCCTATCACATAAGTTTGTTTTAAATATTTTAAATAGCAGTATCTAGATAGCTCAGTATAAACAGGTTTGAAGTAGATAATGGCAGTAACCTCAGTGTTGTGTAACTATTCTAGATACTGTCAGCACTGAATTTTGAATACAGTCATCCGGAAGCAGTCATTTATCAACTCAAATTTGCCAGAAACATGAAACTTGAAAGCATAATTGTATCTAAAATTCATTCATTGTAGGAGCACCATTAGTTGTCTTAATTYCATTGGTGGGCTGGCTTTTTTCACTAGTGGTATTTTGATTCAGGTATGTTAGCTTTCTTGTAATTTAAAATTGATTTGAACACTTTTGTGTTTAGTTGATATGAGACACTGATTTGAACACTTAACCTGACTGAATAGATTAATTTGTGAATTGTCACATTGAATTGTGAGACTGTAGGTATGATTTATATATTTTTTCAGCCTCAAACGTAAGAAAATTCATATATTGATCTATTAAAATGTCTAAAAAAMCACCTCCTTCTCTTATATAAAACTTGACCAATACCACCTAACCATGTAAAATTCCCTTTTCTAAAGGGATGGTGAGAAGAGAATAAACCCAACATCTGTTAAATTACTTAATAGTACTAACAGGAGTATTTTCCTAAYGATATGCCCTGAACTTTGTTCTTTTGACATTTAGGCATAGAACTGCTGTCATGCTGGGGGATACTCGAGAGTGAAAGTTCCTACTCAGCAGAAGAACCCTTCATGTCACTGTAGTAGTGCTCAAGAGAGCAAAATGATCTTTGCGTGCTAGTGTATGATAGCTCCCACAGAATCACAGAATGGTTGAGGTTGGAAGGAACCGCTAGAGATCTCTAGTCCAACTCTCTGCTCAAGCAGGGATTTGATAATGCTCCATAAAAGGAAATACTCTGTCATTTCCATACATGTGAAGCTATTCATCTATGAAGCTATGTAAGATATATTGAAAACCTGCACAAATTGCAGTACTTTCCTCAGCAGATCTTCATATAAGTCATTTCTTTACGTTACTCACTTAAGCCTTTAAACCTAATGTAGGTTAAACAGTTGTGTACTTGCTTTTATGTAAGTGTTTGAAAATGTCTTGCTAAGACTTTCTTTCTTCAGGTATTACCAAAAAAAAATCAATAAACTAAAAAGATTATTCAGCCTCCAGACTTAAGGGGGTACTAGATCTTTTCCTGGGGGGTTTTGTCAAAGCTCAGCATAAGAATAAGGTGCAGCTGGTAAGCTGTTAAAATCAAGTATTCAGAATTGGTTCGAATGCCATTTGTCACAAGACTTGAATTTACAGTCTGTGTGTTTGGGATACTGAAAGWACTTTCCCTTTATTCTGCATGTGTTTTGTTTTCTTTTTCATGGTTCCCAAGCTAGTATTTTATAGATGACATGAGAAATATGAACAAATGTAGCCAGAGGCTAGGTGATATTATGGAGGCTATAGCATTGAAGACTAGTTTTAAATACTTGCCAAGTGTTAATCCCTGCGAGCAAATCTAAAAAGAACAAGCTGACAGTATTTTGTCTGTACTTTGACTGTATGTCAAGCTATCGAGCTGCTTCTTCAGGTTAAGAAGATATTTTTATCTTTTCGTATTCCTGCCTGTTTTCCTGATTCCTGCCATGTTCCGTATGTATGGAACAGTTTCAGTATTGCCTGAAATTCAAAGCATGATGATTTCCAGTTAGGCTTGAAGAAGGTGTTGACAAATTTTCTATATATCAAAATGAACTTGGGATGCTTTAATTTTTTTTTTCAAATGTGTATTTTCTATCTGAATCTGTTAAAAAGTGGATGCTGTGATTGCAGTGTTTAGCATTAGGTCATTAGATATATTGATGTAACTATTAAATGAAGAATATTTGCACTATTCTTCCTGGACTTGATGGTTTTGTAGGGAGCATAATTGCTATTGACTTGATAACTGATGAATTTCATGTATGATATCTGAGTATTTAGGATGATTGATGTAGGATGAGAGGTGCTATAAAGCTGTCAACTTAAAACTTCTTCAGGTAAATATAACTCCTATACGTTGGACAGTTTACAAAAACTGAATTAGATATGTCTTGACAGCCTGTTTCAACTGTTTTAAAATGATCTATACTCTGAATTACAAAACGGCCAACTGAAATGAATAGATGTTACATGAATTAAATCAGTCTTGACTATTTTTCTAGAATGACTGCCTTTGTTTGTAGTAGTCTGTACCACAGAGAGCAAGCAAAAGAGTAGCCACAGAAAGTAAACACAGTCCTTACTGCACAGCCTCTAGAAATCACCTATGCACAAGGASTACTAGTCTACTTGTCATTGGATGGCTTGTATGTCTTCATAAATGCTGCAGAGTCTAGAAACATGAATTAAGATGGAAGTTTATTTCATGATTGTCCAAACACACTATAATGCTACAGTGCAAGCAGAAATACCGTATTTTTAAAACAGAAAGACATAACAGTTGTTTTCCAAAGTTTGGAGAGAAACAAATAGATAATGCTGTAAACTGCCTCTGTTTTGGCTATATGTTAATGTTTTCTTTCTTGTAATGTAATTAGGGATATATAACTGTCATTCATCCATTTTTATCCAAATTGATTCGCAACTTCTCAATAGCATGCGAGTGTGTGTGGGGGGGAATCTTATCTGAGAACCAGCATACCTGCTCTGCACCATTCTTTTTTATGCCATGAGGATAAGTGGTTTGCATTGTTTTAGATTCATTCTTGTAGTATGAATTAAATTTAGTTTAAAATTTGTAGGCTAATGGGAAAGAATTAAAAAGTGTAATTATCATAGTAGTTGATAATAGTGGAAGATTTTCAGGGCATTTTTTTTGCCTCATACTTTTATTCCTTGTGCCATACTTTTTCTTCCTCGTGTTTGTGAGAACATATATCTAATTTTAGATATTTTTTATCATGTTGCAGTAGTGACATAAATTCTTTTGATTCAGTGTCAGTTGTCAAAAAGGACAAATTCAGGACAGACAGGAATGAATACAAGATTGGAATAATCTGTATGGAAGATGCTAAATTATTTTGAGGTATGGGGAAAAGAGCAGCATAAGAGAGAGAAATATCTTTAAGATACCAGACAATATTTTCTTCTTAAGATCTATATTCAGATTCCTTTTTACAGTGAGAAAGGAAGTACCAGTTAATGTGTTTGGTAAAGAAATAATTCTGTGATTCTTTCTGACTTGAWGTGTGGAAATCAGGAGTTTAAGTAGAATTTTTTTGAAAACAAGTATCTGCTAATGGTGAAGTATTCTACAGAACTGGATAATCCTTTATTAATTATTTGCATAATTAATCCCATATTAATTATGCAAAACTGGTGCTGAGTTTACAAAGGAATACTTGATAAGATGAGCAGAGGAGTGGTATGTAAGCTAGGTGTTGCACTTAGTTTTCTGTGGCTTATAAGAGTGCTCTGGGTTTCCTATTGCACTGAAAGTGGTTCAATTTGAGAGATTCTGTATCTTTTGTTAACTAGAAAAAGTATAGTTTGAACATCAAAATAAATTTTCTTTCTGTAATAAAGTACAGAAGGTCGTCATGTGCATGATAAAGTGTATTGATAAAGCATACTTGTGAAGAACTTGATGTGGTGACTCAGTTTCCAAATCTAGTCAAAGATTTCTTTTGTTTTTTTCTTTGCTGGTGCTAACTTGTGAGTAATCAAGTATTGCTAATTAGGAAAATTCTGAAAAAGAAGGATTTTTTTTTTTGTCATTTGAGGTTTTAGCTATAATTTGCAAGCCTGAAACTGTTGTGTTGTTATAATTTTGTTATGGTATGAAAAGAGAGACTGAGTCTTGAGAGAAAAAACAGTGATTGGATTTTTAATGTCCTAATTAGATGCATAATAGGAAGACTGGGTATGCAAGAAGATGGCTAATTTTTCACAGTAACAGTAGCCATATTCTGGATTGTTGACTTGGGTAAATATTAGGACTGGCTGCACTGGTGAATTAGATTTTTTTTTTTTTTTTTTTGATTTGTAAATTTAACACCACCAACTTTTTTTTCATAAACAGCAGAAGCACCACTAAGCTTTGCATCCTGGAATTTGCTTTCAAGAACTTGAAACAAAGGACTTCTTTCTAATTTGGGCATGGCTAACCGAGGAGCAACAAGACCCAATGGGCCGAATGCTGGAAATAAAATTTGCCAGTTCAAACTAGTACTTCTAGGAGAATCTGCAGTTGGCAAGTCAAGTTTGGTGCTTCGTTTTGTAAAGGGACAGTTTCATGAATTTCAAGAAAGTACCATTGGAGGTAAGAGAATTATCCTGTTAATTTGTTTCCCGTTGACTTCATATTGTCCTTTACCATTGACAGCCTTGAATGTAATGTCACTTCCAGGATGGGTCCTTGATAACAAGGATTAACTCTTTAGTTGTGATCTGTAATTATCTAAATTAAAGGTTATAGTTGCTGCGTGGCTGTAGCAAGCATCCGTGTCACATGGAGAAAGTGTGTGTCTGAATTGTGTAGTTTTGAAAACAGGGATTGATTGATATTAAATTTTGTAAATGGATGCGTAGCTGTTCTAATAGTGCTGTTTACTTCCTGAATGAAATAACTGCTTAATAAGAACTAGGTTTTATAAAAACAGTGTTTTGTCTTCAAAAAAAGTTGTGTTGTTATTTTATGTAGTTTGACTTTGCTTGTGAATTGAGAGAACATGTTGCTTTTCTAGATGCACTTTTCTTTTTTAGCAACCACAGGARTAAAAATGCTGCCTTTACATAACTGCAAACAAAACACTTCAGTAGAGTGGAGAGGAAAAAAACGTTCCTATTTCACAGTGAACAGACTTTGCTGTTTTGTTGTAATTATTTTTCATTGGAAACTTCTTCTGTTATCCTGTATGTTGAAACTCTTTGTGTTTTGTGATCTTTTTTCCTCCTTGGTTACATTTAAACTTCCCCTAAAACCACCTCTTGGTATACAGACTTAAACAGATCCAGATATTATAGATGGGTCAGTGTTTCCTAGTAATTGTTATTACTGCTTGTGTGAATGAGTCTGTGTTCCATTGTAGTATTTATGTGAAGCCCTTTCTGTCATCTGTAGGTGTCTTTACAGATGAACAGTGGTTGAACGTAAAAATCTGCATAGCTTACAAAAARCTACAAGTTTAACTTGATTGCAATCGTTTTTTACATTGTTTCTTGCTGTTAGAATGTTCAAGTTATAAACCTTGATAAAATTTCAGTAATCTCTGATTCATTTAACTGCTTGCTTTTGCTTTGCTTTTCTATCTGGATAGAGTGAGATAATCTAAGCACTTTGATTGTTTAAAAGCTGTTTAAGTGTTAAGTGAGAGTGTTCAAGTTATGTGGTTTATTAAAAACTCCATATTAACTTATATGTCTTTTTATATAAAGGGCATTTCCTTGTTTTCATTTTTATAAGCTTAGTGATAACACATGCAGGATTTTTGGAGTTCAGAAACTTTGTTTAGAGACAGTCTAGTGTGGTAGCCTCTGTTTCAGGAATTCTTTTCTTTGTATATAGAAGGGTCTTTGAACAAAGAAGAGCTTATGTGTATTGTGGATGAAATAATAGTGGAAGAGAGTGCAGTTAGAGGCGTTGACAATGTGATACTGGTGTTTGTGATACCTAGACTTGGCTGCTTTGGACTAGAGAAGCAGKGCTTGTGACTTATGGAAAAGTATGGGTGGTAAGATTTATTTGGCTTCAGATAATTGGCACAGTGAATCAATTAGCTATCAATTAACTATGGTCTTGTGAGATAAAAGAAACCTATTTTGTTTACATAAGTTGGTTATTGAAAATTCTGTGGTGGCTGAAAAGTTCCTTTCAGCAAAAGTAGGAGGATGTCAAAGAATAAGTCCCTTGTTTTGATTCTCTTTCTGGATACATTTCTTCACTTACRGAGTGTAGGTAACATTCTTCCATTGAATGTCCATTAAGAATTTCAAATTCCCCTTGCTTTAATGTCTCATTTCTGTCTTGAAGGTATTTAATAATGTGTTGGTTCTGGGAAGGAAACCCTATTCTGATGCACAATGTTGGCTTCTTTGTGTGGTTTTGTGTTGTTTTCTGGTGGTTCTCAACTGATTAGGGAACTACCAAGAGGAGCTTGTTTTGTCAGAGCCTGGGTACTTGGCATTTGAGTTACTGTGCTTTAACATTGGAACGTCAAAGCTCTTTGCTTCTCTGGCTTGCCTGCTTGTCTCTCTGATGGATGCTAATACCACTGAAGCAGGAACATCTGACCACTTCCTAGGCAGTTTTGGATGGYAGTTACAATTTCATTTATAAAACAAGATTGACTTGCTTTGATTAACTGTAATAAGTTGGGTTGAAAACTGCAGCAGTTTAGGAGTGATTCACAGTCTTTTTTTTTTTTGAGTATGTGGCTAGGATGGTATCCCATGTGTGCACACGTTATGGTCAGCATAGCTTCTGACATTTGATATAGATATGCTGCAGCCTGTGTCAGTATGCTTACTAGTAAGGCCCAGTTCTACAGASCAATAGGCTTTTAGCATGTCATCAAAGCAGGAGATACTAAAAACAACTTTTTTTTATAGGAAGGGCAAGCCAGTCCAAAGTATTACTTCACTAAATGTCTGTCGTGACTGGATAAACAACTGCAAGCATTTATGCTGATTTGTTTGAAATTTCCACCTAAGTTCTAAAGAACTTTAAAAAAAAAAAAAAAAAAAAGACTTGTAGCAGAATCTCCTTGCTTTTTTGTTGTTTTCTCCCAGGAAACTCTTCAGACTAGCTCCTTGTTGGTAGTTGGGGTTTATATGTTGTATGGATACTCTCCTCCATTTTTCTAATTTGTAACTTCAGTCTGAATGGAAAACTTACACCAGGAGTAGGTTTTTGAAGGTTTGCTATTAATTACTGTTTTACATAATCATCATTTAAGATAGAGACAAAAAGTATGTTTGTATGGCTGCTTTAAAAGCAAGAACTTAAAGAAGATATTCTTGCTTCCAAATCTTATAACTAAGAATCATTGTGAGCTGAAARTTGAAGATTTAAGATATTCACAGAATGCAAGTACAGTGAAGAACTGTGTATCTAAAGCTATTGGAGTATAGTAGGGCAGGATGCTGTTACTGGTGCTTTATGTTGTCTGTTGCATCTCTATGAAGCATATGTAGAGGCTTAAGAGAAGCTTTGGATTGATCAGAGTTATTATTAGAAAGAATTCTCAAAATTTTGTAATTACTTTTCTCTTTAACTTGAGGAGAGACTGATTATCCAAAAAGCTGTTGTGTGCAAATTAAATTGATAAACTGGCAGCATCAGGCCCATTATATTTTAACAATAGGCTGTGTTTAAGGAAATCATATTTCATATGTCTGTGAACTTAATTTTGTATGAATGTACAGATATAAGCAGAGTTATGTTTTCAGCACCTCTGTCTCTTTTGTAGCTGCTTTTCTAACCCAGACTGTGTGTCTTGATGATACAACGGTAAAATTTGAAATTTGGGATACAGCTGGTCAAGAGCGGTATCACAGTTTAGCACCTATGTACTACAGAGGAGCACAAGCAGCTATAGTTGTATACGACATTACAAATGAGGTAAGTATGGCATAGAGAAAGGGGATCTAGAAGTTAGTGGACTTGTTGATCTGGATTCTCTTACTGATTCTTTCACCAACTAGTGTGAATCAGTTCATTGTTTTGTACTAGTCTGTGCAATGTTAAATTCTGGACAGAAACTCTTTTTGCCAAAATTCCATCTACATGATTATTTTGTGTGTTTAATAGTTTCTCGCTATTTTTGTGTTGCAATATGAAAGAACTACTATAAATGAAATAAGAGAAACTCACCTGACTAGTGGAGAGTTAGGGTTGCAGAGCCACTGAAATTACCTATGGGCTGTAGAATGTTTAACAGTTGCAAGTGGTTTTTAACTTCTCTAGATGACTGAGATTTTATTGTGCTGTAACAAAAAAGTGTATTAACTGACACTTTTTACASAGAAAACTTGTATTTTTGATGAAGCAGCATATGTCATTATTATTTAGCAACAAAATGTCAAAAGGAGATTGAAAAAGAACTGATTTTTGACCAATTAGATTTTCAGTTTGCTGTGAAGTGCAGTTCAGAGTGTCCCTTTCTTCAACGGAGGCATGTCTCATCAGAACAAATTAGCCCTGAGCCAGTAATACGTGGTAGTAACATTTCCATTAGTAATTGTCAAAGCATAGTTTAACTAGATTATGGTGTTAGAAGTGAAATACTTTAATACTTATATAAGCAATGCAGCTTTATTTTCATTTTTCTTGGTACAGTGAAGATTTGTATTTTATTATATTAAAGCAGAGGTGCACATGCTTTTGGAGACTGGGCTATTTTTAACAGTTGTATTAGTGGACCATTATGCCATTTTTAACTGGGTTAACTTTAAAGGCTCTGTGTTCCACAGAATGTTGTACAGTCTRTAAAGGAGTGACTTGAAAAGCATTTTATAGAGCGAATTATTTTGGAGTTTTTTTTTTAACTGACCTTGTAACCGATTCCCTAATTTTTGCTATTTCTCTCACCTTATTGCTGTAGCAGTTAAACAGAGTTTAACACAGCAGAAAAACACTAATATCTTATTGTTAAAAAGTACAGGCAAGAATTGGAAAGTGACCACAAATCACTGAGACTAGATCTTAAATTTATCTGTGCTTTTTTTGAGCTTAGGTCAGGTAGGTTTACTAGAATCTTTTCTACGATTTTACCAATTTCTTTTGGTAAGATGAGACTTAAAAGAACAAAATTCCAAACCCTCTGCCRTAATGCTCTTGGTAGTCTTTCAGTGTAGCTGTTCATAAACTTGACTATGCTGAGGGACGAATTAAAATTCACCTTCTCTTTTAAGCGTTTCCCCATGTGCTGTCTACATGAAAGCCCTCTTATCTTTGGTGTCTTTTTTACTATTGTCCTAGCTAAGCACATTTGTGAACCAAGATAAAGTACTTTACTTAAAAAGCTCACTTGGTGAGCTGGAATTTGCTTCTAGACAATGGTAGTAGCCATTGTATTGATCTRTTGCTTAAAGTATCAATAGTAGATATTGGGATGATAGGTCAATACAAAAGAATGTAAAAACTCAGTTGCATCACTTTGCAATCRTTGACAGGAGTCCTTTGCCAGAGCGAAAAATTGGGTCAAAGAACTTCAGCGGCAAGCAAGCCCCAACATTGTAATAGCTTTAGCAGGAAACAAAGCTGATCTAGCTAACAAAAGAGCTGTGGATTTCCAGGTATGTATGCATAGCTTCYGTTTATAAATAAAGTGCTTCTTTGGGATAAAAGTAAGCAAGTCTTCAGGAAGCTGCTTTGTGCAGTCTTAAGTACTGGCTGTAGAGGTCATGCTGTTAAATATAAATGCAACTGAATTGTATAGAAACAGCTCTTTCAGCAACATATAAATTGTGTAGCAATGGACTTTTTACAAGGCAAATAGAATTGCTGTTGCTTGATGTGACCTTTTGTCTTCCACCCCAAATTAGCACTGGGACTGGTAAACAGTATCTAAAGTTCAAATGCCCTTGGTAACAGTAACTCTCAATGTGAACCATTCTCTGAGAGTTGTTAGAGGAGAAGTTTTGAATCAGCATACGATATAAAGCTGGTGGTTGTACCAAGCTTGCTTCCACTATTCTGTGGAAGCAACATTCCGAGTTTTAACTGCAGCGCTCATCTTTCCATGTGTTCTAGTTGATACACCTGCATTGCCTGAGACATTTAAACTTTTAGAACATTTTTCCAAATAATTGGAAAATGGTTGCCCTATCAAATAGAAAACTCACTGCAGATGATTCTGGTCCATCTATCATGGAATCGGAATAAATTTTCTTAAGATCACAGGGTTTATTTGTTAGTCATCACTTCTACTGTTTTGATCTATATTTGGTATCACCATGCAAGATGCAAGTTTTGTATAGCAGTGAATTGTAGTAACTTTATTTTCTCRTATTCAACAATTTCTGATTGCATACTGTCATGTCAGTAGCAACACAAAGCTGTATTTTAGTATAATTTCATATATTACAAAAATTTACAGTATCTCATAAAATTTGCACCTGTATAAACTCCTGAAGATTAWTCAAATTCAACTGGCTAGTTTCTTTGACCAAAATAGAACTGATTTGACATATTTTTCAAGTATTGATATTTTTGTTAAGGTGATGTGAAGTTTAGAATAAGCCAGTGATGTTCTCTGTTTCACTGGACAGTTCACTGGAAGTTTCAGAGACTCCCAAGTGTTCGTAAATGTGTTATTTCAGATATTACATAGATCTTTGTACTTGTTTAAATGACATCATCTAAGTAGTATGCATGATGCACACTTTTGTCATAGCTATAGCTAGGGTTTTTGCCTTTCCTGTATTGAATCCAAGGCAGTGACATAACTGTAAAGAACTGTACAGATTTTTAGTTGTACTTGCTATTAAGAAGTGGCAAAAATGGGGCAGTTTTTCAAAGTGTTAAAGTGTATTTCAGATAAACACTCAGACTGATAGAGAAGGTAAATGGACAAGATATTTAGTACTGTTTTCTGTCATGAATTGCTCTAGGAGTAGTGGAACTATTCTGATAAATCTGCTTCAGTGAGTGAGAATTTCAGAATAGCTCACAAACTGCCTTCTTTCCTGGATGACAGACTTTTTGACTTTAGATGACACTTTCTGGAGCATTCTTACTCTTGTAGCCAGAGTTATGGGTCAAGGTTTTGTTTTTAATAAAAGTTTTCATTTATTATTTATTTTTGCTTTAGGCTTTTTGATATTTTTAAGTAAAGATTAAGATTGCAGTATTAAATGTTTAACTGCTATTATTGAAGCTTTATTATAACTTCATAGTTATGAAAAGTATGTTGTCATCTAAGTGTTTCAGCAAACTTCCTGTCAAAATGAAATAAAATTTGCTCTTAGTAGCAGTAAGAATACTGTAGGTACTAATTGTGTGATTTAAAAAAAGTGAAGTAATGCATTCCTGTTTTATCTTTCAGGAAGCACAGGCTTATGCAGATGACAACAGCTTATTGTTTATGGAGACATCTGCCAAAACATCTATGAACGTAAATGAAATTTTCATGGCAATTGGTGAGTTTAAGAGCAAAACTGCAACTTAGCATGAATTTCAGGAAAACAGTTTCCCTATCAGGACACTTCTTGTCCAGACTATTTTACTTTCTCGCTTAGTCTTTCAGTGGCGCTGTTTTGTTGTTGTCTTAGTGGTGTAGTTGATTGTGTGGTGAGTTGTTCTGTGTGTTTTTTTTAGTTTGTTTGTTTGTTTTCATATATTCAAAAGTCAGATAAACTTTCTTGAAGCACAGTTGGTCAGGATTTAGGTATTTTCTTGGACTAAGTAGCAACAACTAAGTGAGATTACTTTCAAATTCAGTTAAGGAAATGCTAACCAGTCTATGTTTTAGTTCTGTGATCACTTATCCTCTTTCAGGTTTAATGTGTTGTTACATACTGGCGGAAGGCTATAGTTTTCCCATTGTATGGGGAACCATAAAAAACTTACCTCTTCTAAGCATAGAATATGTTTAGGATTTGTTTATCAGTAATGAGTTTATCAGCTTGTCAGTATGAGAATGTTAAAGTGTATAAACTTGTTTTTAATGGTATGCCATAAACAGCAGATACTGTGCTGACCTGTGCCAAACCTAGAATACTGTAACTTTTATGAAGTAAATGTAACTGAAGCTGAAAACATTACTTTAAAATAGGAGAAAGGTCACACCTTAAGTCAAGTGTATTGATTTTAGTCTAAACCAAGTATTTGCTAAATACGCTTTTGTGTTTAAAATCTTAGTTGAATCCAAATACAGCAATCTGAAGTCTAAAAGTTGTGCTGAAGATAAATATGTTTAAATTTGTGAGAAAAGTAAAGGTACTAATTTCACATTTTTAGCCTTAACATAGCTTAACATGTCACACCTGGATAGATACTTTTTGCTGTATTTTYGTCCTAGAAAATAACTTAGCTAATGATTAAGATGTCTTAACTTTTTTTTTATCAGCACACTATTCAGATTTTTACGGTGATCATACTGATACTCCTGAGTAATGAAGCACTGACAGACTATGTACTCAAATGATTTAATCTAAGTACAGTCTCAGTTTAACTATTATTTCTTACTGCTTTTATAGCAAAAAAATTGCCCAAGAATGAACCACAGAATGCAGGCGCCAGCTCCGTCAGAGGAAGAGGAGTAGACCTCACTGAACCCACTCAACCACCCAAGAGTCAATGTTGTAGTAACTAAAAGATCGATTGCTTTAAACTGTTCTCAATATTCTTCTGCTTCCTAACTGTCAATAACAATGGAGTTGGAGTGCTTAACCAGGCCCAGTTCAGCTTCCAAACAGTGAAGAGACTTATGATAATAGTCAAGTTTATGATGCAGAATTTTCTTTTGACCTTAATTTTAACATGCATGTATCACTGGCTGTTATGTTTCAGCAGTAGAGAAGAGATGGAAGTGGAATAAACTTGCTTCAGTTGAAAGGTTTTAAAAATCACTTGCCATTAGGGATATAGAAGAACTGTTTTCCATGGACCTAATTGGCCAGTTCCTGTAGCTCCAATACTGGTTACTGTTATAAAGAATAGAATTGGGACTCTTCGTACTTCTCAATTATGCTTTAAAACCTTTTTAGAAACAGGGTCTAAAAACTGATTAAATTTATTCAAAGTATTGATGCAACCAGTTGTTTCTGCAGGTATCCTCTGTTTAGTTATACATTCCATAGTTTAATAATTTAATTACAAATATATTTGCATTAACAATTTTAAGAACCTCGTGCTTGCAGGAAAGTGGAATTTTAGTTGGTACACTGTATGTAAATTTTTATCAACCTGGTTAGTTATCTAAAGAAAATAGTGATTAAATCAAGTTTAACTTCATTTTTAATGTGTTCRGAAGGTGCAAACCAGTAAATTCAACTTCACAACGTAGGATTTTTTTTGTCTACAAACTGTAAGAGCTCTTCAAGTAAAACCACAACAAACTCGGTGTCTGTGACTTTTTTTCTTAGTTTTCATCATTGCTGGCCATTACAGTTTCTTATGTTCCCTGCCCTCCTTCCCCCTCAAGGAAAAAAATAGTGCACTAACAATTAYGTACATTCAACTTGATTTTAAATTTGGATATTAATGTACTGTAAATAGGGTACTCTGCATTGTAGTCTACATTTGTTTAATACTTTCTGTAATATTTAAGAGTTGCTTAAAGGTATACAGAATGTACAGTTACTTAAAGCTAACTTYTTTCCTCTCTAATCAAAGGGGGTTCTGAGTTCTTCCTTTATGGCTAGAACAGTAATAAATGATGCTCCTGTATCTGTAACATAAGTACTGCTGTCTGTCAGTAATGAACTTTGCAACTTTGTTTTCCAAAGTACATTTTATTTTGATCTGTCCAGTATATTGCACTAATTCTTTTAGTTATTTTCATTATATGAAATCTACCAAGTGTGTCAGAAGAGATGAATTAGCCTATTTAAATGTTGAGCTGATAGCAGAAACTTACTTGTGCAGATTTTAAATTTGCAGTAATCTGGATTTAGCAAGGAAAATAACAGTTCACCGGTGTTTAGTTTTATATTGAGGTGCTCAGGTTTGAATAAAGTGGTTAAAAAAAAAAGATTTGTGATTAGTGTTTCTTYTAAGTTTCAGAAGCTTTTATTGCATTTGCACAGTTCCAGAGAAGATGTCAGATTTCTTATACTCAATTGCCTGTGTGGATCATTATTCAAGATGCTTGTGAGCAACTCCATGGCACAGCTAAATATAAGCTTGTAACATGTATGTGCCACTTACTGTATGTGTCACAATTTTAGATGTTGACATAACTAGGTATTTTATCGCATCCATTTAGAAGTACGATCAAAACAGTAATGTTATCCCGCGAGCCCGCAGCCAGCGCAGTCTGTACCAGGTGCTCACTGAGGTAGCCTGCAACCTCCTCGTAGAATGTCGCAGCGGGGACCCTGCCTCTTGCTGCTGTGGGTGGTTCACAAGTGGCCGGATAGACTCTCGTGTCGTCCTCACACTGTGGCGTTGGTGTGGAACCAGCCGTCGGCACGGTCTCAACCAGTTGTTGACTGGTGTAACTTGCAGTCTTGTCAGAAAATGGCTGGGAGTCCACTTTTCCTGTCAATTTTGTATCAGAGTTACAATTAGAAAGGTAAGTTTTTGTGTTGTCTTTGGGCTGCTTTGTGTCTGTAATCTCCGTTACCAGTACATTCAGTTGGTCAGTGTGACTTGGACCACTTGCACAGAAAGTGTCTGTGTCACCTCGCCCGACAGTCTGTGAATGTGGCTGAAAACTGCTGCATRGATGGACTTTTTGGTCCTCAGGCTGCTTTGTTTCTTCAGAGCTCCTTTGTGTGCTAGGATCAGGCTGTGTTGTCCCACTCCTCTGTGAATGTGTTTCATTGTCGCTGGAAGGACATGGTTCTGTATGAGCTTGGTTTCTGTGGTCATCAGTGTCTTTCAAATTTTCATCTTCACTGTACAGGTAGCTGCTCCTGGAACATCTTGTTTCATTTTGTGCCAGGTTGCCTTTTGGGTTGGCAAGAAAAATATCCATATTGGATTGTAACATCTCTGGTCTGTCTTCTTTATCATGAATAGCATTTGAGTTATTTAAGCCTTTTTCAGAGACAGGCATCAAACATTGACCCTTAGGCAGAGGAGTCCCATTTTGTTGGATGCTTCCATACATGCTCAAATAATGAGTGAATATTTTTAGTGTTAAAGCAAGAACCTCATGGTAATCCAAAACTTCCCAAAGCCCATTGGAAGCTAAAATAAGGAACTGACAGGAATCATCAATGGGGACAGAGACGGTGTGAGGAACAGGTATAACAGACTTTTTGAGAACTGGATCTCCGTGATATCCAAGAGCCCTTGTGGTTCTCAGATGCCCTTCTACTAATCCATCTGGTTCATTACTGCTGATTTTGCCACCACTCTGCAGTATGCGTTTTCTCTCGCGTGCGTTAGAAGTGCTGTGCTCTTCTGAGAGGCGATATGCTCTTCCATTTTTACATAAGACTGCATGTATGTTACCTAAAAGAAGAGAATATTTTATAACAGACTGTTTTTCAAAGATACTGTTACATCAATATTTAGCCTTTTGCTAAGGACTATAGAAAGCAGAGGTCATAGCTGAATTTTCTGCTATTACAGGTGATCATACTTCCATTAGTGACTCTCTTTCCATTTTATGCCAAGGTTATTTATTTTCTTCGGTTATTCCGAAGGCTATGCCAGAACATCTTTCTTCTGGCTGCAGCTAAACTTTTATGACAAATGTAAATACTTTTCTCAGAGATTAAAGTGCAATCTGATAGAAATATTGTATCTTGGCTGGGTTGTAAGCAAGAGTACATACAGATAATGTAATCTCTTCTCAAATACTCTGTTTTGAAGGGATATAGCTTTCAAAATGTTATTGCTGAATTAAGCCATCAAAAAGTTTGATACTTGGAATATTTATAAAGATTTCAAAAGCTCTAGTATCTACCAGATGATTTGGATATTTCTTAAGAGTTTACACTTCACTAAGGCTTACTAGTCTTAAATTGCTTTGTCAGGTTAGTATGGCAAGGGAACAAGTTCTTGCAGGACCCACGTTGAGTCAGGGACTAATTTCCTATTCTTTTTTTTTTTTTTTCCCATCAAGACTCTTGAAATCTACAGAGTGCAAAGTGGTTGAAATCAGTGATGTGCTGCAGAAAGAACAAATGGAATCGTGGCTTTACAGAGGCAAAGTTGGCCATAATCTGCTCTTTTATAGAGTATTTTTAGTATTTTCTGGCTTGATTAGAGCATAGATCTACTTTGAAGGGATTTATAGGTAAGGGATATATAGCAGTTACATATAAGAGATATATATACAGTTTATATAGGGATATATAACTTGCTTATACAGCAGTTATGTTTTCTGAGATGTACTGCCATGGTCTAATTTAGGAAACAGAGCTGTAGGTAGCCTATGTGAAGGCAAATYTCTCTACAAGGTAATTCAGAATTACCACATAGAAGTATACATTTCCTCAATGATTATAGAATGTGAATATCTTAATTTTTATATATTTCCTTGCTGTTTTCTTCTCCACCTTTCTCTACAAGGGAGAGTTGAAGAAAGAGAACTGGAAAGATGTCCAAAATTTCTTATAATCATTCAGATTAGAAATCTAAGTTGGAAAGTTAACAAATAATATAATATAACGGTCAACAAAAATAAGCTGAGCGTGGGAAGAAATGAAGAAGAAAGTTCTAAATTCATTAGGAGTAGAAGGTTAGACTGTAACTGGTTTTTATAATAGTCTGGCAGGCTTTCCCCAGAATAAATGTACTACTTCTGAAGAAGGGAGAACCAAGTGTGGCTTGATTCATGTGACAGGCTGCTTTTAATTATTGATATACTGAGTCTTGAAACTTAAGTTTCTAGAATCTAAGTCTTCCTTCCTTTGATCCACTCTCTTCTGYGTGGCAGTAAGTTTATGCTGCTGTGTAGTTAACCAAGTTGAGGAAGAGAAATGCTTACAATTTTGTGTGTGTGTGTGTGTGCATACACTTTTTTTTCTGTTTTACAGGTTAATTATCAGCTGGAKCCATTACTTGGTCTGATTCATTATCTAGCTACATAAAATTCTTGTTGCCATCATGAAGTAGAGGTGCTATGCAGCAAGTGTAGAAGAATGGAAAGGGCTGTAGACCAGTTATTTCAGTGACAGTTAATGTTAGTTTATAGTCTTCCTCAAACTTAAAGATTTACCTCTTATTGCTGTACAAAAATGATAGATTTTTATATACGGGGTCAGTCTTTCCAAATATGATGGTTTTTTTTCCCTCTTAAAGAAATGACGGTGCTTTTAAAATGATTATTCCATCCCAACTGATCTTTGAACATCGTGTTCAATTTTGAGGTCCAGTGTGAAAAGGTTTTATAGGTTTTGTGAAAACAGATGTCTGGGGAGGAAAGGTGTCTGTTCGTGTCCTTACTGATTGAAAGTTGTAATGTGGCTACACTCCTTACTAAATACTAGAGAGAATAAAACACTAAATACTCTTGTACTGGTGACATGTCTAACGCAGAGACTGGAAGATGCTGGAGAATCTAACCATAGACACAAATCTATTTGAAACTATTCACTCATCACCTTTTTTTTTTTAATATGCTTTTGCTTGTGTGTTCCTTTACAGGATGACAGTTGCCTTGCTTATAATCTTAAAACTGTTTTAAATACACAGAGAACTTAACGGGTAAYAAATATCTATGAAGCTGCATCTACAAAGAACTGCAAAGAGCTTTGTCCAGTGTGCTGCCTGCAACAGAGCTGTGAGGAAAAAGGGAAGTATTGGGAATGTATCAATACTTTTCTTTACAACTAATAATGGTTTTTTTTTCCCCTATAAATTGGGAAAACAAAAATCCCCTCTATAACAAATAGGGTTGAACAGAGCTTCTGTAACAGCAGGAACTAACAGCCAATTGCTATGTCAGTAATCCCCACAGATAATATTTTTAGTTTGCTGATAGCAGAAGTTGATGGCACTTGATCTTAAGGAAGAAATGAGTAATAGAAGAAAATATCTTAAACATGTTTCCTTGACAGAAGGGATTTATCAGGCCTAAAACCAGAAGTTTTTTGATTATGTGACCTAAAATAATGACATCATAAGTCTTCCTCTTCGGAAAAAAATTTACTCCATGTTTACACAGATCACTTCTGTATTACAGAATATTTCTTAATTGCATCTTTTATATTAGTAAATTGACCTTACTGCTCTAATTCCAATTCCCATCTCCACCTCCCCAAATTAAAACCAAAAAAACAAACAAACAAAAAACACTAGCCTAAAATGTACATACCAATATTGGCAACGTGCAGTAACCCARCAACACCTTTAGATGTCCTGGCTAATGGACCGTGCCCATGTTTTTCTAAAGGCTTTCTTTCCATCTCCGTAGTGCTGTCTGTCTCTTCACTGTGAATTCTCTCCACCAAACAGGCAAGAACTGAACAGCCGCTCCAGCGAACTTTGGAAGCTTCATTCCTTCCTAGTTGTAAAAGTCTGTCCATTCTCCAGAAGGATTTGGCATATGCTTTGTGAATCCATTTGTAAGTATTTGTCTTGTTGGTCTTGTCATTGTCCTGCTTATCAGAGAAAATCCTCTCTCTCTCCCTGTAATCTACTGTGATTACTGTGGAAAAAGAATCTAGAATTTTCTGTTCCTCCATACTCTTCCTGTAGGAGGAATCTGTTTCAGCAAGTTGGTCAAGAAATAAAAGTGGAAGCTCTGCTGAAACTGTTTCTGCAGCTGCCACACCATGATAGCCATCAACTAACCCCAGAAAACATGTGTCTGACCTACTTCCATAATTGTCCAGCACAATATATCTGTCTTCCATGTCTCCTTGCCAAGTGGGATTTTTATCTTGGCAAATTGATAATGCTTTTATTAAAGAATTTTTTACATTCTTAAGAGTGCTAGAATTGTTAATGTTATCCATGTCACAATGTGATGAGTAAGTCTGTATATCTGTAAGGAACTCAAATGAATAATCAATCTTCTGCCTATAACTCTCAGAATATCTAGGGAGTTTGGTCAGATTTGAAATCAGCTCCTGTCTCCGAGCTAAAAGTGTTTCATTGTCTGTCTTCATCTGTGGACTATTGTAGCCCAGATATCTTAGAGCCAAGTGCTTTTTTTTATGATAAAAAAGATGATATGGATATATTGTTTGTTGACATATTGAGCAGACAATTGAAATGCCTGTGGGATCTACATTCTGGGGTACAGTATTGAYCTTCTCCAGATGATCTTCATCTCTAGAAAGTTCAGATAGTTTTGATTTATCTTCTGATTTTCCTCCCATRTCATTCTACGAAAGATGATGTTTTTTTTACTGTAATATTAGATTATCCTAATGTTACTCAAACCATGTTCTCATCATCTATATTATAAACTCTACATTACTATTTACTAATACATACATGGTCAAGAAGCTGGAAAATTCTTGTGGGTTTATATAAAAATTGTAAATAAGTATGTTAAAAATTAGTAATATAGAAAATTTAAGAATAGCTAAGCATAGAAAAAGAGAGTTCATAACACAACTTGATTAATCCTTTGGCTAACAAAGTCTTAGTCACTTCTTTGTTTCCTCTTTGTGATTCAATGCATAGCCTGTGTTTTGGCACTGTTAAAACTTCCAATAAAAATAGTTACTCATCAGCTTTTCTATATGGTATTCATCACTACTTAGACACCGTAGTAGAGTGTAGTTCTTAATATCAAATACATGAAATATGAAACGGGGACAGAAGCCCACATGAAATATGCAACAGGGCCCAGAAGCATTGCTATATGTGTCACTTTATGTGAATGGAAATCCCACTGTCACTGCTATCAGTTGTGGCTCTAAGGACAATAGGTGTTAAATGGAAAAAAAAATACATATTATTGTATGTAGGCTCACAGAGTAGGTTTACACGAACAGTATTTTATTATTTCTCTTGCTTGTGAGAGCTGGGCTTTGCACTGTTAATATTCTTTTAATATTTTCAGAATGGACTTCATGTGTCACTTTCTAAATTAAAAAAGCACAATGTAAATCAAAAAGATGATCAAATGGACCGAGTGGTGTTGAAGCATTTAGATCTATAGGAAATACCCCTGCTCCTTGAACTGAGAACAACTGCAAGTAGCAGCCATATATACCTAATAGCAACTTCATGGTTGGTTCTGTAACTTCAAGTCTTTCTTTTCTCTTCAGTTCAGTTTCAATCTTTCTTCAGTCCTGACTTCATCCTGAACACTTGGCAACTGATTTCTTGCCCAATAAGTTGCTACCTTATCTACTTGCATATTGGGACTCTGCACCTCCTTGAACATCCAGTTCCAAACACCATTCCTGCTAGTGGTGGGAGATGTGCATATAAAGACTCCTTTTATCTTCTCCAATTAGTAGCAAAGGGAGTACTTGAAGCTAGGACAAAATATTTGCCTTGTTCTTAAGTCTGGTACCCCTTCCTACAAACTCACAGGTACTTGAACTTGTAGGAAAGGTCCCAGTAAGATGCGCTGTGTTAGAGAACAGCCTGTGCAAGTGCAACTGTACTAATTCAGCAGCTGGATGCCTCCTTCTGCAAACCTGTACTTTTTTTCTAAGCTTGAAACTTGTTTTCTGTTTTGGGTAAGCCTACAAGGATGATAAAAGACATGCTCCTGCCAGCATCTCAGCCAGATTTCAAGGCCCTAATTAAAAATCTAACAGTCTTAGGGTTTCTCTGTAAGACAGTTATGAAAAGTTTTTTTACTACATCCAAAGCAACATATTTTCTTAATCATATTCTTAGAAACTGCTAAATCTTATTACCTGAAACTTACTGAAATAAATTCAGCTTCACGCTTGGAAAGTTTCAGAATGAACAGTTAAGATCTGGCGGAGTTCCAAGTTAGTGGAATCACCAAGCCTGGCCATTTGTAGGCAGCACTAATGTTTCTGACCAAGAAACATGTRCATAATGATGTACAGAGCACTGTTATTTAACAGTGCTGCTTAAGCCAAAGATAGAATTAACATTTCTTGAATGGCTGCTGTGTGTGTTATAGAGTGATATACAGCTATACATTACTTCTCCATGCATAACATCCTCCCTCACCAAGGTAGCACTTAACATACATATGAGTGCGGATGTCATAATGATGTAAAAATCCTGATAACGTGTGGAAAGCTCAGCTATACATCGTCTGTCTGCTGACTGGGCAAACATAATCCATAATATTTATCTGTGTATAGATGGGAAATATTAAATAAATTTGAGTTTGTTATGGAGCTTTATTGCAGTATCTTTTCAGAGATTTCAGTCTTTCAGGTAGTCTATAATAGAATCATAGAATGCCGAAGGTTGGAAGGGACCTCAGAGGTCATCGAGTCCAACCCCCCTGCTCACGCAGGGTCACCTAGAGCACGTGGCACAGGGCTGCATCCAAGCGGGTTTTAAAGATCTCCAAAGAAGATAGTGTGGGAAGAAATCGCCATGACCAGAACAAACAGCCATGGCTTATAAGCAGTATTACCCCACAGCTAAATTACAGAACTAGTCTTTGTTAAATTCATCCTGCTCCAATCTTAACCATTTTCTGAGGCTGTCTCTTTACAGCTGATGCAGCCACACACACTGTAGTAACTTTTTTGCACCTGTTGTCCATGCCATCAGTTCAGCTAGTAAGCACATTTTCTTCTAGCTATTTATAACACTCTTCTGGGTTATAAGCATTGACGTGAGTTATTTTTCAAAGCATAAACTTCTTTCCTTTGATGGCAATTTAACAAAATTCCTTTTAACTGTTTTAGGATTATGGAGACGTAAAAGACAAATGCTCCAAACTCTTCTAGCTCCACTTAATTTTAAGGAATCAGGCAAGATTAGTTGAGGTAGATCAATAATATTTTTTAAATAGAAAATCTTTTCTGTAGAGAGTTATATCTACTGAAGTATTAGCTAAGCAAGTAAAACTCTTGATCACAGCATAGTGTTCCTTGTCCTTACTAAGGCTAACTTGCAGCGAGCTACAGTACTCTGAAAGTTCATCTCTCCACATGAAGTGAGCATCAAGTCTCTTTAGCAAGGCTACTTCACATTATTGGAGTAAAATAAGCAGACACCTGAGTTAAAAAAAAAATAGCAGAAGATATCTTGTGTGGATTTTCTTTTCCTTTTTTCTGCCCACTCTGAATTTGAAACTGGGAGATCACAAGCCTCTTCACTCTGTCATGGTGAGTGTATGGATGTTAAAAAGAAATGTYGAGTAAGGCAGAGAACTTAGTACACTACTTTTCTTCAGCTTTTGCAATATGAATATCTATCTTATATTAGTGTGCACGGCAGTCCCTTGAATTAGAAACAGGAAATACAAAACTTTGAACACGATGATAATTTGGGTTTACTAAGCTTAATTCTTTACATTCACATACATTATAGATGTTTTTATCTCTACCCCTGGGTGTAAGTACTAACAAATCACAAGCTCATAGTGTGTCAAAACTGTCCTAGCTTATTATAATTTGTAAATAAAAAWTATAATCTAATAGCTCAGGAAGACTAACAGGATATGTTTCAACTCCTGTTGAAATCATTTTGTCCATAAATCATAAACAAGCAGCCTTGATGATTATGCTTTTGTACAATATGCATGTGATGCCCATATTAATAGCTGAATACTTCATGGGGAAAAAAAAAAGAAATAAAAGGGGAAAATAATGTTTCATTGATCTCTTAAAAAACTACTTTGTATTTTCTTCTCTCCTTTTATCTTCTTGAGGAAGATAAAAACTTTTGTTGTCAGCTTGAAGGGTAACAGTAAAATATCGACATCAAAATATACAAAAGCTAAAGCTCTCAGCCTTAGAGAGGAAGGCACAATTCAGCTTTATAGCTCACTGCAGTTTCTCTGTTCCTATTTAGAGAGCCAAAAGCTAGCGCTGTTTGCTCTTCTAAGCTAAAAATAGAAATAGAGGAAAAAAAACAGACATGAGGCAAGGGGGCACAGTTTGAGACTAGATGTGTTTTCAAGGGCAAAAGTCGTATTTGCTGTTAATGTCACAGAAGAGAGCTTCTTGGTCATGCTGCTGCAAATGGAAGGCTATTTAGTTTCTGTGTCATTACGCAAATACTCCCATGTATGCAACTGGCAAAGCTGAGGCAGGACATGAGGCTGTAGGTTGCTGCCTGAAGCCACAGACTTTTATGGCAGCAAATGCCACTGTCTCAGGAAATCTTGTATTCCTGGGCAACCCTGGACTTCCCTGGCACTTGAGTTGCGTGCAGTTTGTATAGCAAGTAGTGGGTATTTTCTGTGCCTGCAGTTTGACAGTCCAATCTCATTCATTTAATTAAGGAAGCTGTCATCAGTTGAGCTTCAAGGATTCAAAATCTGATTTGTATTCAAATGGGAGTGTCCCTTATGCCATCRCCTCCCTCTGACATATGTCATTCCTGTCCCCACCTGGGTGTGTTGCTTTCTCACCTACCTGGGTCACGCTCAGCACTTAACACAAGTCTCTTCTCCTCCATAAGGTCTGTTTATTGAGCATTTACTGCATGCTTATGGTCTTAGGAAGCAGTCAGCTCTTGGAACTGTAGCTGGACCCTGAGAAGGTGCCAGGTTGCCGGAGGGGGCAGGAGGAGGCAGAGAAGGCTGTATGATGTAAAACAGAGGTCACAGTCTCCCTGAACTTGTCATCACAATTTTATGGCTTAATAAATAAATAAGCTGCTGCAAGTTCTTGCTGAACTGGCACCTGCTTCCTCACCCATCAGTTTCTTTCTCTCCACAATGTTCTGTTTAGTGTCATTCTCTCCTTGCATCTCAGCCAGTTGTCCTCATGCTTGTGTCGCTGCCCAGACAGTTCCTTCCTTCCACCTGCTGTTCCCTCCCTGCTCCTGTCATATTTTGGCAGCAGCACCTCCCTTGAAAATTGCTTGTGAGTGCTTCACACCTCTTCCATCCGCATAGAGAAACGCCTACGGTGTCACTGCTCCAGTATCTCCCTGCACAGAGCTGGAACTGATGCAACTCTGGAGCTGGTACAAGGGGCTAGTGCAGGTGTAGTGCTTGAGGTGTGCAATGCACACCCTGTGTCACAGTCTACACTGGATTTGGGCACATCTGTATGGACAGATATTGTCTTACTGGCAAGCAAAAGGGCACACACATCCATCTGGTCCCAGTTTCACATGTTGTCCTTTWGCCAGACCAGCAGTGGGATCATACTTGATGTAAAAAAAATTATTAACTTTTTTTTTTTTAAATGCATGTAAGATCTCTAAAAACTCTTCCACTGAAAGAACAAACTCATTGAACCTAGCAGCTATGTCCTAAACTTTCCACCAATTTTAGCTGGGCTGGGTGCCTCAGCCTCCAAATGCCTCTCAAAAGGAGTGATGCAAAGGCATGGATGCCAGGAACCAGATGTCTTCTCCCAAGTGAGTCAAATAAGCCAAGCATAGCATTCTTCTTACTGTATCCCCAGAAGCAAAAATGCAGCTTCAAGGAAGTCCTGTTATGAACGATGCAGGAGGAGATAAAGAGGAAGCTGGTGAGTCACAGGAGCGTGCCTTCAGGGGCGTCCGCCTGCAAGCCTTGGGAGCACCCCTATCTCTGGGCCCAATCATAGGCATGCAAGAAGGAAATGATTAATAATTAAAATAATTATAGAATAAATTTAAATAATTAGTCTCCTCATTTACTTCCATAAGTGTTGTCCAGAATTGGAATCCTGCGATTCCAGGCCTACTGCTCTTGTGACAGCCTGTAAGAGAGTCGCCCTCATTAGGTCCTGCAAAGAGAGGGCAGTAAGTTGTGACACTGGGCATTTGGAAAGAGGCACAGCTCCCCAACTGTGACAATGGGACTAGTAAGTAAAAGACAGGGCCAACATGTCTTCCTACACCATAGCCAGAAAGCAGCTGGGAGGGATGAGCCCTGCACCACACAGGCAACATGTAGTTGGTGGTCTGTAGCAGACCAGGCCATTTTGTGTGAGGTTATTCCTACCAGCATGTATTGTGGTGGAACAGCATCTGCGTAGTGTCCACTGGAATGTCCACTGTAGATGCCAAGGCATTAACTTGACTGATGTTTCTCTAAAATCATGCACGTGGAAGTGTCCTAGGGTGCGGAGAGGCTGCCAAGTGCTGCCCACGTCTGGGAGCAGCAAGGCGGGAGGGAAGGTCACCTCCAGTATGTGAGATTCTGGAGAACCACTGAGAAGGAAGCAGGCACGAGGAATGGTGCAACGACCTGTTGAGCCCTCCTCCTTGTAACAACCTGCCTCTCTCTCTGCTACATCCACAGCTGGAATTACTTCTGGGATCTTGATTTTCCTCTCTTCTTCCCTATAGTGGTAGCCAAGTGAAATGGAGGTTTCTAATTTGTTACGTTTCTGTGAAATGGACTCTGATCATCACCTATGCTTAGGCCAGTGTCATGTTGCCCTACAAAAGTAAAACAGATCTTCTGTGTACAGATACAGAATTCTGGTATCTAAACCAGTGTCACAGCAAGGGTGCAGGCTGCGCACAGCTTAGACAGAGCTAAGAGAAATGAGAACACTTCGCTCCCAATCTGCTACCAACTGCGTCCACACCAGCCACCAGAAGTCTGTAGTCCTGCCAGCATCATGGACATGAGGGGACCTCCCCTGTGCAGTGCTGGGCAGGTTAAGGAAACTGGCCATAACTGGAGTACATGGAATGGGGTCCTGGAAAACTGGTGAGATGCCTACCACATCATAAGCACATGAAATAGTAATGCTGAAACTAGAAAATGGAATAAATAAAAATCTATGGGCAGGCAAGCAAATGAAGAATAAACAATACATCTCATTTCTCCATCAAGCAATGTAGTGCTCCCACTACCACAAAATAACATGGTGTAAGTCTGTGCAACACCTGTGGAYAATTAAGTATCTCTGACAAGCAGCTTCTAAAGTTGAAAAACACACACACTTCATGTAGTATTGGCAAAGGCAATAATAATATCCTGTGTTGCATGAGCCCAGTATTTAGGTTTTATTTGGCTTTTGGCAAGGCAAAATTTGTCAAGAAGGGCATGCTCTGTGTAGAAAGTGAATAAAAACTGTCAGCTACTTAATCACTAGCAAGAAGTCTGTGCTTCTCAAACAGGCATGAGTGTTGCAATTACATTTTTCCCATTTTTCCCTCTGTTTTATTATAGATAGTGCTGCTTGTGTTGTTAGGTTGCATATGGCAGTCAAAGGCCTGGTAGTAAGGTCTGTCATCTACATTATTTTCACATGTAATCCCTATGGGAACTTGACACGATGCTGAAGAGTATAATGAACTGGACTTTGGTACTCTTAATGCACCTAGTGATTCATGAGATATTGATAGCTTGAATGCACAGTTGCCAACAGGAAGGCCACTTAACCTGCAAAGAAGGTTCTCAGGGAACAATACAATATGATTTTATATTCGGGAAAGAATTCCTGGAAGTAGGGAAGGAGAGCTCTCTTTTTAACATATAAAACCAGGTGGGACCTGAGGAAAGACCTATTGGGGACAAAAGGAGAGTCAGAGGTCCGGATAAGCCGAGGGGGCTGAACAGGTTCCTAGTGCACAGGGCCTCCTGAGAGGTCTCTCCCACAGAGGCAGYGCTCAGGGACAGGCTGCTATTAGCTGAGTCATTCTGCAACCTATGTAGCTGAGATAGGTCCCCAAAGCATCAAATGGCAGCTTAGTAATAACTGGGTGTCAGGCACACCCTAAGCTAGATTTTAATTCCCTCTTTTGTAATCGAGATCACTCTTTTGTAACTAAGAATCAAGAACGCCTCCATCTGCTTTGCTGGAGTAACTTGGGCACTTCAGCATTTACGCTTGTCTGGAGTTCACACTGATATTGGGCCATGCCAGCAAACACTAAACATGCTGTCTCTTGGGAGCACCAGGGCTGAACACAAATGCCCTCAGGGCTGTCAGCAGCTTGGGACAGGCCTGAGAGTGGAGCTGGAACATGTGTTTCATCCAGTTCCAGGCTAGCTTAATTTAATGTATTTAATGTGGTCTTACCTGAGTTTGCCAGCTAAGCAGCGCAATTAGGAAGGTAGCCCTACTCGATAGACTCCCGTGGCTTGCTAAAAGCCAGTTTCAGAGTAAGCCACACTTGTGCAAGCCCATTGACATGCCCCAGAGGAAAGAAACTGAAATACATGGCAGGCCTATTCAAAAAGTGTTCTGAGTTTAATTTTAATTTAATACCTTCATACTGAATATTTAATGAGAAAAATAAACACAGGAGTTATTCTGTTGTGCTCATATTGAGTCATAAATTATAACTGGAGTATTTAAAAAATTAGTGAACAGATAAAGTCAGCTTAGATGTGAAACTGAAAATGACATGTCAAGAGATTTTTTTCTGCTTTCCTAGTACAGTGTAACTTGTCATAGCAAAACTRCAATCGCTGAAGTAAATACGGTCTAAGTTGTACCCCAGTGTTTCCAGCAAGCAAATGATCTTTTCCTTCCTTATTTTTGCCAAAATAGTTATTGCAACATTTTAGCTGTCACTGGAACAGTTTAAGTCAAAGTTGTTTTTTTTTTAACTTAATATTTTAGACAAACTTAGAACAATAGATTTAAATCAGTCTTACAGTTAAATAATAATAAAAAAAAAAGGCTTACCATTAACAGTTAAAGAGTGATTTCTTTTTGAGCTGTTCCTCTTTGCAATAGGAGGCAGTTGTTCTGCATTTGTAGTGAAACTGATGTTTATAAATGTTACTATAGTAACTGTATCCTTAGCCACGGGCTCATAGATTTATTGTTTTGGTTATCTAGTGAGCAGTAAGGTAAAAGGAAAAAAGAGCAAGTGGGAAGACAATTTTTTTTTGGTATTTTAAGAGTCAAATCTCACACAAGGATACAGGAAAAAAATGCAAAAGAAAAATCTTTTTTCCATTCATCCTAATCAATGTCTTCCTGTATGCCATACAACAGTCTTCTTTTCCCCCTATATCCTCATAAGTACACAATGAAGTGTAAACAGAGATCCAAACCAGCAGAAGTGGYACAAAAGTTAGTCATAATGACTTCCGTCTTTATTTCAATAGGAGTAAAAACTTCTCAGGCTTTTAGGACCTCAAAAAACATGGTGAAACAATAAGCCTGAAAGTTCTTTTGCCTTAGTGGTGATGCTGTAGATACACTTGCACATGTAGTTTCATGTATCAATGTACACTGAACAGTCCCCGTATGCATCAATGGGATAGCATATGCATATGCAAATATGGTAAATGTGTTTTGTGGGTTGAAATGTGTAATCTGTTTCCATAAGGATGTGCAAACTGGATGCTGGGTTGGGTAACATTATCATTTAGAGGAGAAGCTAATCAAATTGCTCAGTTTTAGATATAAATTTATACACACACACACACACACATATACACACACATATATATACGTATATACATATATATATGTGYATATATATATATGTATTTAGAAAAGACACTAAGCGAGTGTCTCCGAAGGCCGCAGTTCCCAGAAACGCAGCAGACAATGCCCTGCAGTGCCAAGTGCCAGACAGAAAAGGAACCGGCCGCTGCAGCTGGGCTATTCCCTTCATCTGCACCCGAAGCAGAGCCCTGGGAAAGCTGAAAGCGAAACCAAGCGATCTATTTTCGCGGCCAAGTCTGGAAGGAAAGTGGAAGAAGCAATTGTCATAAGGAAAGGCAGGCAAATACCTTTAGGAGCTTATTGTGATGATCGTAGGGGGATGCTGTCATACAGCATCCATTCGTTATTCTGAAACATTAACTGAACACGGGGTGTAATTTAAGAGAAACGTTTTTATTTGCTCCGACGACGGGGTCCGATGGGCAGCCGGCCGTTTCCCCCGCCGCTTGGGGAGCAGCCAGGGCTTCTGCCACCTTAACAGTCTGTCTTAAAACAGCCGTGGATGGCAGCAGCCATCTTAAGGGTCACTGTCAACCCCCCTTCCCC
>NW_020455977.1:2773429-2821458 GCF_003342845.1 Nothoprocta perdicaria
GAGGGAGGGGAGCGAGGGGAGGGCGGAGGAGGGGACGGAGGGTGGGAGGGAGGGAGAGAAGGGAGAGAGGAAGGGAGGAGGCGTTAGGGAAGGGAAGGGGAAGGGAAGGGCCGGCCCGGGATGGGGCGGGCGGCCCGGCTGCACCTCGCGCACCCGCGAAGCGCGGAAGCGGCGGCGGCGCCGCTGGTTCCTCCCCCGCCGCCTGCCAGGCAGGAGCAGCAAGAAGGAGCCGGAGCGACGCTGCGCACGAGCCCGGCCGCAGSGCCTCCCTCCTCCTCCTGCTCCCCCTGCGCCGTCGATCCGGGCTAGGACCCGTCCCGCTGCGCCCGCCCCGCCGGGCACCGCGGCCTCTCGCTGCGCCAAAGTTGTCCCCGCTCGTCACCCTGTGTGGCCACCTGTGGTGGCCGCTCCGCTGTCCGCCTCTCCCGTCCACTTAGTGACGCTGCGCCGGATTTCCCTCCGCGCGTCTGTCCTTCTGCCAGGGTTTTTCTTCTGGGTGGGGAAAGCGAGACCTGACTGCTGTTGGAGGTGAAGGCAGCCCGGGCATGGCTGCAGCTTTGCCCGGTTTTTTGGCGGGTTGTGACAGCTGGTGTTGTCACCTGTGCACAGGCACATGGACGGTGCTGTGCACCGCGCAGGGCTGTGGGCTGCCTTGCTGCTAGCGTGGCCATTCACACACAGCAAGTCTGGCACGTTCCGGATGTTATGAAATCTTCTAACAACGTGTTTGGCATTAGAAATGATTGAGCTGTTAGTGGAAAAAAACTGTGTTTTGTGTTCTTTGTTCTCTTATATTGGACCCGTCAGAAGGGTTGAGTGAAAGGCCAACCTAAAGGCCATGAGCAAGCCACGTAACGAGGCTCTGTAGTCCTGTCTGGTGGTGCGAGGTGTTTTTAGCGTGTTGTGATACAGAGTCATGTTAGGTCAAGTTAATRAAACCACACACACGCGTGCGCACACATGTACACACACACACGTACACACACACACACATGCTTCTGAGCTGTTTGCAAAAACACAGGCAGCTCTCCTAAGGCTTGAGGTGTGTGTGGGAGGTCGCAGTGTACCCCCAGCGTCAGTAACTCAGAAGGGCAGTTTAATGTGTTTAGATCTCAACACCCTCCCAGTATTTTAGTGTTACCAAGCCTTGCGATGCTATTGAACAGCCCTGGGCAGGGAGGTTTTCACAAGCTGTCAGGGATATGTGCACAGGCAGAGGGACAGGGGGATAGTTCTCCCTCTTCCTTCCCTAGGTGAGATCTTCTTTCTTTCCCTCATGCACCTCCAGTGGTGGGTGCAGAGGGGAGGCAGCTGGATTGAATGCAGAACTGCCCCACATCTCACAGCATAAGCAAGCTGATAAATAGGAAACTTCTTGTGGACTAATCAAGCAGTCAAGCAGCTTCTCCTGTAGGATAARGAGGCAGGAGAGCAGAAAAATGTGCTATTTTTCTTCTGAACAGCTGGCAGGTTCTTTAGAACTGCAGCGCTCGGCTCTGTGCCTTTGTGGCCTGCAAGAAGCTGTAACGGTGCAGGGAGTAACTTTGAGCTTTCATACTTTAGGCTAAAACTTGTTTTATTTTGTGTTTCTCTTTGTGAGAGACAAATCGAACGCTCGCATGGGCACCAAATGAGGTGACTTATGTCTTCATTCCAGTAGCAGACATATGTGGAAATTGGGTAAATGTGCACAGAGCTCGTCAGATTGGTGTGGGAAAAGCACGTGATGTCATCTTCAGTGTTGGGGGCCTTCTCCCATGTTTCTTTCTTTATTTCTTTCACTCTCTCTCTCTCTCTTTTATTTTATTTATTTTTATTTATTTATTTATTTTTAATGTTTAGGGAGTTGCTGCTCTGGCCAAAGACTTCAGAAATATTTTGTTGTTGTTTTTCGGGCGGGGAGTGTTCTTTTCTGTTTGATTGGTTCTTACTTTTCTGATAAAGAGTTGAGACAGTTGAGGCAAGAGTTGTCAAGCTGGACCGTTTCTCCCCATGAAGAAGSTACTCAGGGACAGAAGGGAGAGAAAAAACTTTTTCATGTAAAATACCTTATTAAATGACCTGGGGAGAGGCAAARGTGGAATAAGGAAGGATATTTTGAACAGTAACTTATATATTAAGAATTCACAGAGTTCTCATGAATTTTAGAAAATACATACTATTCCTTTGTGCTTTGTGGGGCAGTATTTGGCACTGCTATTACTGCAGAAATATGAATGGCTACACGCTTTTTTCCCCTGGGTGAAACTGGGCCCATTGCATGTAAGCTTGCAGCACATTCATATGAAAGCAGCACTGTGTGGTTTACACACATAAATTTAATGAAAATGCAGGAGAAAGTCTTATTGACTTTCTTTTTCCCTTTTGGTTTACTGTATGTGAAAATACAGTCCCCCTTCCAGTCCTGCTGGAAGCTTTTCCTGTAAACCTAAGTATATCCTATTTTTGTACACTAGTCTTTTCTGTAAAATTGATTATTTCTCATTTTATACATATTACAGTAATTTCTCAATGCTTACAAATGTAATTAAGACCTAGTGGGTTAAGGCACATGCACAAATAGTAGGGAGGGACATGTTCTTAAAGCCCTCAGGATTTTTTTTTTTTTTTAAATCCCTCCAAGCATGGACAAAGAGTGAGAAGGACATGATATGATTTGGCCCAGGCCACGCAGCAGGTTAGTGACAGAGTTTGAGGGAAAAGCTGCTTCCCCCAGACAGCAACTGAACCTTGGTAGAGTGCCCCGCTTCTCACTTGTCATTTCATATCCTGATTCTGGAGTGACCTCTTTGCTGCTTTCCTATTTCTACGTATGAAAAAAATGTATATAATCTAACTATATGCCACTACTTACATAAAATATATATATATATATATGTATTTTCCTAGCTTTTCTAAAGCAAATTAAAATGAAGTAGACTCTTTACCGCTTGATTGTGCATGGTGGGAGAACAGCTCCTTGAAACTCAGTTGAAGATGAATTAAGGTCATTTTCTGGAGAAATTGCAGAAGTGTATAGGATATGCAGAGGATATTTAAGTGGGTCAAATCTCTTTTACAATGTCTTTCAGACCCAATTAAAGTTCACTAAGTTAAATAAGAAATCTATCTTTAACTTAATAATGGGTGGAATTTAAATCTTTGTTACCTATAAAAACTTTTATGTGGTAGCCTACATCTATTCTATAGGTGAGAGAAACAGTAGAAAAGATACTCAAACAGAGACTAGAATACTTGGACTGATGAATAAAATGAAAACATGGCCTTAGAGTTCACACTGAACTGATTATTTTCTATTGCTAAAGACAGCTGTATCTGCTAATTTTCTGATATGTGTGAGTAGATCTCTGAGCAGTAAAGAAGTGTTTGTACTTTTGAGTGAACAAAACATTGCTGAATTTATATTAATTTATATTTTTCTGTGATTTTGTGGGTTAAAACATGAATTTGATTATAAGAGAAAAACAATTTATAAGAGAGTATGCCACACAGCTTTTACTTTCAGGGAAAAAATAATTTTCCTGGAGTACCTGTGCTTGCTGGAGATAGGCTGTGTGATCTTGAGTATATGCAATCTGTTGAGTCTGTTTTGCATCTCAGTTACTAGACAAGGCAATCTGTGTGGTTTTGAGTTGAGAGCTGAGCACAATAGCAGGTTTGAAACCCAATTCTGAGAGTATTCAGATCTTTTACTTTGTAAATTACTGTGAAGCTTGCATCTTCCTATTATGCCTATGTCACTGGATGTAAAATGCAAAGAATTATTTTAAACATACTGTAATATTATGCATTTATATTATTTAGGTTTTTCCTGTTTGTGTTATTTGAACATCCACACCCCCTGAGAAGGGAGTATTTGTTTAGTGTTGTAATTTTCCCCATGCTTAGCTTTCTAATAAAAATATTAACAATTCCCTTCTAATAAAAGTATTAACAATATGTCTTAAAATATGTTGTTTTCTTTTCTTATCCATTTTTAGCCCAGTGATAGTTTATTCAGTATTTCAGAGAAAACAATGGCTTTTGTTTGCCCAGACCCGCTGTTTTCATTTTCCTTAGAAAATTAAACTGTCCGAAAGAATGGCATAGCAGGCAAAATGTGCATTACCTACACACTGCTGCTCTCACTAAAAACTACATAGAAATGTTGTGTTTTATTATACTGCACTTATCCAATTTTACTGAAAACTGCTGGTTAAGATAGTGCTAATGATCCTTGGCCTTGCAAAGATGACATTCTTTAGCCTGCAAGCCTCACTAAGGCAAAAGTCTTCAGCTTTCTTCAGTGACTTTATCAAAGTTCTGCAGGTGTCCCAGAAAGCAAGACTCCAAGGACTGGATGCACCCGTTCAAATGCTTCTCTTTCTTCTTCCCCTCAAAACTGTTTTTGATCCTACATGAAGTTTTTTGAGGAGATGAAATCATACTTTGCTTTCTAATGAAAAGCAGATGACTGGCAAAAAAAAAAAAAAAAAAAAAAAAAAAAAAAAAAAAAAAGCTGAAGACAGTCAAAGAAAGGAATGAATGAACAAAACACTGCCGAAGAGTTGAAATAACTCAACAATTTAAGCCACTGAGGAATGTACATCGAGTATGCAGTACAAAATACTTGCACTGTCAAGGACTATAATGAAAGCTTAGCTTTCAAGAGGACCTTTTCAGGTAGTGCTTCTCCTTTGTTTGCAGAACTTTTATGCTTATTCTCATGTTTTAGAGAGATTAAAAAAAAAAGAAAAGAAAAGAAAAAGAAAGCTGGTTGTTTGAGAAAGAGCTCTGAAATAACTTCAACAATGCGAATTCATGTCTGCTTCAAAAGATCTGGCAAGAAAATACCACTGAGCAGAAAAAAATCTGCCACTGAGCACTTTTTTTTTTTCCCTGTGGGTGGGTTGATATTTATTTTTGGCAGTTCAAGCGAGCAGTTATCACGATTCGTACATCTGTTTGTTTGCATCTTTGCTGTTAATTATTGTGTGACACTAAAGTTCGTGTAGTTACTCACTGTTTACAGAGTTTAGACTTTATATAGTAAACATAATGTGGTGAGCTTCTGAGAAATAGTGCTTCCGCTCAGAGAAAAAAATGCTCAGAATTCCTGTATTTGTAGGTGTGTGTAATGTTTCATTGCTTGTATTATGCTTCATTGTGGTATGAGTTATGATTTAATGCAAATAGCAATGAGCATTATATTATGTCACTTATAGTGTTGAGCATTTGTCCCAAAAGCTGTGTGGGAAGGATCAAATTTTGCTTCTCTAAAAATAATATTCAATCATTTGATTTTTCCAAGAACTTCTTTATAATTCTCTTAAATTTGCTTTGGCAATATTCTCATTCTCTGACAGTCATATTTCTGTCAGTGTCTATCCTTGATTTAGCTGTGAAAACTCTCAGGGCAACATTGTCTCATGCACAAAGTAGATAATTTATTTGGCCTTTTTTTTTTTTTTTTTTTTTTTTTCTTCCCTCAAAGCCAAAAAGTTGACTGCGAATGTGTCATCAAGTCACCTCACAGATGTCCAAAGTCCTCATACCAGGATATATCCTTGGGTTGCAGATGTCACTCAATCACGGACCTGCCTTTCTAGTCATTGAACTTTAATAGATCTTACAGGCTTGAGTAACAAACAAGAGCTAAATTGGCTCAGTGCCTGTGTAACTGCCAAAGACACGAAAACAAAACAAAACAAAATTGTAAAATAACACTGGGAACATTAGGAAACTATTCGTCTCCCTTCTTATATGCCAAACCCTGCACCAAATGTGGCCAGATTTCACAGCGCATAGGACCATAAGTCCACCCAGGTRAATGCTGAAGATTAGAGAGGCTGAGGCATCACATGATGCTCAGCTAAATATAAGCAGCAGCTTGCTTAGTGCTCAGGTTGCTGAATGTTGAAATTGGGTTGGAAGAGCAATTTGCAGTCATTCTGCAATGCTGTCAGTCTCGGGAATTGCCAGGCCATGTTCCTTTCTGTGCCTTTTAGGTGCATGGGATTTGGAAGCACAAAAGGAAAATGAAATGGGTTCCTGAAATAGATTGCATGAATCCATTTGAAAAATGACACGGCAGTGCAGGATATATTAGCATCACATTTTTTTCCTACTAAGAGTGTTTCAGAGCCATAAATATTATGCCGCAGTTGGCATACTTTCCTCACAGAGGTCTTGCACTGCAAATTCATGAGTATCTCATTACAGCCCAACACACAGATATCTCTGAGCAGTAGAAAAGGATGCTTKTCTTATAATTAGGCCTTCAAATAGGCACAAAAATGCTGTTAGAAGAGCCTTACGGTCGAAATAACTAAAACCCCTTGGATGTGCAGAAGAWAATCTTATCCCTTAAAGCTGTTCTTTGCCTGACTAGAATTGGTATTTGGGGCTTTTCAATGATTTGAAACTTGATTACCTACTTTACCACCTCTGCCTTAGCCCTGGTGTTGTTTCACAGTCAGTGTGTGTGTAACTCAACTTTCCAGCATGGGCAGCAGGTTTTGCTGGTGGGGTCGCTGTCTCTGGCATGYATTGCCTGCAATGAGCTGGCCCTTGAACGGCTTCTTTGAGTACTGCAATCCTTGTTTGCTTATTCCTGTTTTTTGCTTGCTTTGTCATGTGCTTATTTTTAGTAGCAGGATTCCTTTGTGGCTGTGCAGCTGATAGTATCGTGCTGTATGTGTTGCCTATTGGATGTYCCGTTTAGATTTAAATCATTGTAAGTGTGTAGATGGCAGAATCTGTAAGTGCTGGTAGGTCAGTAAGCACACAAACACTTCTGTGTAGGAGCTAGATAGAGTAAGGGCTTTTTCCAGAGCAGTTAGCCATGTTTGGTTGTCAGAATYATGTTCATCTTTCTGTTTGGAGTACTATTATTTTTTTTCCAATAAATAAAGTCTACTTATGTGGTAGCTAAATCAAAATAACAATTAATAATGCTGCTTTTCTGTTCATTTTGAAGTAACACTAGTTCAGCAAGCTCCTGTTTTCTACAGCACTGATATTCTATTTTGTTTCTTTTCAGGCTGAGGAATCTTGTAAGTGCAATGGCTGGAAAAACCCCAATCCTCCTCCTACTCCTCCTCGGGCAGACCTGCAGCAGGCAGTCGTCAGCCTCACCGAGCCGTGTCGCAGCTGTAGCCACGCGCTAGGTATGCTCTTGGTTTCTCTTCGAATCCAGAGGTTTACACCCRGAAGTCTCTTCTGTTGTAAGATAAAATTCAAGATGACATGTCAGGACCTTGAAAAGATRTTACAATTGAACCTAATTGTCAGTTAATTTTGATAAAAATATGTTGAATAAAGTCTAAGTTTTTTTTTTTTTCAGAGAAATTGAACTGAGATACAGCTTCTAAAAATATATAACCTAACTTCCAAAAATCCWTATCTTTTAACTTGTTAAAATGCAAATGCATTGTCAAGCTACCCAATAATTGTAATCTTTTATATAACATCAACCTCACATTTTCTTCATCTGCCAGGTGCTTTAGTTTCTCCTGTCATGGATATAATCTGTATTCCATTTTCTTGCTATAGAGCAAACTGTAAAATATTCTGGGATGTTGTTAAAGCAAGTACTCTTATCTGCAGAAAGAACTGTGTCTTTCCTGCATTACAAGCAATGATACTGCAGTTGTACATCTTCAGATTGTCTAAGTTATTGTGCAGACAGCTTGTGTAACGTGGAAGCAACTGCTCAAAATCCACTGCAAACTCTTTTTTTTCCCCTACTTTCTTTCTCTAGGCAGACTAAAATAGTGATTATTTTTTACTTGTGTAGTTTTGCATAGTCGTAGAAAAAGAATGAGGCATCTTTCTCACTTTCTGTTTAAAAAAGCTGTAGTTTTCCGGAGAAATGGTGATGACTATTTACTTAATCTATAATAAAATTTGAAACAACTTGTAAAGAAGCAGTGTTGTTTAAATTTTGGGGTTGTTGATACAACCCAGAATTCGGTGAAAAGTGAAATAGGGAGAAGGAATGTAAAATTATTGCAATATGCTATTTATATATTCATTTTTGAAAATAGTAATGCACTTTGGGTGGAATTATTCAACCTATTTTTTTGGTATGGAATTTGTTTCCTCCTTTTTGCTCTCTTTTCATTGTATGCCCTCATTATGTTTGATCTATTTATGGGCCTTTCAGTGATTTACTTCCCTTTCCTTGTATCCCAGATTTATGGTTTTGCTTGCAGAAGATTATCAAATGCATAACATTAGAGAGAGTTCAGTGACTTAGCCATTTTACTTATTCAGCTTTTTATCATGCAATTTCTCTGAGCTTTGGTTTTGCGGTTGCAGTAGTATATGTAATCCATCCCTTTCATTCCTGGCCTTTGAAGACAGAAGATACTTTTTTTTTTTTTTTTTTTTTTTTATGTTGGAAGATATTTTGTTAATATACCTTGCAGAGCAAACTGTAATTTATTTACTTCAACTTTATTGCTGTTTGTAGAAAAAGTAAAGTTCCTTATTCTGCCAACTGCAGCTAATGAGGATGGTGCTTCATTGGGAATAACTGAAATGAGTTACTGCCTGCTTCCTYATAGAACAGACAAAAGAAAATAAATGTCTTTCAGCAGTATTTTCCCAGGTAGTTTTCCTATGCRTCTCTAAAATAGTGTGTTCCTCTTCAGTGTCTTTGAAAACAGAATGACAAACATGTGCAAGCTCCTGCTACTGCATTTTCTCATCCTCAGAGATTTTGAAATGGCTGTGGATTCCTCTATAGATTAGCTCTAAGAAATAAGATATTAGAGTTTTGTTTGTTTGTTCATTTTCTCTTCTTCAGAAACTGACCTTAGGCAGCCTAGTGCATTGTCGTACTCAAGAGACCTTTCTGGAGTTGATGTGTTCCTTAAAATGGTGCAGCAAAAGTCTATTTAGTGGTGCCAAGTTACACTTATTTCTGTTTACCTATGCACAGTATGCATTCTTTCACCAAAGTAATTACAATAGTTGATGTGCATAACTCATATTGCGATGCTCACAAGTACTGCCTATTAACTGAGACCTCTCAACTTATTGTGGCACCAAAAAGTGCTGGTCATTCCTTCTGTGACTGCCTTTTGCCCTGCTCCTTGTCATTGCTCCAGGGTTTTCTGACTCTTGGACTCCTCTTCTGCYCCTGGCACCTCAGTTTCGCCACTGGACTGCTTCTCATGGCCTTTACTTTGTGGTCTGCATTTCCTCAGTCATACAGCCTGGTTCTGTTCTGAATTTGTTACCGATATTTCTTTTATCTGGGTAATGCGTCAGGTCACAAATGTAATGCTGTGAACTGGAAACTGAGCTGTGGGAATGGGAGAACTTGACATACAGCAGCCTTGACATACTTGACATACAACAGCCCAGGTGTTTATGTATGAGAGACTCTTCTCTCTTTGGTATTTAATTGCTTTCTTCTGTGCTATAGGACATGTTTTCCAGTCTTAGGTCTATTGTACCTTCTTAAAACTGATTGATTAATCTCTTCTTGATACGATCTGTTGGGTTCCTGTTCTACACCTATGTGTAACATTTTGAGGTATTTTATTTACCAGTCCTTCTTCATAGTTTGCTAATGTTTTTATGCAGACATTCATTAATTCTGAGAAAGACCGCAAGTGTCTTCCTCATTACTCTGTTTCTTAAGGACTTTTTATTCATACACTATACACATACACTTTATTACTGAAGTTGCAAAACCGAAATAATTAGCTTCCTATTTTTCAGGTCTTCATTTTATTGCATTGCCCTTGTGTGTCCACTTTCTTTCTCCTGTGCAGTAGGAACTTATTAAAAAAAAAAAAGAAAAAAAAATCACAATAAGTTCAACTGCAGCTAAGGAAAGATGTACAGTTTGGACAGTGCAGATTAATAGGGTTGTCTAACTCAAGTCAAGAATGGCACAGTGTTTGATGTTAGTATACTAAAGCTTTTACTTTAATGAAAGGTTTAATATCAGCCACAAGAATCTGGGAACAAGCTATGAATATCTCAAGTAAGATAGTTTGTTGGACTGATGTACAAGACTGTGGTAAATGATCACCTGTAGTTAATAGAGGCTGGTAATACTCTTGGCCTATGTTGCTTTTAGATTCATTGCATGAGTATTAATTCTAGAGAAAAATATCTTATAAATTCCAGAGCAGAATGTAATATTAGCTCCAGAGTATGAGTGAACGTTCAAATGTGGCCATGAGTCTTCTGAGTCAAGGTAACTTTCAGTAATTTTGTGGAAAATGATTGGAAATGGCTTCTCATGCTGATGCTTTCTCCATTTGCTAGTTGAGTTCAAGACTTCCTTCTATGTTATCTAATGCAGTGCTTTTCTTGGAGGGAATTCATTACCTTAACAAGATCAGTACTGACAGCTGGGATTATTAAACTTTCATATCTTGTTCAAGGGCTGAAATGAAATCATTCTATTCTGCCTAGAATGCTGAATATTTGTAATTAAAGAAAGCTCACACTGACCATCTTGCTCACAGAGGGAATTGTTAAGAGCTTAAGAGATTATATCACAAATGMTTATTTAAGTGGAAATGAATACAGGTACCTTTTTAATATTCTGAGCTATAGAAGCTGTTGTTTTTATTTGAAGCTGCACAAAATTGTTGAATTTAGATGTTTTGACAATGTCGTACCACACATACCAAAACAAACATCTTTGCTGAGTGGCCAACAGAAGTGATCATTTTCAAGTCAAATCTATTTCTCACCACTTCCTTTCTCCTAAAGGAATCAGATTTGTGTTGAAAATGTCTTACGAGTCATAACAACAATGTTATATCTAAAATGATATGTTAACTATGCAGTAAGTTATTACTGGTAAAAGATATAAAAATTAATATGCTTAGTCTTTTCAATCATTTTCCTTTGGTTTTAAAGGACATTTTCTTGTCATTTCATGGAAAAAGATATGCATACTATTTGCATTGTCTTTGAGTCAGCTAAAATTATTACCTATTCTAATGTAAATGTCTTGTTCCAGGAATAGATTTTTATTTTAAATTTTCTTCTCTCTTCCTGGGGCTAGTTGTTCAAACGAGCTTTGTCCCCCTTTGTCCCTCAAACCTCAGAAAATTGCAAATGTAGAACTACATTTGCCTTTGGGGCTGACAGGAATAGTTAGTTACTTGCAAAATATGAAATATTGAAAGATGTTTCTCAACAAATGGGCATGTGTAACCTGCAAAAGCTTTGTCAACCTAGTGTGCACAAAGCATCACTCCAAATTACTGAGCTCATTTATTTTTTCTTTGTCATTTTCACAGAGCACGGTGCTACTTGTATCAGCAGATGGGTTTTGTAACTGAAGGGGATGGAATTAAGAAACTTTGTCTCAAAAGCATAGCAGCTCTTGGGCAAAATTCTCTCGAAGTAGTTACTAATATTACAACGTATGAATACAGACACACAGGACTTTAGATTGGCTTTCCTGTGGATGCGCACTGTGATTCCAGGCAATCATCTGTGGGAATTGCCATCTTTGGCCTGTCTTTCCAAACTGCTGAGGTATGACATATTTGAGGAGCCTCTAATAACAAGTTCTGTTGTTGAGGCTATTTCAGGGTCTGTACCCTCACAAATTATGTCAAAGTTCCAGATATTTCAGGCAGTAGTTACGATTTTGGTTCTTGCAGGCTTTTTACAGGTTGGCTTGTTTTATTATTTTGTGTAGCTGCTCATGTCTCTCACCTGGAGAATGTGTCTGAAGAGGAGATGAACAGGCTCCTAGGGATTGTGCTGGATGTGGAGTATCTCTTCACCTGTGTCCACAAGGAAGAAGATGCAGACACTAAGCAAGTTTATTTCTACCTATTCAAAGTAAGCTGAATTTGCATGGCAAGTTGACATTTTGTTTCATTCTTTCACGCCTATGGTAATGCACTGTCAAGTGCCCCCTTATTGTGTGTATTAGCTTTATTTTGCGAGAATTTTTCTTTGCTCTAGTGTAAAGCTATATCTTGGGCTAGACTGTGGTGCTTGCAATGTGCAGTGTCTTATGCCAGAAGTCATCCTGATGGTGTCAGCAGCTGACCCTAAGTCCCACCTGTAAACTATGTCTGCTTTCATCTACCAGCTTTGCCTTCTTCACTGACAAATCAAGAAAAGTCAGGAGACATAAATGCTAACGTAGCTGCACATGCATATACAAAGCAGCCTTTTAAATGCATTCCAAGGGGTATATGAAGCAATACACAGTGAATTAAGTAGCTATGAATTTTGATGACTAAGCTGGCAGATGCAGAGCAGATTTTCGACACTGCTTATGAAGTGTTGCACAACTGTGACTTCCACTGACCTTATGACTGCAATATGCTCATTTTCAAAAATGTGCATTTTTGACAGCTTTTGAGGAAGTGCATTTTACAGATGGGAAAACCTATTGTAGAAGGATCTTTGGAAAGTCCTCCATTTGAGAAACCTAGCATTGAACAGGTAAGCAGTGAATTTGTGGATGTTTTCATTTTTATTTGTTTTTGGAAATACAGTGCTCTCTATAACGACTGCTTTTGAAAATACAGTGTTTTAGGCAGTTTGCAAATTTGTTGTATATTACTGCAGACAAAGATTGAATCTAAAGGAGACTTCTGCTCCTCTTTTAATTTTGGTAGAATAGTTAAATTATTTGACTTCCCTCATCATTCATCTTATGTTTTAATGAAACTGGCAATTTTCTGTAGTTTTAAATAATGCAACTGAAAATGCTACTTTTGTGCCTGGCAGTTCTAATCTTTCTCTGTCCTGAGTGATGAAAAATGCTGTTGAGACTTTGAAATTCAATATTAAAATGACTTTTCTCTTCAGTGAAATCAATGAAAATGTTACAATCCAATTTAGTGAGATTATAGTCTCCTCTTTCAAAGTGTACGTAGCAGAAACCATCTGAAAACAAAGAATAACTGAAGCTTTTATAAATCTCAGTGGAAAAAGTATGCATGACAAATTCAGAGTTTGATTTACCGAGTGTCTAAAAATGCACTTTTGACATGCCAATGGACTTATTAACTCCAGTGAGGCTATGCAGAGGCTTAAATACCTCACTAAATTAGGAACTGTATGTTTTCCTGTTGCTGGATGTTAAATTTAAAATGTGAAGACTGTGTTACATGTAGTAAATACTTCCTTGCAACTATCAGTTTTTATAATTAAGTAAAATCAAGACTCATTTTTTGCTGACTTGCTACAAGGGCTTCACCTTTTTTTTTCCTTTGGTTTGAGTGTGAACAAAGGAGGAGTGTATGTAATACCATACACTACAAAGCTTTAAAAAGTATTGCTAAAAAAGTTTTGCACTATACGCACACACACGTATTGTGAATGTATGTGTGCGTGTGTATGTGTATCTCCACATTCTTCATACTGATCAATTTGCCTAGGAAGGTAAAACATTAAGATGAAAGGGTAACTCATTTTACAGTTTATTTTGAAATAATTGAGACTGATATTTTCAACCCCTTGGTTTTAGCAGTACAGTCACCTCAAAGTTATTTTCTAAGCCACAGTGTTGCATGTGTTTGATAGATATATGTATTGCAGCAAGTTACTGCGGCTGCACATTTTAATTATCCTTAATAGTGTTTTTGAAATTGGCACTTTATGGAGTGCAATGAAGTGACATGCTTGTGTAATACTGGCATTTCTTGAAGAAATAATACACTCTGTAGACAAAAACTTTTGCAGAAGTCACTGAACTTGAGTCTACTATTAAAAATAGCTGGAGAGGTTTTTAAGTGGTGAAAAAGTGTATTCGTTGTTTACAGAGGAAAATAATAAAACATGCAGCATGGTTATCAGCAAAATTTTGCAGATGGAAGCACATAAAATAGAGACCTTTTGATTTATATTTCCTGTCAAAAGTTTTTGGCTTTGAAAAGCAAGAGAAAATATTTTTTTCTCTCTCCCTCTACCTCAACTGCTGAAATAGAAGGAAAGAAAAATTGGATGGACCTGTACAGGAGAAGTTGTTTGTTGCAGTTACATATGCAACAGCAAGGAATTAATTTTCCCATGTCTGTTTTCTTTCCCATGCAATACAAGTTCAGGATTAATAGAAGTGAATAGTGTTCAAGGATATGCCTTCTAAAAATATTTTAAAATAATTGAACATTGTTTTCTTTTTCTCTTTCAAGGGTGTGAATAATTTCGTGCAGTACAAATTCAGCCATTTGCCCTCAAAGGAAAGGCAAACAATAGTTGAGCTGGCTAAAATGTTTCTGAATCGCATTAACTACTGGCACTTGGAGACTCCTTCTCAGCGAAGACTAAGATCACCCAATGATGATATTGCTGAGTATAAAGTGAATTATACCAGGTAATGATGCTTTTGCATATTGAAAGTCTGGCTTACAACTGCACTGCACAGGAATTTCAGGAATACACCAGTACCCATGAATCATAGTTGAGCCTTGTGAATTCTTGTAGTCATTGACCACTGGAGTTTTACACACACTTTTCTTTGTAGGGCATGTGTTATCAGCCAAGAACATGAACAGGGGTCTGTGAGCCATATCTAACAATTTTGTAGTGACTCTTGTGCTTGCAAAGGTGTTTTCCCTCTTATTAATATATGTGCCTCATAAACTCCTTATTTCATGTACTAAAGTTCAGGAAGGCTGCTATTCAACTTAAAATGAAGCAAAGAGACAAATGAATCATTAAAAGCATCGGAGRCTGAAACCAAACCACAGCAGACTTGGAAAATGAAAATGATTTCACGAGTGTTTGAGTTATGAATAACTATTAGATATTATTGGGCTCCTTAAAATGGTAGTTTTATATGTTCTTTTAATACTTTATTTAGAATTTGAAAGAAGAACTTCATTGCTGGGAGAAGAGGAGCTAGTATAAAAAATATGTCTTTTTAAAGTTTATTTTTGTAATAAAAATATCATAGTAACTTTTTCACTTAATATAAAGTTAATGTCTCTAGAAGCAAATATGTTCCTAGTGCTGGTTAGAAATACTTTTTTCTGGATGACAAAGAGTATGTACTTACATCCATTTTCTGGTGATTTTTCTCCTGAAAAACCTAAGCTCCATAAACTATGTCAGTAAAAGCTGATTTGAGGCCATCTTTGGTAGCAGTAGAGCTTTCTTTTGGCTCTTTATTATCAGATCAATAAAAATCTGTGTTGCTAGTATTTATTCATTCTGCTGGTTCATGTAATTTTGAAAAAAATATAGAAGATTAATTGCTTATTGGTGAACCCTCAATGGCAATAAAACCAGTCTGGGCAGCATTAACCCAGCGAGATTCATCTCTGCAGCACCTGAGTTGTCCTAAGCAGCATGGCATGACATGCTGAGTCATTTGAACAAAATGTGGTAGTTTTCCCAGATGGTCAAGATCACATTTGTACTGTTGGAAGATGTGCCATGCATGCGCCATACACATGTGTCTGGCATTGTAGTCGTGTGCAGACATGTTGCTTCAAGTAAGTACCTGGCACAAAAGAGGGTTGTTGATAATCTAATGAGACCCTTAGATTTGTGCTTGGTGTGTTTTTTTTCCTCCATTTGTTTGTGATAGAGATCCCTGGTATTCCAAATCAGTAGGATTCAGCTTTTATTAAGAATCAATAGTTGACATTGGGCTCCAGATGGTGATTTTATTGCTAATTATTTTGTCAACTGCAGTTTCTGAAACCTTCATACTCACAGTTGCTAAAGCTCCTGCAGTGCTGCCTCTTTTCATCTAATTCTCATTTTAGTTCAAGCTTCCCCCTTTCTGCAAACACGCTTCCCACTGTATTGCTAGAGGCATTGCTATGGCTGCAAAGGAAACAGCTCTGCAGAAGGTAATAATTTGAGAGAGACTTTAGAGAGACACTGCTGTGGATCTGGATGAGAAAAACACAGTGCAAAATCCAGCATCCGTTTACATGCAGATATCCAATTCTTTATATGTATATTTTCTTCTGTCATGGATAAAGTTTTGGTAATGGTTGCTATCTCATTTTTTTAAAGCTTGAGATGCTGTTGAGACTCTGTTCACTCCTACTTGGGTATTAGAATCTCAATTGTAGAATTAACAGATACGGTGACCCAACATAATGAGGGTACTACAGATTCTCCTTTTCAGTACTGTGGTCCCTTTCTCAGAACATTAACAGGACCTTATATACAATGCGAAACTCATTTTGTGGGGAGACAGTAGTAAATGAACGAGTATCAGGTCAAGCTGTAATAGGAAGAAGCTGGTTGGTRGGAGGCCAGGTTGGAAGTGCAGTCAGATTGGGTTGGAACTAATTAGAAATGTCTCCTCCTCTGCATACAGCTAGGAAAATGTGGGAGTTKAAAGAGTAGAAAACAAGGCACAGAGCAGGCTGAGGGTGAAATCTTTGGAGCCACAGTCAGGTGCAGGAGGCCAAATGAATGAGTTGTGGAGAAAATGACATCAACATGAATTTTGTGCTATATATAATTGCTGTCTGGCCCAAGAGCACTTTGTGGAAACTAAAGTGCAGAGAAAAAGAGTATATGGAGACTTAAGATAACTTGACTGTCATTTTTCTAAAATGTTGGGCAATATAAATGCTGCTTAGTTTTGTGGACATGATATGGAGCTGATTTATACAGTCATTTATAAATGATGCAGGTAGTGGTTTCATCACAAGAAGCTATTAGTATGTATTTTAGGTGGTGGTAATTATCTGGCTTTTCTCTCCCTTACAGGTGGCTTTGTTACTGCAATGTCCCTCAGTTCTGTGACAGTCTACCTCGGTATGAAACCACGCAGGTGTTTGGTAGGACATTGCTCCGCTCTGTTTTTACTGTAATGAGACGGCAGCTACTGGAGCAGGCTAGGCAAGAGAAGGACAAACTTCCTCAAGAGAAACGAACACTAATCCTCACCCATTTTCCAAAGTAAGGGATCACAACTGAGCTGTATTCAAGGTTAACTAGGAGTTAACTTTGAAGTGGAATGAAAAGAAAAAATTAATTATCTTATCTACAGCTTCAAATAATTTGTTCGGTGGCAAATAGATATTGCATCTTTTTCTGTCACTTGAACTGGTCTATTTTATGTATGCAGTTTCTTGTAATATATTTAATGAATACATGATGACTGTTTGGTTTTGTCCTAGGTTTTTACTTTATAAGTAAAATTATTCATTGTGCCTGGAGAATTATGATCATTGCCAATGAGGATTTATTGCTGGTCACTTATATTCATTTCAGTAGTCCTTGGAAGCAACACAGATCCAGAGAGATATACAGTACAGAGAGTTGTACTGCAGCTTATTTACAATCAAGAATTTCATTTCCATTCAGCATTGTAATAGGGAACAAAGCAGTTCCTCTGCCTGCCCTCAGAAAAGGCATATTTAACAAAGAACAAAGTTGTCAATACAAAGCTGGATCTATGAACCTTAAATCAGTGACAGTTTGCTTGGGTACTGACATATGGATGACAGAATCTCCCACAATTAAACAACAATATTCCCATCTTGGCCTGCGCAGGAGTGGATTGTCTTAGGATGTCCTCAGCTTTGGCTAATGTTTTCTTGGTAGTTAAAGGAGGGGCTGGTGACTAAATCTTTCATTGTATGCTTTCTGTCAAAAAAAGTCTCTCTCTCTTCTGAAGAGACAACCTYTCTCTTCAAAAATATCCTTATTTTATGAGGATGGCTTGGCTCCCCAGTACGTTTTTTCATAGGCCTGTCCTACCTTAACACCAAAGGAACCAAGACTACAAGCAGGATGGTGACACGGGATCTAGGCAAATTGCTGCTTGGTGGTAGAGCAGCTTCATGGTAATGGAATGAAAACAAACAAGAACTTGCCGAAGTTGGATACAGTCAGCTTTTCTGTCCCTTACTCTTATTTATAATGTCTTTTACCACTTCAGGAGGGTAGACTGGATTATTATGGATGCAGGAGTGTTTGGTGTGAAAAGGGCATAACATTGTGCTTAAGCAAAGAACAGATACATGGAAGGTACAGAGGCAGGTTCTGCTTTCAGAGCAGCCATGCCAGCCCAGGTTTCCCCATGTCAGTCACTGGAGTGTGGCTGGGAGTTTCATGGTCTTTCCAGGTCTTGTAACTTGACACRACTGCAAGTGGGCACTCAGCAGCACAGGTGACTAAAACCCGCTTCACCGAGCCAGACATTAAACACTCAAGATAAAGGGGAAGCTTTAACAGAGGAGGATATTCAGGAGCGGGATTTTCCAAGCCTCTTGGTCCAGCAATGGTGATGGAAGCACGTGGTGTGCCTGGCTGTGCCCAGGAAAGCAGTCGTGGAGGGCGCAGGCTGCAGCAGCTCCTGCTCACCAGGGCGGCCTTGCTGAGGATGAGCTTGTGCCTKGGCTCCCTCAGTGGTGGTGAGGCAGCTGCTGTAAACTTTTAAGCTCGTTTAAATCTGGATGGCATCTAATATCACATCTGCTATGCTTAGGTATGAGCGTGCTCTATGTAAAATACAACAGGAGAACTTCATCCTGAATGTCCTTACTGTATTGAGAAAGTCTTACTTGAATGGTCCTGTTGATGTTGACCTGTCAGTTCTCTCTCCTGTGTAATGTGAAAGGCAGTATAAAATCACACTGTTCTTGTAAGTGTAGCCCACTAAAATTAAAAATACTGTCCTGTGAGCCCACTTGTACAACTCACTGATAGGGTTGCACACTTAAAGGAGTGAAAATGTCCTCCTAAGAGCATTTTTAATGACTAACACTGTTTGGATTTTGTAAATCTGCCTGAGGTAGAAAGCAAGTACAATTGAAAAATTTTTGTCATCATTGTATAACATCAGTATCTTCCCATTTGTGAACTTCTTCTTATTAATGCACTTTTTTTTGTTCTTTAAATTAGTTTCTGTTTATTTCTGCAATTTTGTATTCAATAATTATTGCTTATTATCAAAGAGCAATTTTCATAGGTAGAAGTACTGTACCCAGACAGATGTTTGGCCTGTTTGTTTGTTTTTTTAATTGTGTTTTCATTTCATCTGTTTTAACTAGGTTTCTGTCCATGTTGGAAGAAGAAGTATACAGCCAGAATTCTCCCATTTGGGATCAAGATTTCATGGTGTCTACTTCCCGCACCGGCCAGATGGGAATACAGACAGGTAATTTGCATTTAGCAGAGGATTGGGAAATACCTGAGATCATAAAATCTAACCCAATCCCTCTGTGCAAGTACTGAATTCTGTGCAAGATATCTGAGATGTGCAGCTTTCCTACATGTAGGCTATACTGGAATCAGTCCATGTCAAGTAGGCACAGGTATTTGATTCTCTGGTGGTGCTTCTGCATATTTTGATGGTGAAATGCAACTCATATGAGTGTGTCTGCAGAGCAGGATGCCTGCAGAGGCATGTCATCCAAGTATTCACGTGCTGCAAGTGCAATACATACTGGCAAATGAGAATAATAAGCAAGTCAGTGGCTGATATGGGTGATGTGAATAGGAAACAAATCAAACATCCACTTGCACAATAACCCTCCAGCTCTCTAGCAGTACCTTATCCTCAGAAATATATGCTTAACACACATTCCTTTGACTTTCTTGTTTTCGTAGAGCTTTTCCTTTATTTATTTCCTATTCATGTGTGCTGTGTTTACCTCATCAGCTATTTTGCAGCTATAATCACACTCAGCAGTAGGGTCAGACCTCACAGGTCTACAAGTCATCGTGAAAAATTGCAGGAAGATCATGATTTTCTTTTGTTTTCTCCCTCTTCTTCTCCTTTCTGATCAACTGTATTTGCAATTCATTTATACAGCTCAGGAGCTGTGACTTCAGTTATTAGTATGCTACGATGTGAGGCCTGGAGAAATTATTTCCATATTTTGTAACAATTGCTGAAATCAGTTCATGCTCACTGTGCTGACATTTTATCTGGTAATGGATTTTCTAGTGTAGTGGGGAAACTTCCGCTGCGACAGATAGGGATTTTTGTGAGAAATTTATGATTTRCTTCATAAACTAATGAATTTTGCCATAGGCACGTGTTCAGTACAACTATAAAAAATGTTCTCACAGAGTTCATTCTATCATATAGTCTCCAACAGTGCTGCAGATTTTAATGTGTCCTTCTCTGGCACTGGGTTCTCAGCATGAATGTAACACGAACAAGCTGTTTGTGAGGCTGGCTGTTACTGGTGATGCCATCAAGATAAACACATACAAGGAGAGAGACTGCAGGTGTTCAGAGTATGAGCTGGCACCTTATCCCCCTTACAAAGTTCTGACACAAATGAAAGATGGATATTTTGGGATGAGTGTTTTTTCTTTTTTTAATTTAGCAAGAGAGATGATAGTGTGTGGCTTTTAAAAAGCATAATTTCATCCTCTTAACTGGTGCCCCCTTTTATTGGGTTTGGTTTGTGCTGCCAGTCTTTGAACACTGTTTAAGCGGAGAGCTAAAGTTGAATGATGAGATCTTACTTTTCAATAGACTCCTACAAAAGGTCTTTTGATAAAGCTGAACACCAGCTGGCTTGGCAGGTATGTGAAGGAAGTTTCTTTTCTTAACTTGTGCCCGGCACTGCAGAATAATAAAGTCTAATATTTCCAATGAAGTAAAACCAGCTCTGTCAACCAGTTAACTCTATCAATACAGTCCCACTTTAGGTGCCAGTTTAGAAAAGTCCATTGACATGACGCTCCAGTGTCTCTGCTTGCCCACCAGTGACATTGCTTTGTTGCACAAGGTTCTCTGTTACTTTGCAGTGGGTGGCTGTGAAGTTGGGTTCATAGTAGTGTCAGTGGTTCAGATGATAGCACTCTAGTGGGTTCCTTGTCCTGAATCTTCCTGTCTTTTATGCCGTTGCAGTCATTAGTCCTCCTCCTGTTGCAAGATCTGTTTCATACAGTGCAAGCCCTTCATCTCTGGAGCAACCCAACAGTGGAAATATGAGTCCAGCTTGCAAAGTTTCTTCTGTCCTTGATCCAAACCTAGGTAATGGAGAGGGAGGGAGACTTACTTTTTGACTTCTGTCAATGTTATCAATAATTGTACATGGTGATAATTATAGATGGTGATCATTGCGTTCACTGTGCAATACAACCTGGAGGTGTTTTTACATGTTTTTTAGTCACATGCATATCTTTTTTTTTTTTTTCTGTTACTTTTCAGAAGTAACCTTTAAGTGGCAGAAATGCTACCTGTATTTAAGAAATAAACAGTTTGTTTAAATTTGATTAAAAGATTAAAGATAAGTGCCTTTGTTGTCTTGGGGGAAGAAAGACCAAAGAACTGAAATCCAGGCCCTTACACGTTCTATAACCTCCTACTGTATAGAAGTATCATCTCTGGATGAATAGTTATCTGGGTTGACCTAGAGAGACTCTAAACTTTGTTAGTGCTGCTCTAGATTACTCCGAGTAGCAGTTTTTAGAGATTAACTTCCATTCTGGGTCTCTCCAGCAGAAAGTGTCCTGTTCCAGCATTCATAAACACAAAGAAAAGGAGTCTGAAATACAGTCTTGTGTTGTTATATTGTATTGCTCAGAGAAATACTTCACCTGCAAGGCTTGTGTTGTTTAGGATTTTATATAGYTAATGCATTCTGCAGACAGACATAGTAGCAGATTCGATTGTATATTAGTATTTAAGTTGCAAATTAAATTTTGGATCAATAAGAGAACTTCAAATCTTAGTTCTTTATCAGAAAACAGTTAATTAAGAAAGTGATTAACCTCTGATTTTGGACTATTCCATGTTAGTGTTCTGCTCCCTCATTCATTGTTGCTCCTGTTTTATAAATACAATGATTTAACTATCGCTGATCATTTGATTAAATTTGTCTGTTTTTGTTTTATAGGAGAAAAGAGGAAAAATAATGAACCTTATTCTGTGGAGGATGCTAAGAGGCCAAGGGTTGTAGGAGATATTCCTATTGAATTAATCAATGAAGTAATGTCAACAATTACAGATCCTGCTGCAATGCTCGGGCCAGAGGTGAGAAACATCTTGTAATCTGTCTGTAAACTATCTTTCAATAGTGTGCGATAAGTTATGTGTCCACAAAATGTACCATGTTGTGAGTGAGAGTAGTAAGATGATGGAAATGTGTGGAAAAAAGTATTGACAAAATACATGATTAGCATGAAGAATAATTCCACATTTTTTTTTTAAAATGCACTGTGTGTTGTTTGCAAAGAGACTTGGAGATTAGTGATAGTGAAGAACTACATCTGAGGTAGAGTTTCAGTGTTTTTGTCACAGGATAGTTCCATAATATACTATGTTTGTTTGTTTATTTATTTGTTTATTTGTTTATTTTTAATCAGAGATATAGCGTGTAAGACACAGTAAATTGGGTGCAAAGCATGCAGTAGAATGAAAGATCCAAATCTTAAACCTCTGTTTAATGAAGAAGAACTAATCTAAGCAGTTATTTGCGCCTTTTTCCACAGCTGCTCTTTCCTGTGTTTGGAAAGAAAAGCAAACAGAATTGAGGAGTTGTGCCATGTATGGAATTGCACTTTGCTATTTTTTTTTCTTTTCTGCTTGGCTTTTCTTCCTGCTATTTCCTTCACCAGTYTTTGTTTTGCCAGCAGCTTGTGTTTGTCAAGTTTAGCTAGAGGCTGTTGAAGGTTTGGAACAACATACTTTTAACTCAAACTATGAACTATGACTGATGGCTGAGTGTGTAACAAACCCTGGGCTGACCTGGGCAGTGGGGCTGGCAGAGAATAGATACCCAGCAGCCAAACTTGGCTCTAGAAAGAAAACAGCATGTGAAAGACAGCCTTACCTCCTGCAAAACAAGCATTGCTTTGGGAAAGCTTGTAGTTGGGGGTGGTTTGTGGGTGCAGTGAATTAACTGGAATTAGTTTGCATATATTTATATAACTACCTTACTTTCCAAAATTATATGGAATATAATGTAGATATTTTGATTGATAGTAATTGCGCTTCGATTTTTTTTTTTTTGAGCTGAGGGGAATCTGGTAATGTCTGTGTAGTGAGTCTTGAAAATTGCTTGGTGTGTGCAACAACAGACTATTATTTTTCTGTTTTAAATACAGTATTATGTTGTAACATTTTCTTTAAAGTAGCCTGTTGTAACGTTTTCTTTAAAGTAGCCAAGCTTGTAACTGTTCCAAAATATTTTCCCTTATTTCTCTAGCAGTTTCTGTTGCCAGACTTAATGATGGCAGCATGCATGCAGACACTTTTGGGCATTGTAAAATGATGTTGGAAGAAAAAAAGTTAAATAAATTGTATTAATTTCATCTCCATTCAGATATACATGTGTGTAATTGCAGCAAAATTGTCAGGAATTGAAATGTTCTTTTTAGACTCTTAAGATAGTTGTGTAGATAATGGAAAGTTCCACTAAAATGAAAAAAAGAAAAAAAGTATGATGGTACTTGCACTACTGTTATCATTTGCAATATGTGTAAGGAACTCCTACTGCTGGTGTCTGAAGTAGTTAGATTAAAGACACCGGCAGGACACACTAGCACTAGTTGAAGCACAAGCTTCAACTGCATGAGCGTTGTCCTCCATGAGGTTTTATCACCTGTTCAGTCATACCATCACTGCTGCTACTTAATCTTTACTAAAAGAAGCTTGTGTAAGCCTTTGTATATTGTAGCTTAGATTTACAACCATCTTATCTAATGATGTCACTTCATCTCAAAGATTAAAGGCAGCTCTATTTTTATAAAAGGATAACTCGAAAAAGGAGGGGTTTGRATCTGTTCTTTTAAGGCTGTTCTGCCAGTGGATATAAAACATCCAAAGATACTTTTATTTCTCTTCTTCTATCTGTTAGACCAACTTCCTTTCAGCGCATTCAGCCCGAGATGAAGCAGCCAGGTTGGAGGAGCGACGGGGAGTGATTGAGTTCCATGTGGTGGGAAATTCTCTSAACCAGAAGCCAAACAAAAAGATCATGATGTGGCTGGTTGGTTTACAGAATGTGTTCTCCCATCAGCTRCCCAGGATGCCAAAGGAGTACATCACACGCTTGGTCTTTGATCCGTGAGTACCTTTGGAGAGGAGTTTCATGGACAAGTTCAACCAACACCTGGTGCTGGTCCCAGGGAACAGTGTAGAAGTGGGATAGTAAGGTGATGTGGACTGGAGCTTTGCATGTGCCAGTCTTTTACATATTTTCCCATCTTTTCAAGCCACTGAAATTCCTGGTCAGTCTGATCTAGATGGCTGTAGTAATAAGTGGCTTGTTAGTATGGGAAAGGGACTAGAAGAAGAATCCTTTACATATGTTATACCTCTAGCAATTAGAAATGAAAACTGGGAAATAATTGTGGTACCTGTTAGTGGTTTTTGGCCCTGTACTGACTTGTAGACTGCTCCATCCTCTGTCTGTAATCTGAAGACAGAGCAGGGAGAACTATGTGGCAGAAGAGACTGAAGTTTTTCAAAGAGAAGAACTTGKAGGATCTGTGAAGAACAGCAACATGTAAGTGAACACTGGAGAAAGTTTAGAATCACTCCTCACAGAAGTATCTTGCTTTTCTCTTTAAGTCACAGTGCACATTGTCTTTGTTGCGTTGGCTGCAACTGTACACCGCAGGAACTAGAAAAGAGGCACTTGGGCTGTAGCAGCGCACACAGTGTGTGCTTGGACCTCTGCCCGGCCTTAGTGTCCTGGCTTGACTGTGCCTCAGCTGCTCAGACAAGGAGGGAGGTTCTTCCGCTAGGCTCACAGATAACTGCAAGTTAACCCCTGCCAGCTGCTCTGCCCAGTCTGTGGAAGAGCTCTGCCTTCACCGTTGGTGTTACCAACCTCTGTTCTTGTACTCAGTATGTTAGTTATGAAAGCAACACTGGAACCATTTCCTTTGCTTTTAGACTTGCTGGTGTTTCCCTTCTGATACTGCCCCAGTGCCAACAAACTCTGTAGCTGATGGGTCCATGCATTCCCCGAAACACAAGAAGCTCAGTTGCAACCATAGACTACTGATTGAAAAAGCCATGGTTTGGGACAACCAAACATCAAAACAAACTGTGTAGTAGTGGATGCTGACCCATAGTCTTCCCTTATATTTCTTGAGGCCATCCTTTATTGGATGAGACGACTTTTTAGTAGATGGAGAGGAACTGTTTAGGTATCTCTCTGGAGAACAGTCTGGGCTTGAGAATGAGGTGTGGTTATTGTGCTTAGTGCAAAAAAAGCCCTTTTTTATGCTTTTGGCAAGCAGTTCACCCATAAAAAGCAAAGCACATGGGGTGGACAGCTGAGAACTCCCATTATCTGCTGCATTTCCAAGGGCTCACGTTACTACACTGAGTAACATACTGAGTAACTGAGAATAATAACACTGTTATCACACTGAGCAGCACAGGTCTGGTCTATACACACAGACCAACGTTGTGTAGGAGGAGTGCAGCAGAACTCGCAAGTTTTTTTCAGCTGTTACCTTATTACCATCTGTCATGCTCTTATTTCCAAAATGGCCATCTTCACTGAATCTTAGGAACAACTGAAAAATGAGCAGCTTAAGGATGAGGAAATAAAATTAAAAGCATAAGCTATTATTTTGCCACTGTCATTCCACACATAAAATACAGTAAAATAAGTGCAAGAAAATGTAGGTTAATCATGATTCGTAACAGCAAAATAAATTTCTTATAAAATCTCCTTCAGAAGTGACACATAAAATACAGCTCTTCTTTGGGCTGCCTGTGTTTTGTAAGGGGCTCACTTTTGGCACCAATCTCTGCTCCAAACATAAAAATATCTGCTGTAAATTTGCTGTATTATTTATACAAGTTAAGGAATATTGTATTTTGAGTAAGCTGTGGTCTTAAATTTTGCTTTAACTGTTTACATGACACTTCATTATGTCTTTCCTAGCAGTAAATGTAAGTGCAAGAAATCGACATTTCTTCTGGCTTTGATTCCACTAGGAATAGATGATTAGAAATACAAAATATAGTTTATTTCTTGCTGAAGGCTGATCACTATTGTAGAGTATAAGAATGTCTTAGAAGAGTCTTTCTATCCTGCAACTCCATTAGTTTCTAATTTAGGGTAAAATCTTTCTGACAACTGTGCAGTAGTACAGCTGTCAGCATCAGAGTCAATGAAGGCAATATATTACCCTAATATCTAGGAGTATTTGGCAAAGCCAAGACTTAATTGTACTAATGTTATTAAAAGAGAAAGTTAATAATGAATTTTATGATAAATTCAAAACATAATGATAAAATGCTCACTCTTCTGTAGGTGCAAGCAGCTAACTTAACAGAGGTATAAACAGTTACATTAGCGTAAGAGAAAGAAGTGAATAAAGCTTATTAAAAAAATGACACATCTTGACTACTTGCATGATCTAAAGTGGCTGTTATATTTGTCTACTCAGGAAACACAAGACCCTTGCATTAATAAAAGATGGTCGTGTTATTGGTGGCATCTGCTTTCGGATGTTCCCCTCTCAAGGATTTACAGAGATTGTTTTCTGTGCTGTGACTTCAAATGAGCAAGTCAAGGTAAAAACAATTTAAAAACAAGAATTTATTAAATATATTTGATTTCTCACCAATGTATATGCTCCTAAGTTTGTTAGGCATATTAAATATCTTAGTATGTAAGTGGAATTTGAAAGTATGTCTGTCACTGAACATACTATGCACTGATTAAACATATCTACAAACTTTAGTCTAGTAGGATTAACTGTAATAAAAAAATCTTCCTCGAAAAAAAAAAATATTTATTTATCTGTCGTTACTGGGCTACTCACTCCTCTGTCTTCAGTAATTACCTCTCACTGTAGTGTAACAGCCCAAGGTCAACTGAACTAAGTACTGATTGTGTGTGACGGTAATGTAGATTAAACTACTTTGTGATGTTAATTGACTTCAGTGAAAATGAGGTATCAAAAAAAGGATACTTTTGCATCTCAAAATAAGCACAAACACCATTTTATAAACTCTTTTGAGTTGATTTTTACAAAATCTTCTCGAAGGGTTTAGAAGTTATTGCCATGTTGAAAGAATGTAGAACACACTAAATACAGGAGGAAACGTTCAGTGTTCTCTGCTTGGCTGAGGACTGCAGGTAGATCTAACTTCGACTGATTCAGGATTTCACCTTTAGATGGTGCTACATATTTTTCTGTTGATACTAGTATAGCTGAGATGTGAATTATTTCAGAACTTATAACAGATGAATGTGAAGGGACAGCTCTGGATGTGGAAGGGTAATGTAGTGGGGGTTGAAAGCCAGTAATAACTATGTAGTACTTCTGTTATATTTGATTTTTATCAAAATTCAGTGCTAGAGAGAAACACTCATGTGTACTTAGCGATGGTCATATAATAAAAGCAACCAAAGAGTTTTAACAAAGGTAAACAATAATAGAACACTTTTTAGGCATGCCTATTCCAAGCCATTCATGAACAATATTCTTTATACGCAAACAACCAACTGCACTACAGGTTAAACTGCCAAAAGTGTGTTTGCTGACCTTCCCACATTCCTTTCAGAGCAAGGTGGCCCCTAATAGTGGTTAAATGAGGAAAATGTATATGTTCAGACATGGGTCTCACCATTTAATCTAGGCCAAAAGTAATGCCTATTTTAATTCAGTTTGAGGACAGGCTAAGGAAGATGGCTACTGTTTTGCTTTACACTTAATTTTTAAAGAATGAACAGAAAATGTTTGAGCTAATTGTCATAATGACTGAAGTTTCTTTGAGGCACAAAGTTGATATTTGTTATCAGAGATTAGATGCTTGAGAATTACTGGAATGCATTGCTGCATTTCAGATGTGAAAAAAAAAATGCCAGTGTCATACACTATTCTTCTCATCCCTTTGATGGGAGGAGAATAGAGAACTTGTCTAGCTCATGTACTTCTAGTTTAAATTTAAGGAAAACATTTTTAATTAAAGGAAATAATTTCACAATCCTCTTTCAGGACTTTTTGAGAGCTTGAATTTGCAGTTGGAAAGTCACTTCAGATCTTCAGTGTTTTTAAGTTCTAGGAAATGCTGTGCCACTTAGCTCACCATGAGGTGGCAAGCCACTTCATATTGCATGTCCTGAATGATGCATGGACTTTGACAAGTGAAACATACAGCCTTTGATGGCTTCCTTAAGTTAGGCCTATGAGATCCTCATTTTGACTATCTGAATGAAAGATACTCCAAACACTATCTTTCCAGCACTAGCTGGAGAGGAAGGATTGATATGCAACTTTTGTATGTGGAATGGTAGGGTTTTTTAAATTCAGTTTCCAGCACTTACCTATACGGATTTTATCTGATGATTTCCATTTTTGAGGCTGTTAAATTGTGAATCAGAATGTTGTATTTTCTAATTTTTTTTTGTCTTCTGTAAATAAGTAAAAACTTCTCCCTGCTTTCAAGAAAAAAGTACTCCAAAACATTCTGTGTTTGTTTTTGTAAGTATCCAATTATTGTCCACGATGTTAACAACCGGAACATATGCCGGAACAGCACATTCTTATGTCTTTCCTGACAGTTTTACATTTCCTCATCTTGAAGCAGAAGGAGAGAACTAAGTTTACTTCGAAATATGAATAAGTGGAACCTATAATTTATTCTGGGACTAAATTAAAATAGAAATTATTCCTCTGTGTAGTCTGAAGACATTTATTTGACTGTGGACTTAATAATTTTGTGCTGCTTATTGTGGTAATAACTATTTAAGTATGCCTTTTATGTTTATGATAAGATTATAACATCTTTGAGGCAGGGGCTATTTCTGTTACAGGTGTAAAAAGTTGGTAAAACAGAAACTGCATCTCAGACTGGGGTTCTTCTAGAAGCAACTGTTTYGGCATTCCCTCTGCCTTGTAATCTAGAAATGGTATGGCTGAGAAACAATGCCCTCTTATTAAAACATACCCAGTTTTTCTAACAGTGATATATGTGATCATAAATAGTTGGTTAGAGGAAAAACAATGTGCCCAACTTGAAGTACAAATTCCAGAGCAACATACCTCTTTAGAGTCACACTTCGCACATAGAGAGCGTCTGAGTTGTCCATTTTAGATTAAAAGGAAATCAGAAACTCTACACTGTGACATTTTTTGTTGCTTCTTGGGTGATACTCTTCTAAGGCTGAAAACAGTTTGAGCTTGGGCATGCCTCTCTCAGTTAGATACCAGAAGGTCTTTAGAAAGCAATTTAGAGGCAAGGCTGTGTTTTGAAAGCTCTGTAATATGTAATATTCCTCAGTCCACAGCTTCTGCTGTGCACAAAGGTTTCATAGCAGCTTTTTCCTCATACATTTCATACAGGGTTATGGAACTCACCTAATGAATCACCTGAAAGAATACCACATTAAGCACAACATTCTCAACTTCCTCACATATGCGGATGAATATGCTATTGGCTACTTCAAAAAACAAGTAAGTCGGTCTAGGAAATAATTCCATGCAAGAATGTCTAGTAATGACAAGCTAAGCAACTTAGCATACTGCAGAAGTTGGATAAAATGATTTTGTGTAAAAATTACTTCTTTTTAACCTTCAAAATATACTTTGTGTTTATYTAGTATAACGTTGGCTTCTAATGGATTTTATTTTGAGGGAATCTTACGACTCTAAGTGTACTGTATAGCCTGTAATTTACTTAACAAACAGAGTAAAATATGGCTAGGCTACCTGTGGACCTGCTTCATTTGCTTCCTTCACTGATTCTGGAAGAAGTGTAAAGTTGGACCYGACCTACTGGCTACAGGCTAGTAGCACAAACTCATCTTGTGCTCACAGCTGCTTGTGATTTGAATCATGAAGCTCAAGTTCAGGAAAGAGTTTAATGTGTCAGATAGATTCAGTAGATTAAATCCATATCAACTACCTGATTGGAGCATACAGTGAAGATGGAGCCAGGCTCTTTACAGAGGTGTTCATCAGTTGGTGTAGAGGCAGGGGACACAAGCTGGATCATGTGAATTTGCAGTTAGGTATAAGAATTTTTTTATTTTTATTTTTAACTGTGMGGGTGGGGAAATATTGGAAGACATTGTCTGGAAAAGCTGTGGAATCTCTGGGTAGTGTTCACACCTGGTCTGAACACAGCCCTGAGCAACCTGATTTGATTAGGCCCTCTCTGAACAATGTGTGGGACTGGATGAGCTCCAGAGGTCTCTTCCAAGCTTGACTATTCTGTGATTCTATGAATATAACTAGTACAACTTATAGTTGATGTTTTAGTTGGGTTTGTTTTCATTTAACTTTTGAACTTTGGAACTTTTGACTGTAATGGAAGATTTGGAACTTTCCTTAGGGTCTGGTATATGTTTTCATTTAAAATACAAATGTAAAATAGTCATTGKTCTTTCTAAGGCAGATATTACTGCAACCTTTGGGCAAAGGTCTCACTGACTTCAACAGAGGCTGTCCTTAACTGATGGCTGCAGTACTGGCATCTTTTAATATTAAAATATAGAATTTTTGGAAAACTCCAGTAAATTTGTGGGGAGTAAAAATCTACTCTTCCTTCCTTACCTGCTCCTTCTACCTTAACCTTCTCCTCTTCCTGCATATAAAAGCAATTGTTGTATCAAGTGATTCTCTTAAGAAGATAGTTGCAATACTGTAAACGATGCTTTGTAATTTTTTGTCCAAAATATTCTCTGTATTTTAACATTRTGGTGTTTTAAGTCTTAATTCTGGACTTCCTTGAATCCTTAGGATTTCCTTAGTACTTCCTTAAGTCTTCTTTCCTTCATTTTAAACTAATGTAAAAGGAAAATGGCATCATGACAGAAAATAAAAATTATARGGTTGTTTTTTTTTCTGCAGGGTTTCTCCAAAGATATTAAAGTACCAAAAGCAAAATATGTTGGCTATATCAAAGATTATGAAGGTGCCACGTTAATGGGATGTGAATTAAATCCAAGGATTCCCTACACAGAGTTTTCTGTCATCATTAAAAAGCAAAAAGAGGTAAAGGATGAAATGAAAAACTGAACAATATAATCAGCATGATTATATTATCAGCAAAATCTCATGATTGGGTTATTTTAGTTTTAAAATGTCAGTGTTAGGTTACATTCTTCACTTTCTAGTACATTCTGTGTCTTACCTCTCAAACTCTTTCTTATTTCCCTGCTTCATTATTGCAGATAATTAAGAAGCTGATAGAAAGGAAACAAGCTCAGATTCGAAAAGTCTACCCTGGCCTTTCTTGCTTCAAAGATGGTGTACGACAAATTCCGATAGAAAGCATTCCTGGAATTAGTATGTATCAACCTTATTTTAATGTAGAAGAGAAGTAGAATAGCCTAAAAAAGGTTCAAGACTAGAAACACTAATGTAACCACATATTGTTTTTTCATAAGATATGATTGTTTCAGCCTGTTAATTTGATTTCTGTCAAGATTGTTATGTTTCTACCATAATACTGTCTTCAAGACTTCCCCAAGGCATCCCAGCCTAGTGCTCTTTTATGTACACGTTTAATTTTGTTTACATGTGATGCCTCTTTGTTCTGTACCACAGTATAGTCAGCAAATTCCCTCTGGCACCACTATTATGTACTGAACTCCTGCACAGGGACGAATTCTGTGCTAAATAGGGACCTATTTGAAATAGGACAAAACAGAATTAAATTTTAAGTATCATCTCTTTTTTCATCTATCTCTTCTGCAATTTATTCCATGTCCCTGTGGAAACATAAAATAATTTTAACATCACTTATCTTTACAAAGGCTGTAATAAAATATGCATTATTAAAAAAAAAAAAAAAAAAAAAGAGCAGTGTGTTTCCTGTAGGAATATTTTAGAATCTTTTGCAGCTGTCTGAAGAAAGGATCATGTAGGAATTGAAATGGGCCAGGAAGCTAGATTGCTGTGTTTTTCAGTCGGATTAGCTTTTATTAAAACAAACCAATTTTATTTTGTGGTGGTGCTGAAATGGCTTATCCTTTAGAGTTGCATTAACTCAGTTAATGCTTTGACCTCCTGTAGTTCTCATATACTCTTTCATGTTTTTGATGTACAGGAGAGACTGGCTGGAAACCAAGTGGAAAAGAGAGAGGGTAAGTGCTGCATGAAGAAAAATGCTGAGGCAGTTTTGAGAATTTGAGATATGTCTTAAATGACATTGGAAAAAATCACTTGAAATTTTCTTCCATCTATTGAAAGACAGAGATAAATAATCTGCAGTGAATGAAAGTGGGTGGTGKTTTTTTTTTTCCCCCTATAAAATTCTGGAATTGCTTTGAGGTGAGAGGTAAATTCTAGGAATGGAGTTGCAAGCTAATCTTTTTGTATTAATATTTTCTTTCAAGTAAAGAGCCCAAGGATCCAGATCAGCTTTACAGCACATTAAAAACCATACTGCAGCAGGTGAAGGTGAGTGCCAGTTCTAGTTTGCCTTCTGTAAAGATTTTTAAATGATTTATAATATAGAGTTTCCATATTAGATACCTTACTTTTTTCTTTACCAAAGAGCCATCAAAGCGCTTGGCCCTTCATGGAACCTGTGAAGAGAACAGAAGCTCCTGGATATTATGAAGTTATAAGGTTTCCCATGGGTAATGACATTAATGTTTTTTAAGTATAGAGTTTAAAAATCTTTATAGCCAGAGACTTAGCAAGTAGCAATATGATTGTTGCACACGCTAAAAGTTACATTACTTTCAGCTCTGAAGTGCCAAGAATACAATACTGTTGTTTGAAATTTATGATTATTTTGTGACTGTTGTGAAGCATTTACGATATATTCATGTGAAATCTTAGTGTAAAACCTACAGAGTCCTGGCAAGATCTTAAACTATGCAATCAGAAGCTTTGGGGATTGAGCTAGTTTATGTGAGCTATAAGAATATGATCTCTTGTATGGTAACTTTTCATTGGAGAGGCTATTGATATGTTAAAGAGTCTTGAGGTAAACTTTCAGGAATACCTGAGTGTTTGAATTACTTTAAAAGGGTTTTAAAACTTCCTAAATCACATAGAAGAAAGCTTTCCAAAGTACCAGTTATTCTAATTAACACTTAATATGGAGTTGATTTGTGAAGTTTAGCCAAGTGCTTCATGCAACTGGTTGGTTATAAGAACCTGTTTAACAACTTTTAGTTCTGTATTTTGCACCTTTTGGATTTTTTTTTTTCAAACAGCTAGTGTTTATGCATTAGTGCTTGCAAAAAGAAGTGAACAAGTGATAATTACTTTTTTTTTTCTTTTGACTGATATGTCAAATAATTTATATGATGATTCAGTGCAGTTCTAGTTAGGTGCTTGTTTTGATTTGCATTGTGACATATTTAACAGAATCGTGGCATTTCTTCACTGTATATGTAATACTTATCCCATCTCTCTGATTACAATTTCTGTGTTTTGAATCTAGAGAATGAAATTCAAGTTCAGTTCAGATTATTATCAATCAGTTTCTCAGAGAAGGAAAATGTTAGTAGAGTCCTTGATTGTGCCTACTAATTTGGCTTAATGGTTATATTCAACTCATCGTTTCCAAAGAGCAGATAGATGCATGCTTTATAAGAGCGGCAGTCAGCTTCCTGCCTCCCTGAGGCAAATGTACCCTCTGCCAATGTGACAGAATAGTGTTGGGCCGTCACTTGGCAAATCAGCCCTTCTCTGTTTTTCTGAGCAGAGGCTAAATGGCTGTTTAATCTGAATAAACCTTTCAGGGGTTAGGAAGAAATTGCCGCCTGGATTGGCAAGCCCAAAGTAGGAGTGTTGTCTGTGCTCTCCTTGCCCAGAGAGGCAAGGGGGGAGGGGGAAAGCAGCCCTTATTTTAGGATTTAGCTGAGGTCTTTGTTTTGGTTTCCTTTGTTTTTCCTACCAAGGAACTAACACACAACTAACCCACATTTTGATTCATGATCAGCTCATTACCAGCGTGCTGCTATTGTACAAAAATTCTGACATAATTTCAGTGAAAAAGAAACAGTGTCTCAAAAGCATCTAAAAACTAACAGTGCTAACTAATAGAAAACCTAATTGTTRTCTTTACATTTTTATACAGACTAAATTGTAAGATGTTTGTGARGTCTGTCTGTACATTTTTTTAACTACCTCCTAAGGTCACCTCATATGTATGTAGACTTCTAATGTGTCTATTGATCTCTTTCCTGTTCCATGCTCTTGCAATCTGTTGTTTTCAGGAGTGCTATTTTTTCCCCTTGTAGGTCTGTGGGAGTTGTAAGTGGGAGATGCAGCCAAACTCTCACTGTAGTCAGTGGAGAAGGATTTAACTGAGCAGCCAGTGTCTGCCTTACAGTGAGCTGTAAATCCACACATCCACAGGATGATTAGGCTTTAGATAAATAGTTCATATGTGGGCATCTACATGTGAGACGTAACGGGAGCTGATTCTCAGTTATAATTTCATCCTTACAGCTGTAACAGTGTGCTTTGAGCCTTCCTCAGGGAAGCATATTATGGTGAAACGTGGAGTTTTGTCTTATAAACATCTTTCTCAAAAAATGGCTCCAGACAATTTTAAGACAGACAGCTATTTAGCTAGACATTCAAATGAAAAGCATAGGTGATGCAAGCAGAGGCTTGATGCAACTGTTTCACAATGTTTAAACTTKTCTGGCATACCTATTTGCATTCATTGAGCTACATCAGTGCAGTTCCTTGCAGCAAGCCCCTTTATGATGCTTTAGGAATGCCAAGTGGTTTTGTGTTTGTTGAGGATGAGGTATCTACTTAAATCGATTACTGCTAAATTGATTTGAATGTCCATACACAGAGTTTCTGAAGAAATGTAGTGAGTACAAACTTTTTCAGTTGATAAGGCTTAACCATTCCCACACAGAAGATTTAGCTCTCAGCAGTTGCCTGTTTGTATAGCATCTAACTTTGGTGACTTTGGGTTTCTGATTCTCTGCAAAGCACCAGTGAAATGAGATGAGACTAGAGGAGAAATCTCTTCATTTATTCAATAACAAATACCTTGTTAAATGCCCAACAATTATCCCTAAATTCTTCTAAAAAAAATTTTTTTTTTTTTTTTTTTTTTTTTTTTTTTTTTGGAGAGGAAAAAAAAAAAAAAGGAATCCCAAAAAATAATTTCAAAAGTTTATAACTTTAAAAAAAAAAAAAAAAAAAAAAAAGACAGGTGAAGAACCTTTGTTTTAGTATGTGCTTTTCATATGAAAGGGTTATTTTTCTATTATGCTTATATGTGCTGGCTCTGTTACTGTTAAAACATTACCATAGTTTTGCAWTATTCTCTTGCATATTACAATTCAGCATAAATGGATACTTGAAAAAATGGTGACATATTARCATTGACTTACTTAAAACATTTTTCTTCCTATTGAGAGCTAGTGCCACAACTGAATGGATTTTTTTTTTCTTCTAAGCAGTAAATAACGTATTGGAGGAGTCCTTAATTTTTTTTGTTTTTGTGATTTCATTTTCCTCCAATAATGACTACATGAGATCTGAAATCATTGTGTTAGTATATCCAAAATGCTATTACCTTAATGAGGTTTATTCAAAGACTAAATAGAACAATAGAATCATAGAATCCTTAAGGTTGGAAGGGATCTCAGAGGTCATCTAGTCCAACCCCCCTGCTCAYGCAGGGTCACCTAGAGCACGTGGCACAGGGCTGCATCCAAGCGGRTTTTAAAGATCTCCAAGAAGGAGACTCCACAACCTCTCTGGGCAGCCTGTTCCAGGGCTCTGTCACCCTCACTGTCAAGAAGTGTTTTCTCAAGTTCCTGTGGAACTTTTGGTGCCTCAGCTTGTGGCCATTTCCTCTAGTCCTATCGCTGGCCACCACTGAAAAGAGGCCGCCCCCTCCTCCTCACTGCCTCCCTTGAGGTATTTATACACACTGATCAGGAAATGCTATTGAGGCCAAGCACAAAAATGCTTCTAAACACTTCTTGAAGAGATGGACCTGAGCAGTCTGATAAAAACCTGAAAAAGTACRTATAATTTGTGAATCTGGGGATTTTGTTGTCTAAGCAGTTTCACACTTTCCCAAACAGACGTTTGCTATTCTTATTTTGCTTAAAAATCCTAGCTCAGTTTATCACTGTAAATCCTTGACCTACATAAGAATTATTGATTCTAATTAGAAGAGGCCTAACTGTACACTAATTGTATATGCAAGTATACATATACTGGTTTAATTACATATTTTACTTGATAGGAATAGAGGCTTATTAATCAACTCTTACTTAAGACAAATGAGATTGAATTAGTGATATGGCATTCTACAATTCAGTCTATAAAGTCAGTCGGGGACTGTCAAAGGAAAATGAGAGAGGAGCTCAGAATTCCTTCTTCTTTTTTTTTTTTTTTTTCCCTGAAAGTACTATCAAGAACAGTGAGTTTTCAGCTGCAGAGCAGTAAACAGATTCACTGCAGTAGTTTGCAGAATGACAGTAATCAAGTATCAACTGAGAATTTCTGCCTTGCTATTAACATAAAAAAAAATAGACTGCCTTTCCATGTGTGAAATACTGTGTAAAGCTAGTGCATAGCAAATTTTATATCAGTGGAATAGGTGTTTGAGAATATTTAGCAAATTTGAAAATATCCAGTTTCCTGTCTTAAATAATTCCCTGTTTTCATCTTGATATGCTTTTCTCTACTTTTTCCAAATTCAAATCTTAAAAAAAAAAAAAAAAAAAAAAAGGACAGTAGGAGATACAGAGACTATCACTCTAATTTCATAGACATATCACTTGTAAAACTGTACTATGGCCTGGGAAATAGCTTCTTTGCTGTGGAGGTCTTCAGCCTCTGCTTTGCTAGCAGTGTTCATTGGCATAAGACTTTCCTATTTTAGATATTTCCATTAAGATTCACAAAGGTGTTGCTGTAGCCTGGGCTCAAATACTGCTGTGAAATAGTTATTAGAGCCTCTGAGCTGAGAAAAGCCAAGGCATCCAGCAGAACTCATTTCTACCACTTGTAGGGTAGACTAGGTTTTCAGATGCCTTGCAGGAGCCACCAGGATGTGGAGAACACTGAGGTGATTTAGGTGTTTTATGAATGGCAGGTTTTAGTATAAAGGAAAAGATTCATTTAAAGAATGTTTTCTAGTCAACAGTAATTTGTATGGGACAGTGAAGRTGGGAGAGCTCAATTCTGACACCATTTTCAGAAATGTTTGCATAACTGTGACTTTGAAGCTGTAACTAAAATATATCTAGACTGTGAAGTATGTGATATTTAATGTATGTCCTGGGAAGTCATCCAAATCCTTTACTTAGTTATGTAGTCCTAAGTCTTCTCCTGCAGAGCCCGTGGTAGCTTTGCCTCACATAGTCACACAGCTCTTAAGGACCCCTGATTCTCACAGAAAACTGTGTGAGAACAGAAAGGTGATGCTTTATTTGTATTTTTAAGCTCTCCATGAAATTATTCTTATAGTGTAAAAAAAAAAAAAAAAAAAAAAAAAAGCTTTTTTCTAGGAGTGCAACTGATGCTGTTGAAGTTAAAAGTTTTCTTGTAGATTTACAAGGTATTAGGATCAAGGCTTAGATAAGGGCAGTTAATAATTCCAGCTCCTAGCTTTGCCATCAGTTCATTTCAAAGGGCAAAGCAATACTAAGGGTTATTGCTGCATGAAATACATGTATCAAGCAGTGCTAATCTATTTTTTTCCTGTACAGATCTCAAAACAATGAGTGAACGACTCAAGAATAGGTACTACGTGTCTAAGAAATTATTCATGGCAGACTTGCAGCGAGTCTTTACAAATTGCAGAGAGTACAACCCCCCCGAGAGTGAATACTACAAATGTGCCAATATACTGGAGAAATTCTTCTACACAAAAATTAAAGAAGCTGGATTAATTGACAAGTGACACTTTGTCTTTTTTTTACAACCAATCAGTGTGCCTCCCACATGGGCAAGGGAAGCCGTTACATTTTGGAGCTGTTGGGACTTCAAGTTTTCAAGAAACTTCTGTTTAATAATTAGCACTTTTAAAAACCCTTTTTAGTTTTGCAAACCTGTATTATATTAAAATTAGAAAGATTATTTTATTAAAATGCTTTATAATGTATTTAAAATCAACAAAGATTTCTTTGTGTGCCCATTATAATATATTCATAATTTTATCAGCTACAGCCTCAAAACATGTGGGAAATTGCACATGTTTGGGAATATGAAGAAAATTCCTAGACAATGAATGTGAAGGTTTTAGCTTACARTCTCTGTTTGAAAAAAATAATATTTTTTTCTAGTTAAAAGAAAAATCAGGGCAAATAAGTTCAGATTACGGTCTGAAACATTTGTTTCATTATGGATTTTGTGTTTTTTTAGTAAGATAWTATTTTTTAAAAGAAGCAGCTGTGAGAGAAAAGCAGCCACTTCTGAGAAAGAACTGCTGGAAACTTTGATAGATGCAAATTTGTCTATTGATYTGAGATTTTGAGAAGTATTTTACCTGCAAATTCCAATCTCATAACCACTAATGAAATAAACATTTGGTTAGATGGGTAATGKCTTAGTGACTTGGCTTATGCAGGACATAAGTACCCAAAATAACTTCAGAAAATCTGGTTGGTATACACTAGGCTTAATTTTAATTGGCTTAGTAGGGATAAGGTTTCGATACACTTCATGATTCACATCATTTCCTACTCTCAACTGATAAATTCTTTAGATTGTGGAAGTAGAGATAAGATGACTGTGCACAAAACTAGTCAGTATATGACAGCTTCTAGCTTATATATTTCCCTCTGTGGTAAACTGGATTTTCTACCAAGCTTTATTGTAAATACTTATTAACTGTGATTATTTAGATCCAGGAGCATATTAACATTTTACAACTCATGTTAGTATATCATCATATATCATCAAATGAAGCACTTATATATATATTATATATATATTTTGCTGCTTACACTACTTGTAAGAGGTACACCTAACTTCCTAAAGGAGAACAGTACAGGCCAAAAATCTGTCACTTGACATTTTCTAATTGAAGTTTATAACTGCTTTTGTGAAGAATAAATTTAACTTTTATTCTTGGTGTTTTGTATTTACAGGTGTTACACTGGTAAAGTTCAGTAGTGATAAGGTTGGAACAAATAACCTTCTATTGTTATCAAAGAATATAGTCCTGTAAAATGCCTGTGCAATGTTAAGTTACAAGCTGATGCAGTAAGTATGTCAGAACTTACCTGGAAGTAGTGTGGTACACATGGTATTCAAACTGTTAACACTAGAATTGCATCAGTGTTTCATATGAAATTAGCCTGACCTACATTTGGATCTATAACTAAGGTACAATAAGAGAGTTGTTTTATAGACAGTATTGGATACTATAATCCTRTTTTGTAGATTGGGCCTACAGATGCACCTGTTAAGCTTGGTATCCTGTGAAACTTTGTTATTTTCAGAGTAGATTTTCGTATTGTCTTTCAATCAGATTGTCTCTTCTATATTGGAACATTTGTTTTCTAATTTAAAAATTAATATTTTCATAGATACTGTGCAATAAAGTTACAGTAGGATGTGTTTTTTGCAAATGCTTTAACAGCTGATGAATTTTACATTTGTAAAATTAATATATTGTATTGGTACAGAATAGTTTTAAATTATATATATATACACACACACAAAACACTCTTTTTGGTCTTTTATTTCACTCATTTTTTGCACTACCCATACACTGATTTTCATAATTGAGCACCCTGAACCCACAAGAGTGCARCAGTTGAATAGGAAACCTTCAAGTTCACTGGGATCAGTTAGATGAGTATAGTTGATAAACTCAGAAGTCAGTATAAACTACTGTAAAAGAATCCAACTACCACTCCAGSTTCATATTAACTGGACCACACAACTCAAAAGAAAGAAAAAAAACATATTCAAAAGCTTTGATTTTTTTCATCCCCCAGACCATGCTTTTGTTGGTGACCTTCTAGAGCACCATCTCTTAACAGCCCTCAAAGTTAAATCCTGTCCGTTCTGAGCCTAGCACTCAGCTACTTTTGTTTTGCATGCCATAAAATAAACCGCTAGATCTGTCCACTAGCTGACAAATAATGACAGGGTAGAGAGATTTTCTTTTAATCCACCCGTGAAGATGTCACTTAAGGCCATACACTGAATAATACTCGAGTAGAGGAAGTAGCTTTCAGAAAAGGCTTAGACTTCCTTTCTAGGACAACTTTAGGAACACCACCACCCTGATGCTTAAAATCCTTCTRTGTGAGATTGGACTGCAGTGATTTGTCAAGCTCCCTCTAGCCAGAAATGCACTTGCTTTGGGCTGCTCTATATATTGATTTGTTTCTCATGCTCTAAATAACAACAGTTACTKAGTAAGCAACAGTTTACAGTAAACAACACGTACAAGACTGTTTCCTAAAATAATACTTTAAAGTTGAGAAATCATTCTGCAAAAAAATTAGGCTCAGATTTAAAATTTTAGGTTAAAAATGATCTATGCCTAAGAATGTAGGATTGGCAAGACTTGCACAGTGTGTTTTGAATGCAGCTTTCCTCTTCCTGTATTCATGCGGCAGCCCCTTTTGTAAAATTTAGAACTTTTATAAACAGGCAAAGAAACACGACTTTGAGTGTTATGCAACCTTAATAGTGTGGAGTTGCAGTAATAATCCCTCTAGCAAACTGTCTACTGCAATACCACATGGTAACAGTTTGGGGCTGGTGGATCTTAAACAAGAAGCAGTTGCAAGTTTGGGAAGCAGTGGGGATGGGGCAGGGGGAAGTCCCCATAAAACACTCTACACAATCATTACTGAAAATTAGGCAGGACAAAAGAGCTGTGTGTTAACTCATGGTCACTGCAGTACCAGCCAACTCTTATGTTTGAGGTCCAGCTACCAACTGAATTACTTCTGCACATGCTTACACTGAATAAAATGTGGAAAGGAAGAACACAGGCTTGCAACATGTCTACTGCAACTGGGGTTGCTTAGAATATTACAGTAGTAGCAGCAATAGACAGACATATAAAAAAAATACAAAACAAGTCTGAGTTCTTTTCAGCACGAAAACATTTATTATGAGCTTCACTATGAAACTACAAGCTTGGAATAAAAAAAAAAAAGATACGCACAAACATGATTTAAAAAAAAAATCCAGTGATCTCAGCCAATTCAAATTCACTTATGCCAGTCACTGTGACATCAAGTAGGGTTTTATATATAGGTATTTGATGGAAAGAACAGTGATCATCACTTCTGACATACTCACACACTCATATTGCAGGCATGCGTTCTCCCAGAAGTGTCTGAACAGARTCATCCGAATTATGTCTTATGTCTTCAAGATAAATTTCATTTAAAAACAAGTCACTAAGTTAAAAACACAAAACCTCAATTTTACATCCTTAAAATTAGATACTTCAACGTAACTGCATATTGCATCAGATGTTATTGTGTAATAGTTTGTGTAAAAATCTCCTTTCTTCATAGTTTTACAGGAGTGATGGGAATTCTCAACGACAACCAACAAATTTCTCATTGTATTTTGACAGGGATTCTTTAGGAGAACGACGTTTAGCATCTTTTTTCTGCTTGAAAATTGGAGAATTCAAAAAATATGTATCTGTGAATGGATCTCCTCTTCTAAGCTTCCTGTAAAAAGTACAGCAAGATTGAATTTTATTTTCCCTGCTCCRTTTACAGCAATTTCCAACTAGCAAGTTCAATTTTACATAACTAACATCAGACACCCCTCTTTAAATGTTAAGAACTTATTTCAAGTTTTTAAATAATCCCCTTAAACTGCCTATCAATCTGAAACTCAGTCACCTACCCTGCAATGCTTGGTTCTTTATAGCTCACAGTAAGAGTACAGCTTCTCTTGCGTTTTGGAGCTGGAGACAATTTGCTTGGTGGGACAGCAAGCCCATTTTCTGGGAGAAGTGAGGAAGCAGTGTTGGTAACATCACAGAGACCACGAGATGGTTCAAGAGGCTCTCCTGAAAATACCAAAAACAAACAAGGAAACCCCACACCACTCAATTATTATCATCTAAGATAGTTCCAGGAAATTAGGCATGAATTAAACTCTCAGCTGTACCCATTACCTCCCTCCCTATTTTCCTCTTACTTTAATGGAAAAAAMCATCAACATAAAAACGTTCAAGCTTTCTAATTTAATTTGCCTTGAGGAAAAATAGGAGAATGAATTTAATGATTTTTATAAGATAAAAATATTTGAAATTATCACAGAAATCAAATTTTATCACAGAAATCAAATCAGTCCCCTGAAATGGTATACTTCAATAAAGCGTAACAACAGTAGCTACAGAACAATTTCCAAACTTACTAATAGACTTGTCACTTGATTTACTGCTTTTAGTTTCTTTTTCATTTTGGAGTTTCTGCTCATGCTGTGCCAGACATCTCTTAGATCTTGGTCTTGCATGGATTGGTGACTTGTCATTTTGGCCCATTGAGCYTTTCCTTTTTTTTGATTTATAAGGAACATACATGCTATCATCTGAATCTTCTTCAGTAGTGCTCAACTCKGTGTGATCACTTTCAGGTAAAGCTTTTTTGTCATCCATACTGGTATCTGTGTCATTCACTCTATTTTGTCGAAAAGGTGTAACATGAACAGACTCTTCAAAATGAAAGTTGTAAGCATCACTGGAGCCATCTAAGAAGTCCGACTTTTCTTTGGAAGCCTCTTTACCCTGTCTCTTCTTTGATCTTGGTCTGGACGTATTTTTAGTCCTTTCCATTTTTTTCTTCGGACGCTTTTCTCTCCTTACTTGAGAGTCTTCTCTGCTTTTATGCTCATGTTGTTTAAAATCAGAGTTGTCGTCTGAATTTAACTGGGCAGCTGCAAAATGTACCCGCCTCAATGCCAGCTCTGAACCTGACGTGCTTTTATTCAACTGAGAAATAGCTGAATTAATGTTTTCTACAGTACATTCCTCTAGACTTTCTGCAAGTCTAGTTTCATCCTGTTCAGGAAGTGCTCTGGTTGAATCAGAGGGTTCTGGATGGTCCAAGGCACCAGTGCAAAGTTCATCATGAGTTCCCAGTTTTGAACAGCGACGCCTGGTGGACACACTTTTTGGTAACACATTACCAAACTGCTTATCCTTTTCACTTGAAGAAACATTTTCCAACTCTGACATTGCGTTATCCAGATGGAAATCACATGTTTGCCCTTGTAGTTGAAGATGAAAAGTCATATTAAAAGAAATATTAACAACCTAGATAAGTCTTGTTCAGGTTCTGATATCGCCAGCAGTTAGGCTACTAAAACTTTATCGACACATTTGTACAATTCAGTATATTACAAAGCAAGATAAACTGCTTTCTGTGGGCTCCTATAAAGTAAGGAGCCCTTTGCAGCTTGAAGATTCTCTTTCAAACTTCTAGAGTTTGGAAAGGTTCTTCATATTCRTTTACATACATAAATAACAAATTGTAGATTAATAAATGAATACAATTCATTTGTATCATTCAATAAATATACATGTATTTATGCTAATATTTGTAATATTTCACATGACATTATATAAATTGCTTGTTTAGTTCTTTTGTTTATTTTCCTGTATGTTTTTCTTTGCTAGAAATCATTGACTACATAAATGCTAATACAGCAGGAAGGATCAATTTAGTCTGCAGAGCAGTGTGATAGATAATGAAACTCAATGCAGGTATACAAAAGGTGTTTCCAAATTCTTTCCCTCTTTTGCTGAGCATCTTTGTTAGAAAGCTTACCTTTTGCTGACCCTTTACAATATCAAGTGAAAATTGTTTCAAAGTTACTTCAAAAGCAATAATGTTTTAAAAAAAAAATCAAAAGGGAATAATATCCAGTTTCTACTTAAATTTAGGTACCTTTGTCCAGAAATATGTTTGTTAGTGAAACACCATTTTCAGGTTCCTGGCAGATCTCTGACATAGACTGAGACAGCTCATTTCCATCATCACCAGCCTCCATCTCCCTTCGAAGTACACAATCATCTCCATTAACAAGTGGTGAACTCCTTTAAAAGGAAATTAGAACAATGGGTTGTTTATATTACACTAGATTTATTGCCCTTTCCAGGCAGAAAGCCTTACTGTAACCCATTTTTTCAAACATAGGTTTTAATTAACATATAGTACTTACACAGAACACACTTGTCCTATGGCACCAGAATTATTTTCAGGAACTGCAGAAAGCACACTCTGGTTCTGTCAACAAAATAGATCTTACTGTGATTAAACACCTGAAGCAAGCATGCACCATATATGCATTTTAGACAGAAGCCAACTTATATACAGAAGGGCCAGAATTCTATGACTGTTTGTGCTTTTTTCATCTTATTTCCTAACGACACCACAGTTATTAATGCCTAATTTTTTATTTTTTAAAAAAATAATTTGTTTGATACTGGCCAACAAATTCAAATGGAAAGTAAAAATTTCGAAGTTAAGTCCATCCCTCTCCAACATCTGCAGATGGAGCAACCAGTTGGCAAACAAATAAGTGTTGTGGAATCTCACATGCTCGGCTCCAGTAAGCGAACATGTTCACTACCACCACGTGAATCAAGAATCAGCTAAAGAAAGACCCGTGAAGAAAAGACACGGGACACTAGGCARAAAGCCATGGAAAATCAGGATGCCTCATTCATTTTCTGGTAGAATGGTAGTCCCACAGTCTATTATAGGCACCACCACAGTTGGATCCCACCTCACACCGGGAGATTTGAACTAATCTTGCATCCAAACTAAAGCTCAAATCTCAAAAAAATCTGTGCATATATGCTGTAGGAAAAGGAAAATAGGGTAAAGCGAATAGTTAACAAGTCCCATCACACAGCAGTACTTACTACATCTGTGAAACACAAATCCTTTGCTGGGCCAAGGAGATCAACAGAGTCCAGTAAGTTCTGGGAAACTTTTGAAATGATCTTGTTCAAGGCTGACAGCCGAGTCTAGCCAAGAAAGAAGGCAAATAGTATTCGCTACTGTTATATTGATCTACCCATGTAACAGCTCCTCACCAGTATTATAACTAAGCATGTATCTATTACCTTCAACTGCTAAAAGTACACAGAGCTGAGATGTTCTTTACAAAAGCAACCAAAAAAAGAAAAAAAAAAAGGAAGTGATCAGACTAAATGAAAATAGATGAAATTTTGTTCTGCATATCAAGATAACTTTTCATGAAGCATTTAAATTCATAAAGAAAGCAACAGATTATTTATGGTGGATTCTGACTTGCAAAGATACTATTAATAATACCTTGAAAGAACCTTGTGCTCTCTCAAACCTAAGTTTTCTCTGCAAATCAAACATCTGAACCTTCAGATCCTGATATTCTTCCCTTAAATGAAGGATTGTTGCCTGGGCTTCCTTGAGTTTGAGCTTTTCTTCTTGCAGTGCCACTGCTAGAGCTCTGTTATTTGCTTGAATACTCTTCATTTGCATTGAACTGGTGGCTGCAACAACATAAGAGTATTTCACCTTAGTGACATTTTCAAGTTTATAAAAATTGTCATTCAAGATATTTAAGCATCTTACTTGCTTTTTTACACTTCACATTTGAGATCTGGTTGCTTTTACCCAGCCTTATCCATTTCTGATTTCTCTTTTCTTTCATTCGTTCTTTTATATCACTCAGACTGTCTTTAAAGGTCTTTTTCAGGTGTTCAGCCATCTTCTACCTCTAGAAATATAAAAGGCAAATAACTCCATAAGCTGATGCAGCACAGTGCTCCCCAACACCAAAAAAAAAACCACACAGAAAAACTCGAGCGTCTCAGCAATGTGCGAGTACGTTGAAGGGACCAACAAATGCAGGAACTGCGCAGAAACGGTCATTTTCACTTGAGTTTTGGCCACGATCACTGTTGGAGCTGCAAAGTGGGACTTGCCCAAGAGCGGCTGGGAGGGAGGCACCAGTGGGTCACGGAGAGGCTGTCACCGACGGAGAGCAGGACAMGGCGGCGAGGCCCGCACCGTCACACGGGGAGCGGTAAACCCGCGCCAGCACCACCCGGACAGCGGCCGCCTCTCCCCCGAAAGGAGCGGTCCCGGGAGGCGCCTCCCACGCACGGCCCTGCAGAGACGATCCCGCCCCGGCCACTGCCCGCCCTTTGCCCACCGAGCGGAGGCCTCGTCGCGACCGGCCAGCGCCYCAGCTTGCCTGGTGGTAGCAGCAGCAGCCGCCGCGCTCGGTGTAGAGGGCAGCGGGGCAGCCCCGCGCGCGACGCGGCTGTTGGCGGTTGCGGCTGTTGGCAGTTACGACTGTTGACGGTTACGGTTGCGGCCGTTTCCTACCGTTCAAACCCGCCGCGGCGCCCTCGCATTGGCGCGGAACGGCGCGCACCCCATTACGTCACGACGCAGCTGCCGCCCTCATACGGGTCTTCGGTGGAGCCAAGCCCCGCCCCCGAGCGTGGGGAGCGGCGCCGCCCCGTCCCCGCTGCCTGTGTGCGCAGCCGCAGTTGGGGGCGCTCGCCCCGAGCCGCCCGCCATTTCCTCACATGGTGACCCGTGTGTGTGTGTGTGTGTGTGTGTGTGTGTGTGTGTGTGTGTGTGTGTGTGTGTGTGTGTGTGTGTGTGTGTGTGTGTGTGTTAAATAGCTAAATTGTAATGGGGCCAAAATAAGCAATTTTTTTTTATATATAGGAAGAAAATAAATGAAATTGTTTTATATATTTGGCCTTTCGAAATAGCCTGTGGCAGCAGATACCAAGATGAGCGTTTTTGAAATTTCCTGATTTAAGCTTGCCGTGAATCTGTTCTAAAATGCTGTTATATTTTGATATGAAAATGCTATGGAAGTGGTAGAGCTCAGGTGCTCCAAATGGCCCCTTATCGCTGCTGGCCCATGGATTGCAGCTTGAGGGAGAGSTACAGGATATGCTTGGTCATTTGATTTCAGTTACCAAACAAACTCTGCCTGTGTCATCCTGTAGACAAGGATGTGCTCTTTTCAAGCACTTAAAAAAAGTAACCTCAGGAAAAAAAAATAGTAGTAGCAGATCATGAAAAATAACTGCCGTGTGAGTTTACACCTAAAGGATCATGCYCCCTTTCCTCTCCCCCAAAATAAAAAGAAAAAAGACTTTTCTTCAATTATGTCATATTGTGACACTGGAGTAGCTCTGTAGTATATGCTTAAGTTTACTGGACACACACAGCTGAAGTTRTATTTATTTTCTGCTCTGTAACAGCAGGAAAAGTAACCCCTAAGCAACAGGCTATTAATAATAGTATATTTGGTATTCTTATACCTCAAAAATGAGCATCTTCCAGCATGTTGGGCTTGTGTTTTCTTTCAGTAAATAAGTTGCTCTGCAGTAACATTCCCTTATGCAGTGTGAAGATGCCCTTTTGAGACGGGAGATGATACCAAAAAGAATCATTATCTTCTTACGATCCAACACAAAGTTATTAGCAAATTAAATATATTAGACTTTCTTTTTCAGTTTGTAGTGTCACAAAGCCAAAGCAACACAATTWTACTTTCTCTTTACATCTACTTGCTCTATTCTGTCTGTCTTGCCTAGTCTACCAAAACCTACCAACCCTCCTGATCTCCAAATAAACATGCTAAAACCAAACATGGAATCCCATCAGCATGATACGAGGGAAGTAATGGATATTAAAAAAAATACTTAAAAAAAAGAGAGAAGTATTTTTTTTTTTAATAAGACTATACAACCCACTTTCCTACTGATGTCTGTCTCTTTTATAACCAATAATTAAGTATATTTTTCCACTCAACAGCAACTGAAAACCTCTGGAACCTTGCAAATAGTTCTATCTAAACATTACGCAAAATTATCTAATTGAACTAAGATTTTTTTTCCTTCTTGCCTTCCCTCCCGCTTTTTTTTCAGCTTAAATACTTACTTAAATACTTATTCTAATCGAAGTGATACCTTTTCTTGCAAACTTCTCACATTTAGCTACCACGTTTTGCATTTAGCCAGGCAGCAATTAGCTTTGCAGCAGTACTGTAAGGTTTCTAGCCGTTCATTTGCTTGACACACATACGCTGATTGGGATTAAATGAACTGTGCTTTGATTGAGAAGGAATGCTTTCTAATTGCTGTCTAAGGCCTAGTCTTGATTATTTATTTATTTATTTCGGAGCATATCTCTATCAAGGTAATTTTTTTTTTCTCTTTCCAGCACATTTAATGATTTCTACTCATTTAATGACTTTTTTTTTTTTTTTTTTTTTTT